>NC_047130.1:1928226-2238307 GCF_009829125.3 Periophthalmus magnuspinnatus
GTGCCTGGTGTCTTTACGCCTCTTCACCTCGGTCACCTCCCTCTGCCCGATGTAGCCTGGACCGAATCACAGGTTAATTTGTAACAGATCACAACGCCATTAGCTTGTGACAGAGACTGGGGCTGCTACATGTCCGACTGACGAATGCCACTGCCCTGTTGACACTTATCCCCACTTCTACTATCTCGCCTTTTCTTTTCTGATTGTTTAAGGCCTTTTGATGGACAGCAGTCATCTGGAAAATTGACTCACCTTGGGAGCTGTGCAGGAAATGGGCACTAGGTGGATTAATGAACTGATTTTTCTTTGTTCTCCCCTCGCTGTCTTCTGCTATTGTTCTTTTGAGCTGTGCAGTTTGACAGGAGAGGAAACCGCCAACAATTACCTTCTCATTGTCACAGACGCAGTACATCTGTGAAGCCACCATTACTGGGAGCAAGGGCCCAGGTGGATGTGACTCTGCCCACCCTCTTTCTCATCGCTACCTTTTCATCACGACTCACCTTCAAACGACAGCGTAATCTGCCGCCTAAAAATAGTCCCGCCGAGACAGATCTGATGCCTCTGTCTTGGCTCTGCTTTCGTTAGATCAGTTCCTTGTGATTGTTAATTAATCTTTGGTAATGATGGAGACAGGTGAGCAGAGGGGAGCACCGTAGAGACCCTTGTGTGGTCTTTATTTAAGTGCAGAGCCGGGCGCTTGGCACACAGGGGTGATATTGATGTCAAGGCGAAAATAAAAAGCCCTGTGAACTGTTGTTGTTACAGGGAACAGAAAGTGCTGATAAAGGTGTAGCCGTGCAGGGCGAGGAGGAGATTCGCTGTCTGTTTTAGTGAAGGTGGCAGAGCAGGCACTGTTGTTCCTCCCCAGTGTGTCCCAGCTGAAACGCAGACAGCCAAGGACAGTTCCCGTCAAGACTTAATGACCCGTGTGATTTCACAGTGAGAAGTGTGTCCTCAGAGGCAGCGCAGGCTGTCTCCCTGGGCCCTCGTCTCCTCTTCCGTCCCCCAGAGGGCCCCCGGCCTCTGCAGCCTCTCCTGCAGTGAGTGAAGGGACACTGTTACAATCAGGCTGTTAATGTGTCATTCAGGTTGGCTGGTGTCACCCCTCTCCCCATGTGCCCCTGGGCCACAGAGGAGGGGGCCACAGAGATGGAGCTGATTAACTGTGGCGATAGCTGTGGGGGCAAAGTTTGGTGGAGTTTACATAATATTTATTGTACTGCTGGCTTATCATAACAAACAAATCAGATTACCCTCTTTTAATGCTAAGTTAGGATATTAAACTTGACACGTTGTTGTTGTGTGGTCATTTTAAATGGCATGGAAAACTCAGTTTCCACAGTGTATTCTAAGAACATGGTTGAAGCAGTGATTCTTTATGAAATAAATGAAATTATTTAGAATGAAAAATAATTATAATGACAAATTGAAGTCTAATTGAAGTGTAATCCCTCAGTTGTCCAGGTCTGATCCATAGTAAAAGCCAAAAGTTAAATCTGTCAACTGGACAAAAAGTTGTAAGGGTGAAGTCAAATTAAGTGAACTGAAGAAGCGGCTTGAATGAGCAGCAAAACGTCTTCACTCCTACAACTTTTTGTCCAGTTGACAGATTTAACTTTTGGCTTTTACTATGGATCAGACCTGGACAACTGAGGGATTACACTTCAATTAGACTTCAATTTGTCATTATAATTATTTTTCATTCTAAATAATTTCATTTATTTCATAAAGAATCACTGCTTCAACCATGTTCTTAGAATACACTGTGGAAACTGAGTTTTCCATGCCATTTAAAATGACCACACAACAACAACGTGTCAAGTTTAATATCCTAACTTAGCATTAAAGAGGGTAAATCTGATTTGTTTGTTATGATAAGCCAGCAGTACAATAAATATTATGTAAACTCCACCAAACTTTGCCCCCACAGCTATCGCCACAGTTAATCAGCTCCATCTCTGTGGCCCCCTCCTCTGTGGCCCAGGGGCACATGGGGAGAGGGGTGACACCAGCCAACCTGAATGACACATTAACAGCCTGATTGTAACAGTGTCCCTTCACTCACTGCAGGAGAGGGCTGCAGAGGCCGGGGGCCCCTCTGGGGGACGGAAGAGGAGACGAGGGCCCAGGGAGACAGCCTGCGCTGCCTCTGAGGACACACTTCTCACTGTGAAATCACACGGGTCATTAAGTCTTGACGGGAACTGTCCTTGGCTGTCTGCGTTTCAGCTGGGACACACTGGGGAGGAACAACAGTGCCTGCTCTGCCACCTTCACTAAAACAGACAGCGAATCTCCTCCTCGCCCTGCACGGCTACACCTTTATCAGCACTTTCTGTTCCCTGTAACAACAAACAGTTCACAGGGCCTTTTTATTTTTCGCCTTGACATCAATATCACCCCTGTGTGCCAAGCGCCCGGCTCTGCACTTAAATAAAGACCACACAAGGGTCTCTACGGTGCTCCCCTCTGCTCACCTGTCTCCATCATTACCAAAGATTAATTAACAATCACAAGGAACTGATCTAACGAAAGCAGAGCCAAGACAGAGGCATCAGATCTGTCTCGGCGGGACTATTTTTAGGCGGCAGATTACGCTGTCGTTTGAAGGTGAGTCGTGATGAAAAGGTAGCGATGAGGAAAGAGGGTGGGCAGAGTCACATCCACCTGGGCCCTTGCTCCCAGTAATGGTGGCTTCACAGATGTACTGCGTCTGTGACAATGAGAAGGTAATTGTTGGCGGTTTCCTCTCCTGTCAAACTGCACAGCTCAAAAGAACAATAGCAGAAGACAGCGAGGGGAGAACAAAGAAAAATCAGTTCATTAATCCACCTAGTGCCCATTTCCTGCACAGCTCCCAAGGTGAGTCAATTTTCCAGATGACTGCTGTCCATCAAAAGGCCTTAAACAATCAGAAAAGAAAAGGCGAGATAGTAGAAGTGGGGGATAAGTGGTCAACAGGGGCAGTGGGCATTCGTCAGTCGGACATGTAGCAGCCCCAGTCTCTGTCACAAGCTAATGGCGTTGTGATCTGTTACAAATTAACCTGTGATTCGGTCCAGGCTACATCGGGCCAGAGGGAGGTGACCGAGGTGAAGAGGCGTAAAGACACCAGGCACTTGCGCGGGTCAGTGGGTGTCAGCGCAGAAATCAGGGTCCAATTTAAAGGCCCTGTATTTTTAAAAAACATGAAAAACAGAACTAGTTCATTTTAAACTGTTTGCAGTGGTCGAAGTTATTCCTCACTTCACACATGCATATTGAACAGCTTAATTACTTAAAGCGATGAGTTTACAAACACTTCACAACTTTCAGAGACCAGGGCAGAGTTTTGTGGTCTCTGTAAAGCTAACAACAACAACAACAACTAGTAGGTTAAGATGCACTTCCTGATTATCAGACAATAAAACGCTTTCTAATTAGGTGCAAATAGTGTGTAGCAGACTTATTTTCACCTCAAGAGCTGCTTACACAATATATCTGAAGTGGGGCAAGACAGAAAAGTCAGGTAGTGTGTTTAGAAAGGAAGGTGGCGCTGTAGAGAGAAACGCTACATTTTCATGATGGGAACGATGGAGAGAGAAAGTAGCAAACAATTGTGAAGAAAATCACTACAAGAATTAGAATTTGTAAGAATCAAGCTGCGGTACAACATTAAAAAATGAAATAAAGCACAGTTCAGGGGCAAAGATTTGAGACAGCAACTGTAAGAAAACAAAAAAAAGTTAACATCAAGACTTCAGCAAATTATTAAATAGTTATTTTAGTTTCATCACAGTAACACAAATGATAATTTTCTTAGGATAAATGACTGTGTCTGTGTGTGTGTGTGTGTGTCATATGTCCTTGTATTATATGTAACCTGCTGCCCGTCTTGACCATAATTCCCTGGAAGAAGAGATATTGTATCTCAGTGGGGCTTTCCTGGTTAAATAAAGGTTAAATTAAAAAAATATATAAAAAGTGATGCAGAAAGAAAAAATGAATTCAAGTGTTTTGTCATTCAGAATTTGAAAAAAAGAAGTTAAAAATGTGAAGGATGGCCAGAGCTAGATGCCTTCTTCCTTGGCGGGTTTCTTTGCCAGAGTGCTGTGTGTTGCAAGAGTTGACTGTAGAAAAGGTATAGAACTGTAAAAATAACCAAAGATTTTCTAGTACACATTATGCTATACAGTTATCTGTGGTTAAACTTGCAGAATTACAGACTCGTTGTACAAGTCAATCAATGTCAAAATTCTTAAACTGTAAAAAGAAAAAAAAGCAGGTCTTCTCTCTGACACAGGTCAGTTCTCTGAGTGAGAACACCCCGTCTTCAGTAAAGAAACTATGGTCTTGTGAGCCTGTCTGAAGTGACTTATAATGCACTGAAAACTAATCAGCACCAATAGGAAGAGCGTGCAGACATGAGACCAGCGCCTCACACATACACACACATCTGTGCAACTCGCCGAGTCCAGGCTTGACTTGCAAAACTAGGACTGACTACATGCCACTGGGGCTTCTTTGTAAAATGGGTCACATCATAAAGTTTCAGAAAATCAGGCTATAAATAAAAGTTACAAACATGGCCTGATAACTCAATCAAGTTGTTATGTTATAGTGTAAAATATATATGAATATATATGTATATGAAAATCATGTATTTAACAAGGACATATCATACAGATGTGAATAACAACCATTTCTAGAATTTTTAGAAAAATGTAATGAATTCAGCACAAGTTCATGAAGTGAAAAGTGACACCCATAGGAAGTGTCACAGGCACTGTGTGTATGAGGTGTTGATTAAGTTGGTATAAAATAGCAATATTCATTACACTATTACTCTTCATTTTTTTAAAAACTTGAATGATCAAAGAACTTTACCAAACACATTTTAAGCCTTAAGAAACTTCTTCTACACCCTGTGACAAGTGGTTGTTTCAAGTAGGTGTTGATTTCACCCTTTGTAGACAATGAAGAATATTTTGCAGCACATATTTAAGTCAGTTGGCTTATAATTAGACAAAGTTATGTTTTAACTTTATACAACTAATTAATGTTGTGTTAATAGCTTGAGTTTTATATTATAATGTGAATCTAACAGGAGCTGCCATTGGTTGACAGGCCTATCAACATGCTTGGTTGGTTCACAAAGCCCCCCTCTAATATAAATCAATAGGAAGAGGGTTCAATTCTGGGCCCCGTGACAACAGACCCCTTTGTCCTCCTGTTGACTCTCCTCTTGGTTCATATTAAATTATATTTGATGAGTACACCATTAATCAGTACACCACTGGTAATAATAATCTAACAACAACCGCCTGAGTTCTTAAAATAAATTCTTATCTAAATCTAATAAATACAAGGTTTCAGTTTAGTTAATAATTGCTGGGTACAGGAAAAAAATACAGCCAGAAAAAAATAAATAAAATGCTCTTTGGCCGTTACAGGGGGCGGAACCCTGTAAAGTTATGTGTTATTCATGAGAAGCCTGGAGTGAACTTTATCTGTCACCTCCTGCAGCAGAAATATGAACAGGCCTATTTACACTCACATATAAACAGACTGCCAGCACTGTCAAATCATTACACATTAAAAGGCCGTCGCTTTCATAATAAATCATAAATGTCATTCCAGTGCAAGTGTAGAAACAGGGTCAGACCTGTTTGTGATGGGTTTTTTCCCCTCATGATGAAACTGAACTGAGGCTGTTGCATCATTGCGTGGACACACAGCTCTGTGACATGCTCCAGAAGCTATCACTTTAGCACACAAGCTAACCAGAGGCTTTTCAATGCCAAAAACACGTCAGCAAAGATAATAGATAGTTGCTAACATATATTCTTAGCATTTGTTTCAGTTGTCGATCTTTCACTAATGCACAAATGCTGTTATTAGGTTCACAGACTATGATAGGAGCTAGCTAAACACCTTTACTAAACCTATCTGTCTATGTTACGCAACACAAATAAACATATAAAATAAGGTGATATGCACTTCTGCTACACGGTACTTACCCGTGCAATTTGTCTGAGCGTGAGAGTCAACATATTTGCAAATGTCAGGCCAGAAAAGATGCAGCACAGCCACGACAGCAGCACTGACACACTGCGTAAGACGGTTTGAAGTTGTAGCGGACGTCAAGCTACGCCCCCGACGCAAGGGATCATGGGATTTGTAGTTTTTTTTTTTGTTTTTTTCACCCTAACGACTTAATTGTTTTACTTCGCCTTTACTGACTAAAAATAATTTCTAAGTGTCCTGTAAAGATAATATTTTATATAAAAATATAACTTATCATTTACGTACGTATATGAAGACACAAAGGCTACAAGCGATGGCTCTCAAATACATTAGGTCTACCCAGTTATTAAGTAGCTTATGGAGCTCAACAGTAAGTCTGCTCAGGTTCCGGAAGTGAATTTTCCATTACATTTTCCCATAGACTTTTCGGAAAATTAAAATATTAAGAGACATTATCTATAAGACGGATGTTTTATGGTTCATAGAGTTTCAGAAACAGATTTTAAATAAAATTATAGGTCTCGTGGTCATTAGTTTCGAACTTTAAATCGTATTATTTATTTATTTTTTATTTTTTATTTTTTATTTTTTATTTTTTATTTTTTGAAAGTCTATGAGAAAAATGAATGGGGAATGTGGTTCCCGAGGGTTCAGCAGGATGGGTGGTCACTCCATTGAAAGCAGGCTACTCATTTGATCATGTGTTGATAGCAGAAATGTCATAGAGGGTAATCTCGATCTCGGCCTCTCTCATTTTGGACCTACTTTTTTAGATCGATATCAGAATCAGTGGGCTATGTACTACTAGGGCTACACGGTAAGACATATCAGGACATTTTTATTTTATTTTTTGAGTATGTTTTTGTAATATATGTTTCATATTTTGTAGTCTGTAGTATACAATTTTATTTGAGTTGCTGGTAAATTTCAGATGATGACTTGACTTTGTGCTATTTTGAAATAATTTAATCTTAATCTTAACACTGTTTTATGATTGTAGATTTAAGATTATTTGTATGATTGTTTAGGGACTCTATAACACAATTAATCACATGAATGCAGGTATGTGGGGTGTGTTTTGAAGAAGTTGTCTCCAAACTTAATAAATCTTGCATCACATCAGTTTAATGACATTTTGATATATCACTTCCTTAAAATGTGAGCCAGTGGCACATGTCTGCACATTTCCTTTCACATTCACAGACCATGTTCATTGGTGTTCAAACATGACACTGTAGCTTGGATCTATTCACAAGAACCAGTGTTGAAATACCTCATGAATCCAGAGGAGAAGATCGGTCAAAGACTAGACAGGACAATACATGGCCGGCCCATTCTTCTGTGCTCTGCTGTAAGATACATGGACCTTCCTGGGCTCCAGTCTGAACGTCATTGATCAACAGCATAATAGGCTATCGAGCCAGAGGAAGATGAAGATTCAATTAGCATCGACTGTGTGTTTTCTAATGTAATTCTGAGCACCATTAGAGTCAGGTTGGGAGTATGGAGAGAAAAGGGATGCACTTACACCACCTGGACATGTATGAGTCTGAAGGTGTTGGAATGTGCACTGTCTATGGGATTTGGAGAGTTGTCCTTAATTTTGCTCGTCTCACCAATTCATTTCATAGATGGTTGTGTAGTTGGGCTTTAAAGGCACCACCTGAACTGGAAAATTCTCATATTTTATATTTGATGGCATGCACGCTTACTTTACATTTTGCATTTCCTTTTTTGTTCTGTTAGAATAAATGCATGCTGTATCAGTTGTACCTGATACCAGTCTAAAAATATGAAAACAACTATAATTTTGACCCCAAGAGCATCTAAATACAATTTATCTGTCCTGGGGCAAGCCTATTTTGCTTGGCACAGGCCTTTTTTGGCAGCAGCCTTCATGCCTATATGTTTCCAGACCCTTTGTGTAGCTAAAGAAATCAACCCCATAACAAAAACTGCTTTGTGTGTTGCAATTACGATCAATTTTGTTCAACAGAGCAGTCTCAAATTAGTACTAAGGAGGTTTATCCAAGTCTAGACCATTTAAACTAGCATTATTCCCAGAAAATCCTGACCTAAACCAAAACTATGCAGGTCTCAACTTTAACCTTCGCTTTCTGGCACTGGTTCCGCATTTTGAGAACCACTGCAGGATATCATGTCACGCAATTCAAAATGGTTAGCTTCTCATCCAGTTATACAAATATCACAAAGTTCACATGTGCTGGCTTGTTTAGCAATGAAATCTGTTTTGAATATTTATTTCTCCTAATCCCTGTCTTAACAAATGTCAAACACTTTGTAACTGCTCTTGTTAGGAAATACTTAATTAAAACAGATAGCTCTTTGGTTTATTGTATTGAAAACACTGTCTGTTTTGTGTCTTTAAAGTGAGAACATCCCCTCGGTATATTTGGGAAAATGAAACTGACATATCTTCATAGAAAGTGCAGTCATGAATTTCTAATCAGTCTGGAATGGAGCTTCATTTATAGTGGTCAGATAGCTGAATGCAGCACAGACTTAGGCCACTAAACAGGAACCTCCCAACACAGAAAAGAAACAGGCGGTTTAGAGGATTTTAATGTGCTTTTTTATACAGTATATTGTATGCATATCCAGCATAGCATTTCTCATACATATATCTCTCTTATGTCCAGGATTTTGGTAATGTATAATAGAGAGGATGGTTAACAGTCAGACTACCATTTGCCACTGGCCACCATACATGATTTGGCCAGAAGTCTCCAACTGCAAAAGGGAATAAGACAAACAAGGCCTAAAATAATAACTAGAGGGTTGAGAATGTAAAAGGCACAAGTGACCAAAATCAATTTCTCATAGGCTACTGAATAAAACATGAGATAATGTTTTTTTGTTTGATTTTTTCCCATGTATTTGAGCAAAAATTGTCTTGCCCCAGTACAGATATATTATACAAACAGCTCTTGAGGTCAAAATTTGTCCACTGCGTGCCGTCTGCATGTGATTACAAAGAGTTTAATGTCCGATAATGAGGAAGCATGCTATTTGTTGTTAGCGTTACAGTCTCAGCAAAACTCCGCTCTAGTCTGTGAGCGTTGTGAAAAGCGCTCACGATGAATAACCAGGATTCTCGGGAATGTATAAGGTAAGTGAGGAATAACTTTGGACCACTGCAAACTATTTGAAACTAGTTCTGTGTTCACGCTTTTAAGTAAAAATCTGGTGCTAGTTGAATTCTGTTTCATTTCATACATGTTTGAGCAATTTGTAATATTTATTTGACATCATCTGGTGGAGTCTTACCAATGTGTAGACAGAAATATGCGATTTAATGAAGGATTACACCATTTATATTTGTTTAAGATTGATAATTTGAAAGACTAACGCTACAGTTTCCTACAAATCTGGCATATTGCATATTATTTGAGAGTTTAGGTAGTTAGCACATACAACTGTGTTATAATTTCTCTATAATGCATTATAAACAGCTGCTAGTGTCACTTGTGCCCACTACAGTCTCTTACCTCTTGAACTGTGAGGGTGAGTACAATATTTACAGAAAGAAATGGAATTAAAACAAATACAAAGTTGGAAAATGAATTGGCGCCATCCATACAGCATCTCATCCATAACTGTGAGTATATTTTTTAAATTTAAATCCACAATTCACAGCAGTTTTGGAGAAGCAGAAATAATCGTCCACTGCTTCTTCCATATAGTCCATATAGAGTCTATACTTTTGATATTTCTGTCGAGTCCAGTCTTGTCATTACTATCCAAAGTAAGGGTGTTCGCTTTGAAAGTTGTAGTCCGGACACACTTTTTGCACCAGCTTGTAGTCGATGCTGAAGAAGGAGATGAAGATGCAGATGACTTTGAAGGGCTTTGCACAGAGCCAAGCGGCGTGGGACTGGGTGTGTTCCGTGAAGCAGGTCTGCGAGGGGTCGTACAGGCAGGGTTTGGGCTTCTTGGATCTGTTGGTCTTTTCGTACTCCACTCGGCAGTTGAATGTTTTCACCTCCTTGGGATCAACGGTGGATTGTTGCGTCTCGTGAATCTGCACCTCTTGTTGGGTGTGTGGATGCAAGGGAGTCTGCGACAAAACCTCAAACTCCACCACTTTGGTTGGGGGTACGATGCTGACCGAGACGTTGCCGAGACTGGACGAGTTGTGCCGGAAGTAAACTGTGAAGGTGCCATTGATGTGGTCTACGATTTTGCCCGTGACCAAGAGGCTGAACTTCACCGTCTTGACATTGAAGTAGAAATCGCCCCATCCGAAGATTTTTTTGGTTTTCATGGCGGTCTTTAGCGAGGGTTTGCGCTTGGAGCGGTAGCCTGTCTGGTCCAAGAGAAGAGACTGGTTCCTGCCGTCGTATGGGTTGTAGAAGTTGTAAGTTGGGGGCTTGGTCTTCATGGGGGTCTGGTCTATGGAGGTGGAGAAGACCCTCGTTTGATAGGGGGGCTTGACCACGCCTCCCGCTGCCCCGCCCACTGCGCCGTATGGAAATGTCTTCATGACCGAACCCACCGGACCCAGGTCTGAGAAGTCCACCTGCTTCTCCAGCCCTTGGACCTACAACAAGAAAGAGTTGAGAAAGAAAGAACACAATGTAATCAATTCCAAAAACTGCAAAAATTATTATAGTGAATATTCAGATTTAGTTATTTATGAGAAACAAAGAACCTTCAGTATATTGCATGGATTTATGCTGTTGACTTTTTATTTTTTAGCATACTTGTACCAAATGAATGCAGTGAAGTTGCAGTATCTCTCATAAAACAGCAATCTGCACCTCATCATGTGCTACTTTGCAGGTTCAAACTTATGAATACTTTACTACAGAAATGTTTTAAATATTTTTCTCTTTTTAAATATTGTAAAGTGAAACATTTATTTTGACATCATGCACCTCACATATTTGTTCTAGACTTCAGTACATCTGTTGAGTCTTCTGGTTCTGAAATTACCATAAAAATGTTCACTGAGATTGCAGCGTGCTCACGTTTGCATTTGCCAGAATTGCCTCTGTTATGTTCAGTTTCGATTCAAAAGTTTTAAAATCATAACTTTTTATCCACTGAAGTACTTATTTGAATTTGAGTAAGAGGATTGTATAGAGTGTATACTGCCCTTGGTCAATTGCAGTTTGTTTTGCACTGACTACTGTTATTTTGTAGTACTTTGTGGTAAATTGCACTACTGCACTGCACCAGTCCCACACTGC
Organism: Periophthalmus magnuspinnatus; assembly: GCF_009829125.3. Taxonomy (NCBI): domain Eukaryota; kingdom Metazoa; phylum Chordata; class Actinopteri; order Gobiiformes; family Gobiidae; genus Periophthalmus; species Periophthalmus magnuspinnatus. The sequence continues at coordinate 1,939,449 of NC_047130.1, forward strand.
CAGCTCAGTGCTTGACATCTTGGTCTACGTCATCAGAAGTATAATACTCCCTAGAAATTATAACCAGACTGGACTGGACTATACTGGAATGGACAATACTATCACAATGTCTTTAGGGTTCGTGTCTCTGGGTGCTGGTCCTGTACTGATGGTAAATAAACCTGTAAAAATAAATATCCTGTGTTATTACTCCAGTCTCACGTCTCTTTTTCCAACTCTTGGCTACTTTAGTTTATTCTACAACACTTTGAAATAATAATTTTATAACAATCTTTGAATACCCACATGCATTCGTTTGCTTTATGTTATGGGTATTTTTTGAATGTGGTTATTTTGAATGAATAATCGTTTTAGACAATTTTGGCTACTCTTGTATGACAGGTAATAGACTAGATCATTACTGTGTCACTTGTCATAAACTGAAACTGGAAAACCTTGGTTATTCTTTCAAAGTAAATGCATGTCATATTTGATATAGTATGTCAGTGTGTCTACAGCTGACACTAAATATTATTCCTTCAGTTGTCTCTTCTTCACACAGTGCTATGGGTCACTTGGCTACGGAGGATCTTTTTACTACAGGCCCTGAGGCAGAATTGATGCTGTGTTTCATCTCAGGAAAACAAAACCATCTATTTTTGTTAACACACTTTAATTCCGTTGTCAGTGTTGCTCCGCAGTGCAAAACAAGTCGGCGCGTGAGCAAATGGATGTGCGCTTTTGTTTGAGGAGACAGCTATTCTGCCTTTAATACACAGCCGAGGTGGGTTTATGTCTTTCTGCTCTCATCCATCACATCAGTGCCCCGACCCTGCTCATATGCATATACATGCACACACACACACAGGTAGAGAGAGAGGAAAGACGAGAGACACGGAGAAAGAGAGACGCTCATATGCATATACATGTATCCACACACACACACACAGGTAGAGAGAGAGGAAAGACAAGGGACAGAGAGAAAGAGAGAGAGAGAGAGAGAGAGAGAGAGAGAGACACCCATATGCATATACATGCACCACACACACACACACACACACACACAAACACACACACAGACAGAGGTAGAGAGAAAGAGGGCGTAGAGAGAGACAGAGAGAGAGCGAGAGAGAGACACTCATATGCATATACATGTATCCACATACACACAGGTAGGGAGAGGAAAGACAAGAGACAGAGAGAGAAAGAGAGAGATTGAGAGAGAGACATATGCATATACATGTATCTACATACGGGGGGGGGGGGGGGGGGGAGAGAGAGAGAGGATAGATGGCACCACTCTCATGCACATACATGTAACAATCACCTGTACATCCATCAGTGAGAGAAAAACATAGTCAATGCTTTATCTACACTACATTCATAAACATGCCAGATGGGTGAAGTGTCTTGCCCAAGGCCACAGCGGCAGAATAAACTGGTCAAAACTGGGTTTGAACTGTTTACCTTTTGGCTGGAGGGCGAAGGCTTATATGATTAGTTTATTTTGAGATTTCACTTACGCATTTTTATCACATTCTCAAGTAACTCTACGATCCATGAAACAAAATCTGGTATCACTTTTTGTAGAAAGTTTGTGGTGCTTCAGTTGTACTTTTGAGCAAAATAAAACACAACAATGTGAATGAAAAGACCTGACTGTGGTGTGGCCTGGTATGTTTTTGTTGTTCCACATCCTTATCTTTGGACTCAACACAGGTCTGAGCCCTCGTTGGGTGTCATCAATCACCGAAGCAAATCAAAAGTCTGTATTTGTCAAAGCAATGGCACAGAATCCAATATGGCTGCTAATGTCTTCTGCCTTTCAATTAATGTATCTATTTCTTCTGGCTATTCATTAACAGGGCTCACTCCTAAGTGGATTGATTGAGGGCAGGATGAGCTGAAGTTTATTGACCAATGAAGAAATGAATTACAGAGAAAGAGTGAATAGCTCTGACAAATGACCAGTGACTGCGGACATGGACCTACTGCTGGAGATTTTAACAGGCACTGACGTCCTCAGAATATGGCCAGTGCTGCTGCAATCTGAAACATGTTTCTCTGCAGGAAAAGCCAGATATGTTGGTGAAAAAAGAATCTGACATACTAATCTTAGTAATAACAAATGGAAGTTTCTGACCAAGAATTTGCTCAACAGTTGAAACTATTTGAAAATTGTAAAACGAGTGAATGGGAATGGGGTGATTTTCTATTTGAACTTGGAAAATAGGTTTGAAAAAATAACTATAGGAATTATCAGTGGGAAAATCCCTTGGTCGTATAGGTTTTATTATCAAGATCAATAGAACTCACAAACATGGTAATATAGTCTCTGTTTTAGCTAAAACATTTTTGTTGCACAGATGAATAAGATGATTTATGTTAAAAAGTAAAGTTACATGAAGAAATACTCTCAACTAAAGTGTGACTCAAAGCGTGACATTCATTAAAGCTTAAGTACCCAACTTTTTTCTCATGAATGAGTAAACTTAGTTTTTCCCCCAGACAGTATTTTATAAAAGCAGAGATTTGTGACCAAAATCACACGGTTATACAGGTGCTGTCCTCAGTTCGAAAACAAGCTTTGTGATGAGAGCTGATTGGCTGAGCAGGGGTGGTCCACCCTGCTTCACTTTTCTGTCTGAAAAAAGCTGTTCTAAAACTGTGCTAGTAGTCAAATATTTTGTATTTTGTGCATGTGAATACTAGTGATGTGCCAAGGGAGCTAGTTATGCAGTGTAAACACATTCTTAAGGTTTCACGGTTTGAAAACAGTATTTCTTAAAACAGCTATTCCTGTTCATAACAAGAGAACATGGTGCTGACAAATGGCTAGTACCTCCTGAAGATTTTAACATCCCCTGACTAACTTTTGTGTCAAAATACAAACTCCAGGCAGTAGTTGTTGCAATTTTAACCACTGACGATACACGCTGACTTGAGTGTTGAGCCCGTGTTGACAGCAGAAAAAGAAAATCCAAATCCACACAATACCAAACAATGGAGCATACTGAAGAGGGGGGACTTCCTACTAGTGCCATGTCAGCAGTGTTGTCAGGTAGCTCCGCGTGTTACCATCTGTCAAGCGAACACAACACGGTCCTGGTGCAGTTTTAATCATGCTAGCTCCCACTGTAGCCCCATCATCATAATCCTCAGGCATCTCCACGGCAATATCGTACCACAGCCCTCCACTAACCCCAGGGTCAAACACATACACTTAAAACGGAGAGGTGCACGATTGGCACTAGCCTTTCTAGGGTGTAGAAATTGGCAACAGTCCATAGTCAGCAACTTGAACAAACATTGACTGAATGGGGAAAGATGAGTGTGGAGAAGGGGTTGGAGAGTAATAAAATGCCAACACAAACCAATAAATAGATGGACTTTCTATTAGCATAAATATGACATTTTTTGTGCTTGACAGTAAATCCATTTCCAGGGTGAGGATTTGTTAGAAGAAATATCTGATATTTTTCCCGACATGAAATCCATAAGCTATAGACTTTTTGCAAAAGCGAGAATGTTGTCTATAAGGTCATATTAGACAGACATAGGGAGAAACAGGGCTCCATGCATTTCTTTACACTGAGGCTGCAGTGGGATACAAAGGGCCAGAGGAAGGGTGTATTCAAGAGAAGGAAAGCAAATAATAGATGGCAGAGTAGCCTGTGGCAGACTTTTCGCAACTTCATGTTCACTGTATCCGACTCTGTAAATCCTTTTTAGTGTCCTTGATTTTCAAAAATGCAGTTTACTGGACAGCGACCATGTTACGTGGCTCTAGTCTAGGTTCTAGTGGGTTTTGGTTACCCGTGACTCCTAAATACAAGAGGAGGAGGATAATCATTTTACATGATAATATATTCATTCAGAACTCTGATGTTTACAAAAATCATTGGTTGTTAGCTTGTTCCGATTAGAGTATCTTCAGAGGCCTAACCACATTGGATTTAAAATGACTGTGATGTGCTGATCTGAACTCGAATGTTGTCTCTTAAAACTACCATCTGTATTTAGATTGGCCAACCTGGCTCAGTTGTATTGGAGGGAGGAGGGAACAGGTTTCACATCTGCCATCTACTGGTAAAATAAATCAAATAAACTTACAGATGGTAGCTTTAAAGTGGGACTAAACTCTACCCAAAACCGCATTTCAAATAGAGCAGCTAAACTGAGCAGTACTTGGAAGACTAAAGGGGAGAGTGAGGGACAGGAGGGGCAGGGTTTAGAACAGTGTGAGCCAGAAACACCTGACTTTTTTTTGGGCAGTCCTGTGTGATGTTACCAAATGCTAATGCAAATATATTCCAGAAAAATTTCCCCCATAAAGTACATTTCTTAATTGATTTGAGCTAAACCAATTGAAAACAAACTTTTGTCAACCAAGTAAAAGACGGCGTACGCCTCCTATTCTCCTTAGTTGTAGCTCAGCCAACCCACACACAATACAACTTAATATGTGTCAACAATGCTGCCTTCTTTTGTGGATGCGATTGCAAGTTGTTGGGACAGTGGCACGGCGAGAAGGAGATGGGATAAGCTTTGCGGCAGACTTATACATATGTATGATACGAGCAACTCAATAAGAGAAAAATCATCCCCCAAACAATCAAATTACAAAGGCATAGAGATAGAGCGCCATGCTACAGGAAATGTTATTAGTGCCCAAGTGAAATGAGCAGAGAGGAGAGTGTGGAGATGTGCAACATTTAAGGAGAGCGCCCAACATTTGTCATCTGTAAATTCATTTGGCGCTTCAGATGAGCAAAAAGCATAAGTGTGAATAGGAGTAGTAAACCTATTGTAAGCCTAGGCACCAATGAAATGCATGGGTTGGTAATGAGCAGCAATCAGGCCACAGAAAGAAGATTGTCACCTTTAAAGTTCCCACTATACTTTGTGAATACTTCTAGAAGTTGCTAACAGCTTAGCATCACCTGCAACCTAGCAACCCTGTCTGATTACATAAAAAAATAAATAAAATAAAATAGTTCATGTGGACTCTGCTGACAGATTAAAGCAACACTATGTTACATTTTGATGGCAGCAACTCACCTGCAGGACTTTGGAACCTTCTACTAGCTATGTTTTGTGACATTTAATGGAACACTTTAACCAAAGCGTAAAAAAAAAGAAAAGAAAATGGCAACAACCAGGTAGAGCCACATTTCAGTCAGGTTTATGGAAATGCAAGCCCACTCACAATAAGGATGCATGTGATAGAAACATAATGAAAATCTGGTTTTGTTTTAGTATATGTCTAAGCTGTTGTTGGACGGTGGAAGGAATACTCTGAGGTTCTCCTCAATCCCACCATCATGTCTTCCAAGGAGGAAGCAGAGACTGTGGACCCGGAGGAGGACTCGTCCATCACTGAAGTCACTGAGGTAGTTGGCCATCTCCTCGGTGGCAGGGCTCTGGGGGTGGATGAGGTCAGTCCTGAGTACCTTAATTCTGTGGATGCTGTGGGGCTGTCTTGGCTGACACGTCTCTACAACATCGTATGGCGGTCAGGGACAGTACCGCTGGACTGGCAGATGACTTGGTTCCTCTGTATAAGAAGGGGGACGGGAGGGTGGGTTCCAATTACAGTGGAATCACTCTCCTCATCCTTCCCGGTAAGGTCTATTCCAGGGTACTGGAGAGAAGAATCCGACCAACAGTCAAACCTCAGTTCCTAGAGTAGAGCTATTGCTCCTCCACGTCGAGAGGAGCCAGCTGAGGTGGCTCAGACATTTGTTCAGGATGCTTTCTGGACGCCTCCCTAGGGAGGTGTTCCAGGCATGTCCCACCAGGAGGCCCCGGAAGACCCAGGACACGCTGGAGGGACTATGTTTCTCGACTGGCTCCGTAAAACCTTGGGGTCCCACCGGAGGAGCTGGAGAACGTGTCTGGGATGAGGGAAGTCTGGGAGTCCCTGCTTAGGCTGCCCACGCAACCCGGCTCCGGATAAGTGGAAGAAAATGGATGGATGGGTATTTCTTAGCTAAAAAGTTATGCAGGGCAGCTTTAAACAATGCTCAGTATAGCCAGTATACTTAGTGTTGTTTAAATGTGTGATTCTTTGTATTGAAAAGCATTATGCAAAATGATCAAAAAACAACTTTTCCAACATCTGTTAAGCACAATATGACACTCAAACAAAGTTGGTAAAAATAAAACACGGGCAGACGCTGTAACTGTCAACTATAACTTAAACTTTGGAGTCCTTATGTTGTTGCAACTCTGAGACCAATTAGTGTGATCCCAGTGAGTTCATATAGCATACTACCACAGCAAGCTACCACATTTTACATGCAGGGTACTATTATCAGTGTAGTGTATTTGAAATAGAAGGAAAAAATGAAGTCATGAAGTACATTTTCCACTCCACTTCCACCAGTGAGGGCTATTACATAAAACCGTTAAATAGGGAAAAGGTCAGATACACTTGAGCTCCTGATACACACTGCCACCACAGTGAAGATGTCTGCTGTTATCGTAGTGAAGCCTGGGATCAATGTACCGCTCAGTCTATCACACAGTGCCCTCTTCACCCCTCCTCTCATGCCCTTCCCAGGCAGCACAGCACTGCGGGCCTGCCTCCTCCTCTTCGGCTCTCTTGGGGATGGACGAGCAGATAAGCGCCGCTCCGCTCCGGCTTCTTTTGTTTAATTGGAGTTTTATTGGTGACAATCAATTTATTTCTATCTGTGCTCTGGGCTGCATTGATCTACTGTCACCAGGAGTCAAATGTACACATCCACTCCCACCTCTGCGCAACCACAAGAGAGTAACTACACAGGAATGGCTCTACCGCTATCTGCTACATTACTTTTGCTATACAGGAGAAGGTGTTTGCTTTGAGATATAAGAGATTGTTTATTTATCTGTCCTTTAACGAAGAGAATTTAAATGAGTATCTGCAGTTTCTACTCCACTAAGTTTTGTTGACTTGATTGATTGAAAACTACAAAGAAATGTTCCTTATATGATTTGACACCTGCTGCAGTGACTGATGGTGCACTGCATAACTTTTCTAATGGCGGTTCAGCTTTATTGTCACCATGGAGATGTTATTGGTGTGCTTAGAGCGGGGGTGTCCAAACTTTTCTCATTAAGGGGCACATATAAAAACACAAAGCTAATATGGGCTTGTTAAAGTAGATTTTCAGAAATGTACAGGAAAAAGTACTGTTCAAGGTAATATGGGCCAATTCCTGAAAGCTTGAGGGCCAAGAAAAATTGGTTTGAGGGTCGCATTTGGTCCCCGGGCCACAGTTTGGGACATGCCTGGCTTTGAGTATTTTACAATGTGGGATTAAACATATCTATATAGTGTTTATTTGATTGATTTAGTTCTAAAAAAACCCAAAAAAACTTGGAAAACATGCATTCTTATTGTGAGCGTGCCTCTAGATCTGATCTGTAACTTGCTTGTCTCCAGGGAGATGGATAAGTTTAATGCCATACGGAACATTCTTGGCAGCAGGTGATAGTCTTTAATTAATATGGCTTTGTGAGAGTTAGAAATAGCTATAATATCCTATTTCATATTCAAATTGTAAAATACTTTAGGCAAGTGATACATGCGAGTACATATAACTGCAGCAGTGAGACAGCGGCAGAATTCCCCTCCGCCGCCAGTCAATTCCATATTGACACAAGATCATGAAAAATGGGAAAAGCGAGAATGACATTTAATTACATCAAGCAAAATAAAGCCAGAAGGAATGAGATAAACCAGTTGGAGAACAGAGCGAGGGGGGAGAGGGAAGAGACGGCGGTGGGGGAGATTTCGCAGTCCACTGGTGTAGCTGGATTATCATGAAAATGAAAGCTACTGAGTCAGGCCCTATCACAGAGGAGGGGAACAGAGCCCCAGCAGATAACCACAGCGAGTGGGGAAGCCGCGTGGGGAGACGACTGTAAGACAATATAAAAGTGCACGGGCAGAGAGAGAAAAGCTAAAAAGACAATATATATACAACACACAGCGATATTATGAGAGCAATAAGACAAAAATGAGAGTCTCTTCACCCCATAGAAAATAATCACCGGTTTCTCTGCAAGTAATATCGGTAATATTGTTTCAAGAAAGAGAGGGGTTCAACTATAGAATTATCTTTGGGTTTAAGAAAGTCTAGTTTGTATCTAGGCAAAAATGCACGAGAAGTTGAAGTCAGGACAAGTTTTGCACAGGCCAGCATACAGCGCGGTGGACGTAGAGGGCTCCATTGAGAAACAAAGGAGAGGGAAGCAGAGGATTTATGATGTGCGCTTCCTTAAGTGCAATATGCTGACAATATTACAAAATATTGCAGATGCCACTAAGATTGGAGTCAAGAGGGAAATACGGAAATCCTCCCCAGTGGAATGAACGAAAAGACGTGCAGTAAAAAGGCTAAATGTGCAGTTACAATGAGATAGTTTTTCAATTTAACAGAACAGAGCGAGAAACTACAGCTCAATCTATACTTTGGAACTCTGTTAAAATATTTTCTTGAGTTTACGATAGAAAAAAAGGTTTAAAGGTGCACGATGTAACTTATCTGGTAAAGGGTCAATCACCTGCTTGTCTGTATGGAGATGTTAATGCATTCTCTCCACAGATCTGACCTGGAACTTGGCTTGGTGGTGGTTAATGGCATACTGTGGAGCATTCCAAGCAAAGGATTAACATCTCCAAAGAGACAAAGAACTGGTGGACCCTTTTATCAGAAAAAAAGATTAATTTGTCAACTGTTTTATAAGCATTTTGTTACTGGCCAAAACATGCAATTGTACTTAAAACTAAACTAATGAATGACAAAATGAAACAAACTGTTTGGTGGTACATCTTTTGTAGTGTTTGCTCCGTTTAAGACAGTAGCAGTCGTGTAGGAATACTGGTATTTCAAAATTATTAATGTCCATACTTTTACTCAAGTACCCTTCAGACAATTCTCTATGCACCTCTGGACTTTAATTAAAATTCTCAACTAAAACTCTCTCAACTTTTTCACGGACAAAGTTACTGCATCATCATTAGACGCTCCCTGGTCATAGATCAACTCTTAGCTACTCCTCCTTTGTTGCTGCCTCCTAACTGATTGCCCCAGATCATCAGCATGCCGAGGGTTTCAGGGTGGGCACCTCTCACTTGTGCTGCCACGGCGACCGCATCAATCACCCACGGCAACCCCTCGGAGAGATGCATCCAAAAAAGGAGGACAGCAACTTCGAAACGAGTAGCTTGGGGTGCCTGATTTGCATCCTCCACCGGCAATGCATCAAAAGCTGACATCCTATTCTTCCCTTAAATAAAAGTGGTGAGCGCCTGGCTGCAAGTGTCCTAACTTTAATCATTTGTCTAAATAACTGCAGGAGAAGTCATCCACGGCAGCGCTATGAGAAGTGGCATCTTTAGATTTCTCATTTATAAAAGTGCAAAGATATATTCAAGTCAGATCACCAAATAGCAAAAGTAATGCTTGTCCAAATCAAAGATAGTCCCGTCAAATTCACCGGAGAAGAGTTTACGAAAGAAGCTACAACTGTCTGGGCGCAAAGCTAAGTGACAGTGATTGATAGCGTCGACGTTGTGCAACTTATACAAGAGAAAAATACATTTGCAAAGGGTAAGAAAAAAGGATAAGAAATGTGTATAACGAATAGGCCGGGATAGATCTATGTCCCAGCGGGAGAGGTTGAGCTGGGGAGAAGTCTGCGGGGTGGTGCGTGGAGTTAGGGAATGCAGCGACACACGGGCCCGATGACGACTCCGACAAGTCACCCAGGCGGCAAAATAAAGCCGGCCCCCTCCTCAGAAGAGTTTCCAGGGCTGGTCTGCAGGAGAGCGTGAAGATGGATGGACTGGCACAGAGCACGACGCGAGCATGTCACAGTCGCTCACCATAATAAAGACCCTCTGCCCCCCCCCCAAATACACACACACACGCATGTTCAGCTTCCATACTTCTCGGGGACATTACATAGACTTACGTTCATTTCCTAAAGCTTAAAGAACACATTTGATGCTTTAGGTGTTGAACTATACCATAAGCAGATCATAATTTTACATTTTGTCAAACATAATATTGATTTAAAACTGCTTAATAATAGAAATGGGGCATTGACTACATGTTCAAAACTGTAGACCTGATGATGGCATTTCAACATAGCAAGCCGCAGATTAGCGAAAAGCTGTGTGACATTTTAGAACACTATCTATACATGTGTGGCTCGGGGTCTTAATCTTTCAGATACTCACAACAACTAAGTACAAAGCTGTGGCTGGGGATAGGGGGTAGGTTAAAACAGAAATTTTATAAACAAGCAAGGTGAATGCAAGTCAATCCAAACACAGCTCTCAGTAAGATAAACCAAACCTGTATAGTACGTTTATCCATAGTTACAACTTGCCTAAGCTTAACCTTTTTTAAACATAATCCAAACTTAAAACCATGTTAAATGAAGACTTTACCACACAGGGACAGAATTTTTATCCCCACAACAGAGACAAGTCCCCATATAGTATATATTTTAGTCCCGACAGTGTGCTAAATACTCGACTACCCCAAACATACATGCCGACCGCCACCTGCAGGTCCATTCCCGACTCTTCCATTTCAATCTCACCATCTTCCCTGGAAATGTTGTGTTTTTGGACTGTAGATGTCAGTCAGTCGTGTTTCACCATTTCCTCTGTCTCTGCTCATGTGTGACTCTACAGATTCTTAAGGCAGCTGTTCTCCTCTTCTTTAACTAATTTGGAATTTTCACTTGACAGTCTTTCATTCATCTGTGAAATAAAATCACAGCTCACTTCAATGAACAAGGTTCCTGACGGCTGACGTAAAATGAACGGGTTTTAAGTTGCACACTCAAAATGTTAGTTCTAATAGTGTTATACTTTTGAACCTAGACCATATTATTTTCAAGATTACTGGGGCTACTTGAAAGTTTTGTTGTTTGTGAGTTTCATAAATTATTAAGGAGAGATATTTTACTTGTATAGTGTATTAACTGCTGACACGTAACATATTTAGATCAATATTTTACCTTTTATTGTTTTGAAAATGCTTTATTAGCTGTAAACAATATATTAACAACACCTTTTATACGTTTCACTTTTATTTTTGAAGAGTCTCCCTTCCCTTTGCTCTCTGTGATAAGTCACTCTCCTTTCAGAGCACTATCATAACTCAATCAGGATGAATGCCACTAATAAAACTGTTGCACATTGCTTCAGGTTTGTGAAGTTGTTGTGTATTGTTTTGTGTCCTGTTTTTGCATATTTATGGAGAGCTGGATCGGTGACGTAGGTTTGTGGGCTGAGCATTGGACAGAATTTTACAGTTAAGGGTAATTTTACATAAGAAAGGTTCGAATAGGGCACTGGAGAGATCCCTAAATTACTGAAACATGCATGGAATCTCTTAAAAGCATGTTTTTGATGAGAGAACAATGTATACATGGTAGATTTTGTTCATTTTTTCTTTGTAATGTAATGTGATGTAATGTAATGTTTGTAATGTAAGATCAGTGGCAATGATATTTTGTTATGTTATAGACACATTGCCATGTACCAGCATTATTTTCCCACTTTTTAATTTTCTTATTGGTGATTTCTCCATATTGACTTTGCATTATAAAAGCCACTATAACTCCTTCAACCTGCAGCCACCACTGAACTAAACTGAACTCGGACTCCCTGTTAAAATATTTGTCCTGAAGTTGCCTCTTTTATATTTGACTTTATTCCAGTCTTTATCTGCTCACTCGGGGTCACCTGATTGGACGATGAGACAGAGATGAAGAGCCGTGGCCCCTGCTGTGGTGATTGGAGACCCTGCGCGGCCTGGGTCAGAGCTCAGGCCGGAGGGGGGTGTGGGGGGTGTGGGGGGAGAGGGGCACGCTGTCTTTACCCAGACTTTGTACACGGTTAATTGGAGGGAAAACAGTAGGAGGTGCCAGTGCATAAGAGCCAGGAGAGAGAGAGAGCCTGGCAGCGGGGCATGGCGACATTGGCCCTGTTCACACCAAGGTCATGCATGTGCTGTACTCTCTCACACCTGCTACAAAGGACCTGACCTGGAATAAGCACGCTGACACTTTGGTGTTTAGTTACAAGGATACAACAAGAAGCTTCAGAATTACAAATACATCTACATAGAATACTGGCAAAATCAACTTTTATGAGCTTTCTTACAAAAAAAAATCAAATAAAATACAGCGTACATTTGTCTTTTGTCTCGTTCTACACTATACTTAGCCGGTATTCTCTAGTGAAGTCTTTCTGGGACATTGAAACACTTGAATCTGGCAGCACAGTGGCTGAGTAACCCAGACATTCTGTGACTTTCTGTGTGGATTTCGCACATTCTCTCTACGTCTGGGTGGGTTTTCTCTGACCACTCCTGTTTTCCCCTTCAAGGGTAAGCCTGCACAAACATCCTCCAGGAAAGGTTGTCGTGACCAAGCCTGGCTGAAGATCTAGATGGTCTGAAGCATTGAAGCATGGGTCAAATGCAGAGAGGGATTAATAAAGCATACAATAACCTTATGTATGGAGTCCGCCTCTTCTAAAGCTCAGGAGTAAAAGTTTTAGTAATTACAGGCACAAACAGTTCATGAAGTAAACATATTTTCTGTTCCTGTTTTAAAACTGCAATCTGGTGCCCCCTGCTGGTGTTTCTTTATCTGTTTCTTAATGGCTTGTAAAATGAAAACGTCAAAGAAAACTGTGAGCTGTTCACATGGTCAACAGATGTACACACAGACAGAAGAACACTATCACATTCACTGAGTCCATTTGGCACACACATACGCTAAAACTTCACCCACTGTACTCCTACTGCTGCTATAATAATGTCATTCTTCAGGTCACTGGAGTCAGATCGGCTGTGTGTTCCTGGGATGCAGAAGAGGTTGTGGTGATATACACTCAGACATGACCCGGGAAGTGGCCCAGGAGACAGGACCTTCTGCCCCATGGAGAGGTCCAGACGCTGCAGCACATGGTTAAGGTTAGAGCGAGGATGAGAGTTCCTTTAAATATTAATCAGCTTGCTTATTTCTTTCACTTTTTTCTGGACTATGACTGTAATAAACCTAGGTCTGCTGCGTCTGTTTTATATTCCCATGAAACCAGTATATCAGTCACAATATATAACTTTAAGAAGTGTAGTCATAGGCATTTAAATGACTGATACTTATAAGGTCTTCCATTCGTCGCCTACACTTCCTCCACCCGCCATGCGATTTAAGACTTTTCACCTCCTATCAAAGAGTTTTTAAAAATGATGTATGAACCCTTGTAAGAGATGAGGTGGTATGTGCTGACATTGCACAACCAACCCCCAAGATGGAAAAGCTACTGCAGTTGTACTTGATTGTCTTTGTGATGAGAACCTTTTTATTTGACCCATCTTTCAATGTACTGCATAAAGGAACATGTAGCAGTGATATGCCAAAACGTTAATCTCACTATTTTATTGGAGCCAGATCACAATTTTGAATTTATCATGATTCAACTTAGTATTTTTACTTTTTAAATAGCAAAAGTAGTAGCAGTAGTAGTGAATTCTAGCCTGGCCATGTCACTTTTCACCAACTGGAGCAGGAAATGAGCCCACAAGATGAGCACACACAATTAACAGCACGTCACATAGTAAGTTTGGTGTGCGTGTGCCTTTCCAATGCCTTTGCCCGTGTATAAATCACACGGCTTCAAGGACGCAGCGTAGGGACCCCTAACTGGGATCTTTCACATCCACCATCTGGACTCAGAAAGGCAGAGCAGAGTGCTGACCAGCCGGCCTGCTCCAGCTCTGCTCCTCCGGATGAGTTGCAAGATGGAGGGAGGGGCTCGCTGTAAATGAAAATCACAATACCAGACCGATGCCTCTTTATTGGTTGAAGAAACGTTGAAAATGCTACAGAAAACAGACCTATTTCAGCAATTGAAACTATTGAAAATGAAATACAAATGATCAGCTGTCAATAATGAACCTGTCATGTCACTTGTTTTACATTTGCATTAGAAATGTCTCAGTGTTAAGTGTCTTGCCCCAGGATGCAATGAAAGTAATTAAAGCTGATAATGAAGAACAAATCCCTGACATCTGTGTGAGAGAGTTTAGCAAATGAGCTATGTGAACACTTACTACGATTCATAAAAATAGAAGCAAGGTTTCAACTTATTATTTCAGCTTGTGGTATTGTATGTGGTATTTTGAGGACTTTTCATCATTTGAAAAACATAATATTTTGTTTCGAGTTGTATATTAATTTTTAAGAAACAGTTCTTGATTTTCCATCATTCTGAAACTCATGGATAGCAATGAATATTATAGTACACCAATTTTACCAAGACTCAATGCATCTAAATAGCATGTTTTACTGTACACTATAGTTAATAATGAAATAAAACCGGCTATGGTACATATTTGCAAAAAGAAACTGGACAAAACAAGAAAACATCCAAACCAATCTCTCCTTTGAATTTCTTGTGTGCAGCCAAGCATCATCTCCAGAGATAAAGGAGGCTGGATAGAGCAGTAATGATATTTGGAGAGTGAATGACACAGAGATGACTTGTCAGCATGTCCGCCCATGTCTGCTCATCCAAAACTGTCCATCCCAAAGTGTCCATACACCCGGGCCGCCCACCAGAGACCTAGCACCTCTATCATCAGCCTTGGTTTCACACGCTCTGAACCAATATCAAACTAGATACGAACAGAAATGAGAAATGCTGCCTTGTCTCTGCGCTAACCAATGACCAATTGTGTCCACTGCGGTTATTTGTCCCACTCTCCTCTGGTATAAGAGTCTCTGTCTGCCTGCGCTGCCTGCTGTCTTTCCATCAGCTCAAACATGGATGTTTCTTACTCTGAGCTGAAAGCGTGGAGAGTTTGTTTGGACTGAGGTCGTGTCGCCTGCAGATGCTGTCCCACGGATGGACACTGGGTCATTATCCCCGCCCACATGTGACCCCAAAACAGCTTTACATGACCTCAGCTAACCTCCTGTCCTCCTGCACAAAGCTGGCTGCTCCAAGAGACAGGGCAAAAATGGGAAGATGGAAAATGGAACTCACTAACACCAATGCTGCATCACACACTGTGTAGGAGATAATACTGCACTGCACTTTGGTGAATAGCATTTACGAAAAATACTATGTTAAAATGAATGAAAAATGTCAATACTTTTGCCTTCAGTCATGTATCTGCTAAGACGCTCTTTCACACCACATTATGCAATTATGAATTAGGATTAATTTCATAATCATGAACCAAAAGAAAGCAAAAGATGATTATTTTGGTTCCATTCTGCCCTCTGCTTTTCAGCCTGCCCCATGGGATATGGAAAGTGCACTTTGTTGGACTCACTAAACACTATTGCACATTGTGTTACATAAATAATATTAGTCGTCTTTACTTTTATGGAAGAATGCAGTTACAACAGAGCATCTTTCACAGGACAACAACATTAAACAATCGTATAAAAAAAAATCGAATATATCCATTTTGACCATCACCAGAAGACCCTCAGTTATTCTTTGTCACATAAAAACAAATGTTATCCCTGGCACATTGTATTCAGACAGTGTTTCCATTGGTGCTCCACTATTGTTGACCTAACAGTGATAATGCAGTGCAGAGCGAGGCACTGGTGACGAATAGTCCATCAGGACATAGTCTTCCATTACAGAGCAGGGCTCCTCTCTGTCCTAGGGCAGAGCATCACAGAGTGGCCTCAGTAAACACACGGTGTATGAATGTGCTGTCACTGACCACAGAGTATCACACTCATACATCCCTCTCCACAGCTTCCCCTAAGACGTCCAGAAACATGAGGGGAGATTGGGTAGTGGTACAATCTAAACAATGCTTTCACAGCCACAGGGCACCATGGGTTCAGTGGCTCTTGGAAAACAAAGATAATACTTTTTATAACATTTATATAACAGGACGTATTATAGGCATATTATAAATACTTATGCAGAGCCAATGTGACATAGTCAAAAGCCCCTAGAGCTAGAGCCTGTGTTTATTGGTGGTGTAGGGATCAAACATGTTGCACATACAATCATGAGTTTTCTTTTCTCCACATTTCACACTGTATCACTGAGTCCACATCCAAGTTCAAATAAAGCCCGAAAGAGGACTCCAGTATTCAAATGGAACATACAACAATAACAACTGATGTGTTATATAAAAATCACTTTTGAAAATGTGTAATGTAATTAAAACCCACAGTCAATAGTTGCATCTGAGGAGGTAGGTACTATGTTTAATAATGTTGTTAAATACCCTTCACCCTTTTGTTGAGAGATGAGGAAAACTCGCAGTATGACTCGCTCTGTACATATAGGTCTACAAAACAAACTGTTTAAAAAGAGTCAAGAATCCAATCAAACTGTGTCTGTGCCAGGACTCAGAGGGAAAACAGCAAATACAACACATAACATACAGGGCTACTGTTTCCTTGAGCTTCCCACTGGTTCGGTGACACACTGAGTATAAACACAAGACGGGGATGTGGCGAGCTTCCAGACCAGATGGGTGGGTTTGGTTTGTGTAGCGGGGTGCGCCTGACAAGTGGAGGCGCGCTTGACGGGTGGGGGCGCGCCTGATGGGTGGGGACGCGCCTGACGGGTGGGGGCGCGCCCGACGAGTGCGGGCGGGTGTGGGCGGGTGGAGCTGTCATATGTAACAAGACGAGGGCGTAGAGCTGCAGCAGGTCACAAATAGGACAAACGTGATATTCAGACACAGACGTCCCATTCTGACTGTGGCATTGGGCTAATTACGGCATAAATGAATGATCTGAGAGCTGACTTTCTCTACCCACTGTTCAGTCTGCCACAACACACCCCTCCAACATCAACTCCCCCCAGCTACACCCCCTTTGCCTCAGCCCAGTCTTTAACGCACTGCTCCAGCACGGCCAACAGAACAAAAGTATAAGAATACTCAAAAACTATTCTGAGAAATCTTTCAGGAGTTCGTTTCATTAAACAGACTGCGGCACTGAATCCTATTTCTCACAAATGTACTAAAGTGCACTTCAGAAATGGTTTTGTGTGTTTTACTGATGAAAGATTAAACAAAAAGGAAAAACAACCTTGACTTCTGAACTTAAATGGTCATAAATGAACCAATGAAACAAAAACATAACTCCAGGTACACGTTGATGGTCAAACATTATAACATGGTAAAATAATCAGCTTGGAGTGTGTATATATTTGTGTGTGGTTTGAATGAGAACGATCAACTTGTCTTGTTTTTTCTGAATGAAAAATCACATTTACACATTTGTGCCAAGAGCAAAAGAAAATGATTTTAGCTTTTACTTGTGCTTTGCTGCTAAACACTTGTATCTATAGCTCTTTTGGTGGGAACATTGCTAAATTGTGGAGCAAAGTCACACAGAACAACAACTGCAAACTCAAACTGGCAACGCTCCTCTACCGTCCAGGACACCTTACCCACAATGCATCACTGGAGCTTTGACCTTGAGCGGCAGGCATTGAGGTCAGGTAGCATCATTAGTCCTGCCTCCTGCTTCCCCACTGCACAGCCAAGAATAGGAACGCAACTGCAGCCATTCACCCATCCCCTCTAAACTTTCATTGTGTTTTCATTCATATTTACAGCGAAAATACTGCAAAACAAACAAAACAAGAGCACACCAACGACGGAGTTACATTTTCAACTCAAGCAACTCAAGCAGTGATTGGGCAGGGTGTGAAAACAAAGGAAATGCCCAAGTAGCTCCATATTTCAGTGCAAAATAACAAGACATGACATAGATTATTGGAACCATTTCAGTATTCTTGATTAAAGGCTCACTATGTAACTTTCTGGTTGAGGGTCCACTGTTCTCTTGTCTCCATGGGGATGTTATAGCTTTGCCTGAAATGTTGTATGGCATATGGACAAGCAGGTGACACCACTAGGTCTAGTAGATACAGGGTAGATCTGTGGAGAGGCGTCCCACCTGATGCAAGTTCTGAAGGTATTTTGAGAAATAAATTAAGGCGTAAAAAACTGTAGTTGAATAAATGCAGATGTATTTGAATGTCATGAGTCAGATTTAGGTATAACACAACTACTTGAGGTCTCTGATAGATGCATTTGCTGTTTGTTTTAGCTGAAAATCTGGCTTTACATGAGCTATAAACTAGTGGTTCAGTTGGTAAAGTGTTTGTCCATTGATGCAAAGGTCAGCTGTTCGAATCCCGCTCTCAACATAAACATTATTGGTAGAGCAGTCAGATCCAGTGACCCACAGGTTGGCGGTGTGTTCTTGGGCAAGACACTTAACCCACCGTGCCCCCAGTGTCTGTGTACACTGGTGCATGAATGTAAAGTGCTTTGAGTGCCTTGAAGGTGAAAAAGCATTATATATACAGTGGTCCCTCGTTTATCGCGGGGGGTACGTTCTAAAAATAAATGCAACAGGGGAAATCCGCGAAGTAGTCGGCTTTATTTTTTACAGTTATTCTATATGTTTTGCAGCTGTAAAACTCCTCACCACACACTTTATACACTTTTCTCACACAGGCATTAACATTTTCTCACATTTCTCTCTTGTTTTAACACTCTCAACGTTCAAACCTTCGTAGGCGCGTTTGTCGGTGCAGAACGTTTCATCGACATTGTGGGTTTTGTCGGGGAGAAAGCTTGCAAAAATACAGCACTTCAGAGTCACACCGCAATCCAACATTTATGTCAATTTGTCTGAATGCATTTTGTACTGTACAGGAGACACGGCATGGAGGAGATTGATTGACAATGATTGACAACACAATGCACGTTCAAAAAAAAAAAAAAAAAAGAAAGAATGTAAAATCCTAACTGTATAACACCATCTTTCTTATAGCTCTGTTCAAAGCCAAACATTTTCAAACTTGTTTTCATGAACTTGTACATTCACACCCTGCCCCCCTGACCAGCTGCTGTTAGACTGTTTCCTCACATCAGATCAAGTTGCAAAAAGCTCTCTTAAAATGACCAATTCACCAAATTCTTAATGTGTTGAATGAAAGCGTATAGAACATTTTGGGGCCTGCAAAGCGGCTACTTCCAGTCCAGTCTGGGGGAATATGGGGTTTTTAAGCTCATACAAATCACCTCTTGAAAACATCCTACACCGAGTCCCACTTGGCTTTTCACAATCAATACCTTTCACCGCCGTGCCAATTTTGCAATAATAAAAGCATTACGGACGAGGGAAAAATAACACCAAATCTTATTAAATATGGGAGAGCTGATAGTTTTCCTGTCTCCCGTTGCCGTGGTGATCGCAAAGCCCCATGGTTGAACAAATCACGGCGTGGATATGTTGAACTGTTGCCCTAAGATCTAGAATATTGTGGCATTAGGTCACAGCTTAAGATTCAGCCCCAGTCTCCGGGCATCCATGTATATTTCACAGCATTGTCTTTTATATTCTGTGCGTGGCTCACACAAGCACTCATCTTTATTTCATTTTGTGGCATTTTTTAATTTTAGTTTTTTTTTTTTTTTTCATCTCCTCCTCCTCCTCCACACACTGCATGCTTCCTGACAACCCCCTCTGCTGTCTGAATATATGACAGCATTCTGCAGCGTGCACTCTCAGGTTTTCTGCGCAGTAAACACAAACTTCCACCAATCCCATTTCTGTCCTCACCCTCCAATACGAGAGAGGAAACAGCACTTAAAGGACCCGTTTTACGCTATTTCTGATTTATGTTATATATAATGCTGTTTCCTCATCACAAACATACTTGGAGTTGTGTTTTGTTTCATTCACACATGTTTAACACACAAATCCTGCATATTTAGGCTGAGAAAACACTCTGTTCCACCTTGTGATGTCATCATGCGGTAATACAGGAAGTGTTTTTAAACTCCACACATCTTCACTAGAATCATTTGGATAATTTCAGCCCTGGAATTGCCTACTAAATCTACTAAACAAAAGTAAAAAATGGTAGCTGTTAACTTGAAAACTACCACTTAATGACATCACAAGGTGGAACAGAGTATTTTCAGACAATCTAATTATGCAGGATTAGCCAAACATGCGTGAATGAAACACAACACAACTTCAGGTACGTTTTTTGAGAACAGAGGGAAGTGACTTGGGAAAGCGATAACCCCGAACCAGTGATTCAAAACTTTATAAAAATGAGTAATACCAGTTAACCTTTTCACAAGTATCAAATTAAAAGTAGTGAGCCTTGTGCGGACACTGTGCCCCCTTTCAGTGGTGACTAAATAAAACACTGCAGTCACTAGTTGCTCTTGTATTTCCAAAAAACATTGTCTGGTTTGACTGAAAATTACCTTTCAAGCTCCTTTGCATTTTGACTGATTGGGAGGGATTATTGGGAAGGGTTTGCTATTACTTTTCAGATATTACACTGGGTGAGCAGCGCCAACCTGAAGCTCCAGCAGTCCATTATCTCATGTGTAGTGCAGTAGTGCAGTGGAGACGTCATACACCTTGGAATCCTTGGTATTAGGTCCTTTTAAAAAGTATTTTCAAAAAGTCACCAGACTAATATATAATACAGACTGAAGTTTCTGAAGGTTTGTGCTCAGTATTTTTTTCACATTCACTGAATTGTTTTAAAATATTTGGATTAAGTTCCTTGACCTTTTGATTCATTTGCATTCTGCACCATATCATTAAATCCCCAGGGTGAGTACACTATGTTGGTTTACAGTAGAGTTACACTGACAGGCTGTTACCACCGAGAACACTTTACATCTATGTATATTTTTGGATGATGGGAGGTCCCTGCGGGGCCCAAATGGAGAAAATCCTGTGAAATAAGCACATAAAAACATGCACGGTATACATTTTTTTAGATTTAAGAAACTGGAGCATGTTTGCCATTCAAAATGCAGGATGTTGTGATGGAAATGTAAGTATATTCATGTTGTGAAGAAAATGTTTGTATCATACGTCTTTAAATGCATTTGATCTGTGTCAGTGTGTCAGACCGAGACCAGACCAGACATGTGTGAAGTCTCTGTCTCCATCCTCCAGGAAAGCCTTTGTTGTTTTATCTGTCCTCAGCTGTAAAAGTTCATTATCTCATAGGTGTGGAACAAAAGTCAGTTTTGAAATGCGTGTAGTTTTCTGGTTCATTCTGGTATAAATACTCAGTGCTCAGATGCTCAGGACAGAAGGGAGACTAAGAACCAGGGGGAGAGATGCTCTAGGACACATGTGTCAAACTCAAGGCCCACGGGCTTAATGTGGCCCTCCACATCATTTTATGTGGTCCTTAACAGGATAAATTAAAAGGTATGATGGTCTTAAAATGTTATTTTACCAGGAGACACACAGTTACACAGACATATTGTTTACATCTTTGCAAATACATAAGTAATATTTGTAACTTGAAAAAGCAATGAATACAGAAATGGTTAATTAACAATTTAAAAAAACAGTTACATTAATTTTATATCTGGCCCTTTGACGGCAGCCATTTTGCTGATGTGACCCTCGGTGAAAATGTGTTTGACACCCCTGCTCTAGGAGAAAGACTCAGGGACACTCAGGACGCCAAAAGGCTACTGTCCAGTCTGTATCTGCTGTAACAAAGAATAAACCTTTTTCTGTATTTCAAAACTCACTGGGCTTCACAAATGGATTACTTTTCATCTGTAATAAATAATAATGTAGTGTATCCGACACTTACGAGATACAAGCAGAACACATCTTGCATCAGCTCATCTAGACTTTTTGTACCAAACTGGATAAGTATTTGGCAGGCTGGGATAATGCAGGGTGACAGAGCTTTAAATACCACCTCATTACACACAGGACTCAAGAGGGAAATCAGCCCTGAACCTGTGCTCCTAACTCACTTAAGTCTGTCAATAAAGGCACAAGTCAATACAGAGCTGGGAGACTCTCTTTATTTACACATCTGTGAGATCCAACTGGCCGTGTCCTCTCAGCTGCATACTGAGGACTGGCTCTCAGCCTCTCAGGACACCACACAGACGCACGGACACAGGCTTTTTCACTGTTTAATCTTGTTTTCTTAAGGTGGAAAAAATAAAGTGATAAAAAAAAGCACAAGGATATTTCAAATCTCTGTCAGGGACCCCAGGAAGAATTATTATTGCTGCTGTAATTATGACTAGGGGTCCAGAATGAAAAATATTGGGAGGTGTTACGCAAAAAAAAGATAAAAAGTAGATGTATAAGCCTAGGTCCTCTTGTGGTCCTTATGTTGGGCATTGTCACCTGTCTGCAAACCCTCTCTAACACTGACTAAAGTATGTGTGGATGCAATGCAAACACTATTGGGAAGAACAAAAACAGAAAAGTAGATTATAGATATTGTAGATATATAGTGAGACACTTTCCAAAATAGCAACGTCTAATTCTCATTAACTTGTGGAATCACATTGTTGTCACTGCATAGTAATAAGCAGTGACAAAGATGTGATTTTCCACACTGAGAACTTGATTTCAGAAAGTGCATTAAACTATATTTTTATAACTACTTACATTTTTTTCTATACAGTACAGTACCTTTTAATATATTGGTTTCCATAAAATGAAATTATTGCATTTAATTAAATATAAAAAAGCATCAACAAACATTTCGTAACTAATTTAAAATGTTTTCAAACTTCCATTAAATCATATGAAATATTCTGAGAGAAATTTGTCCTGGGCAAAGTGCTGAATATCTGCAGAACACACAGTACACAATAAGGAATACTTCTTAAATACAATGTTTAAAATACACAAGCTTAGATCAAAGCATAAAAACATAGATTAAAAAGCAGCTTTACAGAGGATTTGTCCCTAACCCAAGCTAAATTGTTTCTTTATAATTTGGAGTAACTTTTTTTTTTTCTTTTTCTAGGTGAACAAAACACGGACATATTGATAAACATGAATATATTTTATCTAGATGTAAACTCTGTTGGACAATTCACAATGTCACAATGACAAAAAAGCTGCCTAGCTCTAAAAGATGAGCACATTTTTATCTGTCCTGATTTTCCATCTAATCTCAGAGCCTGAATCCCACAGCGCTGTTTGGCAGCTGACTACAAGGTGCAACAGTAAAGTGTAAATGGGAAGCAGACATCAGGGTTGATCTCTTTATGAAGAAAGAGAATGAAATCATTAATGCCAGCGTTTGGCCTGACGGTGTAATCTGAGCTACATCAGATGTGCTAAATGAAAATGGGAGGGGGCACGATACCAGGGCGATAGCAACCAGGAACAGTTGTTATCACTGATGAAAATCTATTCCAAGTAAAACACAAATCACCAGAGTGCCGAAAGGTTTTTTTTTATGTCACAGTGAGGTATCAGAAAAGCATGAGGGGGATTGTATTTAGTGAACATAAGACCTACACTTTTATACATTTATTTAGTCATTTAGTTTGACAAACAATTAAACTAAAACACCAGGTCATGTAATGATAAAGTCATGCAGAATTTCACTTAACTAAATATCCCATGTGGTTTGACATCCTCATTGAACAAATATTTACATTTGCGTATTCACAAATGGTTGAAGCCAGTTTGAAATGGCCACACAGGGGATTCTCACTGGAAATTAAAACATGATATTCCCAGAGTCCCCAAACATCTTTTTAATCTGAGAGTTGAAATCAAACTTTAACAATTCTAACCTCAAAGAAACCAAGTCACCGACCAAATCCAAGCAAATTGCACACTTGTGTATTGCAATGTGTGTTTCACTTTTCACTACAATGTGCCAGTAGCCTCATGAATATCAGTGATCCCTTATTATCCAGTTAGGTTGAATTCTGTGAACTGGACAAATGTTTTTAAGAGTGAATATGTTTTACCGCTCATCCATGTATCTTCTTCAGTTCTGACAGAGTTCTGGTAAGTCTTATATCTGTCAGATGGAGGCATTAGCTAGTTTTTTACAGTAAGAAGTATATTATCAGTTAAGTCCACTGAACTAACCTAAAGTGTGACCTGCCGCCTGTTTTGCAGACTCATTCCTGTCCTCTAATGGGTTATCTATCTCTATCTCTATCTCTATCTCTATCTGTGCTGGATGAAGTACTCAATTCTGTTACTTAAGTAAAAATACAGATACAGAGGTAAAAAGTAACTCAAGTAAAAGTATCACATCAAAAATCTACTTAAGTAAAAGTATTTAAGAACCTGTTTAAACATGTACTTTAACAGTAACATTTTGCTGAAGTGTTAAATGTAGTGATATTAATTCAAAAATGATACATATTTGGTCAAAAGTAACAATAACAATTAATTCCTTAATTTTTCTTCTTAAAGGATTTTGTACATTTATTTTTGTTTGTTCAAACCCAAAGCTTGAACTCAAAAACTAGAAGTAACATAGTAAAAATAACTCCTCAAATCAGATAGAAAGTACTTTTACTTTTCAGTCCAGTTCAAAAATGTAGTAGAAAGTACTAACACCTGCTCGCAAATGTAGTGAAATAAAAGTAAAAAAGTATCCACTGTAAAATGTACTTAAGTAAAGTACACATACCTAAAAATTCTACTTGACCACAGTACTTTACTACTTTTACTTCATTACCTTCCACCACTGCTATCAACTATTATAACTTCAGTCTACTTTGCAATATACATTTTTTTCTTCTGTTAAATATTTGATAACTCAGAAACGTACTTCAAAGTAACAGTATTTGATGATGTTTGTATGTTTTCTACGCACTCACCGACAGCTCGTTCAGTCTGGTGTCCTCATGCACGATCCTGACAAGAGACGACACTTTGCAGAATCACACTGTGTACTGTGTTGTACCTTAGTGTAACAGACGCAGTGACATGTCAGAGCCGGGACATCATTTACACGATTGAAACAGCAGCCAAACAAAGGAGCGCCGACCCCGGGGATTACAACATCAAAGGAAATTAGAAAGGAGATAAAACACATTTATTCATTTGTAATTCTATTTAATCTGGGGCTGGTGGATGTGGCAATCACTAAATAATGTGGGATTACTTGGGTGGAGGGCATTGAGTAAACCTTGAAGTGTGTTGTAATGTGTCAGGGATCAAAATGTGACGGCCACGTGAAGTATTTGAACGATGTCTGATAGCTGTAGTGTCATTAAATCATATTATAAATCAAAGTCTGCAAAGGGATGCTCAGGTCACTTTGTATTTGCCCATTGTCATATTACATCCTGGTTTTAGCTGATGAAAACAATGTATGATTATAATAGCAATTGGGTATTTTTGTTGAATAATAAGTAAACACATTTGAGCAGAAGGGGTGAGTCAGGGTAAGATCCAAGTTTTTAATAAAAATGTTCATATTGTATGTAATTCTTTTCAATCAAACAGCTACATACACATTCAAAGTCACGCTACATTTATGTTCTAAAAATAACCCGCAATGGGCAAAATCCAAAGTAGTCAGCCTTATTTTTTACAGTTATTCTAGATGTTTTTTGGCTGTACAACCCCTCACCACACACTTTATACACTTTTCTCACACAGGCATTCACATTTTCTCACATTTCTGTCTTGTTTAAACACTCTCAATGTTCAAACCTTTGTCGGTGCAGAACGTTTCATCGACATTGTGGGTTTTGTCGGGGAGAAAACTAATTGCAAACATACAGCACTTCAGAGTCACACTGAGATCCAACATTTATGTAAATTTGGCTGAACACATTCTGTACTGGACAGGAGACACGGCACGGAGGAGACTGATAGTCCGTTAGCCAATCAGGATGCAGAACACAGTGCACGTTCATGCCTTATAAAACAGGATTAAAAGCACTAAAGCACTAAAAAAAATCGGCGAAAGGTGAAGCGCGATATAGTGAGGGACTAATTAATTAACTAACTAAATATTTTGCAGTGGTCTAAAGTTATTCCCCACTCATACTTTATACATTCCAAGCATACTAATAGTTCATAGTAGTGAGTTTTGCCTGACAATAGAGCTAACAACTAGCACGCCAACATGCACATCCTGATCACCGGACAATAAAATGCATTCTAATTAGAAAAATAGACAGTCCACAGCTGACTTATTTTGACCTCAAGAGCTGCAGACTCAAAAGGATCAGGACATGGAGGAGGGATAGGTGATAGTACAATTTCTGCTATCCATACTCAAATACTTTTGGAGATTTGATCATAATAAAAAAAAGGGTTTCAAGTACGCTCTAAAGGATAAACAGAACACTTGATGGATCAGAAACCCTGAAAATGGCCCTACCATGTCTAAAATCCAGCCTTAAAATGTGCATATGCTAAATAGTATCAATATTCGCATAGCAGTATCGATACCCGCATTTGCAGTCAGTACTGATATATCGAAACTTCAATAAAGGTACTCCCGTCCCACAGTATGAACTAAAAACGAAACACATTTTGGTAGTTGTATCAATAAAGCAACACCATATTCAATCTTTTTTCTCATATCTTTCTCATCTTTTTCTTTCCTCTGTCCATGTGTGATTTATGTAGCTCAGCGGGCCATCGGGACACTTGGTCTCAGTACCATAATGTCTGCTTTAGCGGGACACCAGATTGTAACGGTGTTCTTATCTCAACTGTGAAAGAAGCACACGGACTCAGAAAAAAAAAAACAGTGCGAGGGAAATGAAAACCAGAGCAGCGCGAATGCTAACTTTTTTTGAGAGGTGCGTACCCGAGCTGCTTATAAAACGCTACGTCGGGCGAACTAACACTACTGCAAAACTGTGACAAATTTTAAAAGAGCACTATGTAACTTTTCCTAATGGACATTGTCTAAATGAAGATATTGCTTTGCCTGTGATGTTCCACTAATAACTTCATAGATTTATTCAATCTCCCCATTTAAGAGACACCAGATACAAAGCCTAAATCTCTGTACGTGTTCAAAACTATTTTCTGTATATACACAAGTTTACATTTTTACAGGGAATGAAATGTGGGCACAGTCATTTTGTTCGTCACAAAAAAAACAAACAAAGAAAAACAAAAAAAGTGAAAAAAGTGAAAGTCCAGTCAACATGAAGATCTAGAAAGGTCTCATGTGCTTGAATAAAAGTTGAAATCATATCTTAACTACATGTTTGGCAACTATGGCAAGACACTACCACGACCACTAGTTAATGTATGTCTCTTACATTTACGCATTTATTCAATCATAGGTGTCGCCTCTCCACAGATCTGCCCTGTATTGCATGTTTCTCCCTGTGTCTGGGTGAGTTTCCCCATCAATCCAAAACATGCACAATAGAAATCCTCCAGCTAAGGTAGTCCTAACAAAGCCTAGATCTGGAAATGGGTCCCCACATCTCCATGGAGACAAACAGGAAGATTACCCTCCACCAGAAAAGTTGCATAAGGCACCTTTAAGTATTAGAACTGGATATAAGTACTGGTTTGAGAGCTTATTTTGTCCCAATTTAGCGTAGCTCCAGACCTGGTGTACACTTGGACCTGATACTAAGATCTCTGAGTTGTAAGTTTTTAAATAGGGAAAAGGTGGGTGGATTTGATTGACACATCTGCACTCCACATGTAAATAAGTATTTTGTCTCGACTGTAACTTAAAAGCAGGCGGAAAAGTTACAGAGACATGTGAGGAGAAGGAGAAGGGTTTACAGCGCCAAAGTGAAGAGAAGATGACACTTGGTGAAGTCTCTGGTGGTAACGCAAACGACACGTCGACTTTAGCTCTGGTTGATAGGAAAAACGTCAAACCTTCAATATAAAGCGTTTTTCTTTCCACATTGGTATGGAACATATTATTGCATTGGGGAAAACTGACAAAAGTAAAGAATGCACTTAATTACAGGTAAGCTTTAAAAGTTCCCAAATGTCAAAGTACTACTACGTTTTAAACTTAATGTGTTGTACTAAATGACACAGGTATTTCAGTTCAGTCGATGATGCATATGAAAACAATCTGAAAAAGTCTGTCAAAAAGTGAATATTATGTGTAGTTTTTAATTATATCACTGTATTTATCCAAACTATTTCAATCTGTCCAGTATTTATTTGATCATTTATGTCTTCACAGTTATCCTAATAAAATATCTGATGGTTAAATTTACAATCTATGGACCTTATATGCAGAGTGCACCCACATTAATGAGTTACAAGGCTGGCAAAAAACTATTATCTATCTGTTTATTCCTTATGATTACTCTATGTTCCTACAGAAGGACAAGGAAATGCAAAATTCTTACTAAGCAAAACAAACAACATGTTGCAGAAACGTTTGAAATGTATTTTTGATACAGGAGCAGGTCATGTTCATCAAAGCACATACACATAAACTGTAGTGCAGCAGTGGTCAGCTCAGCGTTGACCTGTAGTTAGACATGAACTCACTCAAGAGTCATATTTCAGTGAGCAGAGAGTTTAAGGTTATGTAGTGAGGCCAAAGTCACCAGGAAGTGTGCACTCAGCATTTTGTCCTCTGAGCCTGCTGCTGCCCTCCTCCTTCTACTCTTATTTATGGTTGCGTCTCATTTCTGTTCACTTGACTCCTCGACTCTTCCTCGGCTGAAAATCCCACCCACCGAGCACAGAGGTTCATATGGGAGAGGCAGGTTACTTCCAATTGGTTCTCCTTCAGAAACAGTATTCAGTTACATTACTCAAGCACATAAACCTTTTAATAAACAGTACTTCTTGGAATTTTCAGACTTTTTTATTCATATGCTTAACCATGTAACTTGATTCATATAATTTACTGTCTAACATAACTTAGTTGAGTAAAAGTTTTGGCTGCTCTTCCTACTGTGTAAATGTATAAGTAATAAAAGCTGTGTGACAGGGTTAAATGACTTCCAGATATTACGCAAATAATTTAAAAATAACCACGTTGGATATATATCACTTACATCCAGACAGTTACTCTTACTTTAGTAGTTTGCCAAAGTGCAAAAAGTAAATTTCCTTGGGTAATTTATTGTGCATCTCCATTTACTTCTACTTAAAATAATTTTGAAGTAACCGTACTGTTACCCCTCCCCTCTCTCTTCTCAGTAGATTGTGATTGACAGGTAAAGAATCTACGAGTCAAGGAGGCAAGTGAACAGAACTGAGCTGCAGCCATATGTGTGTGTGCAGTTGTCCAGTGTCTTGTGACAGGGGGCAGTGCAGGACTTGTCATTTCTCCCTCTGGTGTTCACTTCTGGAGGTGCCAAATTACATCAGGGGGTTTGGTGAATGCTGCTGTTGCTATAGACAGGGGGCAGGGCAGGGGGCAGGACAGAAGGCAGGGCAGGAGGCAGGGCAGGGGGCAGGGAAGAAGGCAGGACAAGGGTCCGACCCAGAGGTTAGTGAGAGGAGGGTGACATCTGCTGAGTGACTCAAGCTTTCCATCATGGACCAGAGGAGAGGCCTGCAGGTGGTTTTGCTCATACTTAAGAAGAAAAAACAGACTTGATTTTTAATAATAATAATAAAAAAAAGTTATATTCAGGGTGTTGAAGGGGCAGGAGTGCAACACAGTGATCAAAGCAAAGGGTGGCAATTTTTTATTTCTATTTTTTGTTATTTTGCATTTATGTTTTTGTTTGCTACCTTTCATATGTATCTACTCATAGTTTTGATGCTTTCAGTGAGAATCTCCAATCATGGAAATGATGAAGAAACATCATGAAAAAGTGCGTCCACACATTTGACTGGTACAGTATATATTCAGTCCAGGTTTTTTATGAGTCATGCATTTATTTCTATGTTTAACTCCTGCATTTTATGTATTCTGTATTCTAATGAAAAATGAGATGTTAAATATAGATTCTGCATCAACTTTCAGTCTCCTATATGATTAAATGAGCAGCCAGTCCATCAAAAAGCACAGAGCAGAGCATACGGATGAATAAAAAGTGATCCGGCTCCTTCTACTCTGGCTCCAATTCACTTTACATTGAAAAATTGTCGCCCGTCTCTGTAACTGCTGCAGTGAGCCTCGTCATTTTGGTCTTAAAATGTTGAAAACTTAAAAACTCTACACAATCCTGGTATTTTATTTCACTCTTGTGTCTGTAAATCAAGATATGAACATTAATAACAAACAAATCAGGCGCCTTTTTTCCCCGAGGTCACTCCCGGTAGCGTTAGCAACAAGTTTGATTGACAGCGTTTATCAACCACACTCTGGATTGGCTCTTTGGTTGCTATGATACTCGCGGTCGGGATTACAGATCTGGAGCTCCAAATTCGCCTCTATAACCGCTCTAGCCTCGATGAGATTTGACTGGATCCGAACGTTGTGGATGATATCACACTCACTTAGTCCGCTTCTTTATACAGTCTGTGCTTCCCATCCAGAAGCCATTTTCAATTTGATGGTACTGGCTTGAAACACTAGGATTTATACTACTCTGAGTTAACTAAGTCCCGCATCTCAAAGGGATTATCTATCTGCAAAAGGCATCTAAATGAATCTATTGCGCATGCTAGCACAGTCATCCTTTCAATTGTTTATGTATCATGTCACAAAACTCTTCCCGCAATTATACTCAGAACTGGAGAAGAATGACATTTTACTACAAAAAGAAAAAATAGCTATGAGAAAATTATTGAGCCAGAACTCTACACGAGCAGATGAATCATTTTTGTTGCCGCTGCGTTTCAAAATGTGGAGTTTTTGGGCAAGGTGAGATAAATAAATTCAGTTTTGGTCAACAGTTGAGATGAAAATGTATCGGTCGACACAAAAGACCCTATAATGTCCTCCCACACCACAGTTAGACAGAGTAAAATGAGTCTCCTCCATGTGGCCCTGACCTACACTCTCTCCGCAGCCTGTTTCTGCTTCTTCTTCTTCTTCTTCTTCTGGGCCAACTTGGACTGACTTGAAGGAGGAAGAGTCTAACCCTTCCCCAGTGCACACCGCCCTCCCTGCTTCCTGTAGCCATCTCCCCACACTCCCATGTATCACCACGGTTACGCTTAATTAACTAAAAAACCTAGCAGAGATTTTATTTAATTCAACAGCGAGAACTGCCATGTCTTGATCCAGTAACACCCATTGAGAAGCGCAGCGCAAGAGCCAAAAAAGCACCAGGATAGCAGAGAAAAGGCTACACTGTGGTATTGGTCTGTTGGAAAATGATTATTGTCGCTACAGAACACAAAGGATGGCGATGATGACTAACTGTAGGGAGAGGTAAGTGTAAAATGAAAACGCAACATATGAAAATTACAACTATACAAAGTGTGTTTTGTACAAGCTTGGTGAACAGGCTATTGTCCATGTCATGTCTAGAGAAAACTGACAAGGCCACAGTGAACAAAAGCAAGGTTAAATATATTTCGATTAGGGACGGGACGAGATCTCGGTACACAAGATCTCGCGAGACAAGATTTCCCCAAGATTGTGCACATACGAGAAAAATGAGTGAGTTTTTTCCATGTGTTTATGTTTAAATTGGACAAGTAGTACTTCCAAAACACAGTGATACACAGTGATCAAAAAAATAGGTTAGATTTACAATTTATCTCTTACAATTTATGTCAAAATCTCATTTCGCCTCGTTCTTTTGCACCCAATCTCGTGTCTGGTGCGAACTGGTGCGAGTCTCTTCCCATCCCTAATTTCGAATGATTCAATCTTCAGAGTGAATATATTTGTTTTATTATTTTAAAAAGTGCACTATGTAACTTTTAGGTCTACCACCAGCCTTTTTCCACGGACGTTTTGCTGTTGCTTTGCCAAGAAAAATCCATTGTATGCCATTATTTATACCCACGGAGACAAGCAAATGAGATCTTTGGAGAAGCGACACCTAATATTTCTGTAAACAAAGCAAAAACCTTCGTGGAAATCAGCAGGTAGTGGACCGCCCAACCCAAAAAGTCACACATTGCGCCTACTTTTACTGCGTATAACTGAATAAATCACAGGTGTCTATACCCATCAAACATACCACTTGATCGATTGCGAAGTTACATTGCTTTAACTATATATTATTGCTATCAGAACCTGCCAGAAAACCTCCTCCCATATTTTCATATTCTTCCAGGGCTGCATTTTAATCAGCAGTGGAGCAGTACATGACCAGTCTCCATTTGTAGGAGGGATGAGGAGTGAGTGCGGAGTGTGGAGCGGAGAACGGGAGTGATGGAGAGTCAGATAGAAGGCTGTGATTGTGAGGTTTGACAGGCAGCTGTGGTGTGAGAGTGGACTGAGATGAAAGACACGGGCCGAGCGAGAGGGGAGAGATGTGGGGAGGGGTGGAGAGAGGGCAGAGAGAGCGGAGAGAGAGAGGGGAGAGAGGAGAGGTGAGAGAGAGCGTTGACCACAAACCTCACAGTGACCAGCGCTCCATTCTCTGCACAGACAAGCCTCCATTAACTATGCACACAAAAGACAATGCAACTTTGGATATAGAAGAAATTCAAGTGGAATCAGCCAGAAAGTAACAAGAAAGTAGTGTTTTAAAACATATAACGGTTACATTTCATAGATTTCGAACTGAAAAAGTAGTATAAAGTGTAAATTCAAAGATAGAGAGGTAAAACCAAACTATAGAACATTTTTCGTGCAGATTGGTCGGCTTCATACAATTCTGTGAAACATTCAGGCAAAGCTCGAACATCTCCATGAAGGAAATGTTCTAATAGTTGCCCTGCTCTCCACCTGCATGTGCATGTTGTGTTTTGGTTCAGTTACACAAGTTTGAGTACAGTGGTCCCTTGTTTATCGCAGGGGTTACCTTCTAAAAATAACCCGCAATAGGCGAAATCCTCAAAGTATTCAGCTTTATTTTATTTTATTTTTTTACAATTATTAGATACGCTTTAAGGATGTAAAACCCCTCACCACACACTTAATACACTTTTCTCACACAGGCATTAAGATTTTCTCACATCTCTCTTGTTTAAACACTCTCAAAGCTCAAACCTTTGTACATTTAAAATAATAAGTGCAGAATTACAGAACGAAACCACATTATTTTCTTCCTTCTCTATGTAACAAACTGAAGACTCATTTATTACGTAATAGCACCCTACAACTGCGTAACTTCTACCTTCCTTCAACATGAACAGAAGGCCAACTTTTTCTGTGATGGTTAGCATCTTCCTCGACCTTTTAGGTGCCTTTGTAGGTGCAGAACTTTTCATCGACATTGTGAGTTTTGTCAGGGAGAAAACTTGCAAACATATATCACTTCAGAGTCACACTGCTAGCGATCGAATGTATGTAAATTCTGTAATGTACGAGAGACACGGCACGGAGGAGATTGATTGACAATGGTCTACAGTCCCTTAACCAATCAGGACACAGAACACAATGCACGTTTATACGCTGTACAAAAAACTGCACAAAAAAAACAAAATAGCGAGACCGCGAAAGGTGAACCGCGATATAGTGATGTCTGACTACATCTGCAAAACTCAAAATGCTCTGTTACATCTTGTGAGCTTTGAAGAGCTTTATCTTTAGTTCAGTAGAGACTGGCAATTCCAAGACTGAAATCATCAAAAAAAAATGTAGTGGAGGTGGACGGAGCACTTCCTGTATTACCACATGACATCACAAGGTACAAAAGAGTGTTTTCCGTTAAGCGTTAAACATGTGAATGAAAGAAAACAAAACTCCAGGTATGTTTGTGATGAGGAAGCATTATAACAATGATCAGTAAATGGCATGGTATTGGTCCTTTAAGCCGTAACTATTTTATTTAAATGTCATTTGGAGGATAGAGATGCATTACCTATAAATCTGAATACAAGTTTGTATCTTGAAACGCATTCTTTTCTCGTGTGTCCACTACATCTCTCTATTTAGTAAGTGTGATTGGTGTCCGCTGTATGGGTCATGCACTGCCATAGTTACTCATCCCTGTTTTTTCTCTCTCTTATCGCACAGCCTTGGTTTTCTAATAAATTCAAAGCATGTCCGAATTAATGCATTACAACCTGTGCTGCAGATATTAAAAAATGATAAAAACGAATCGGTTGTTGAGGCTGGCGTCTGTGGCGGGGTCCTGGAGCGGCTCTGACCCTGAGCGTCCACTCCGCTGCCTGGTGACTTATGATATTTGGGGCTTCTTGGATTACACTTTAATATTTCATTACATTCTCAAAGTCGGGCTCGATACTGCTCCCTCGAGAACATCACTATTAATCATAAGGAGCTGTCCCGGGCTGTCTAATAACTCCTAACTACGAGCAATGCACAAACACATTTATATAGAGGCGGTGAGGAAAGGGGGGGGGTCTGTCCATAAAGGAGAGACGCTGCTGCTGTTCTGTGGTGCGGTGCAACCAACAATACTACATACGTGGGTTCGAAAGTGCATATCATGTCAACTCCAGTGTGGAAATTTATATTTGTTTTGTCGATGTAATCTCTAATTCTGTTTTAAGATCAAGATATTTAAATGTCTCCCCTTATATGAGAATAAGAACAGTTTTTTAGATCTTCAGAACTGAGAAAGAGAGTTAGAGTTGAAACGTTTTGATCTTAAAAACCTTCTTTATGGTGGTGTAGTGGTTTAAGGCATTGCACATACGCAGTTGTCACCAATATGGGTTCACTTCCTGGCACTGAACACTTTGCTGCACGTCTCTACCCAGGGGCGTTGGACTGGGGGGGGGGGATAAAAGGTACAGTTTACCCATGGCCCACAGCAGGACGGGGCCCCTCACAGAGTCTGTAATATGCATTTTTCATAAGACAATATTGAAGTGTTAGTACGGGCCCCTCAAGATGATTTTTATGTAGAGCCCAGAATTTGGTGCGACACTCCTGTTTCTATCCTCTCTGTCTCACACTTGACTTGATAAGGAGCCACATCTGTATTAAATATTACTGGTCTATAGAATGTTGCGATATCATCTGAAACCCAGTAACTGACTATTCGAGACTATTCAAGACCCCCTCCCATAGCGTAGTATAAGTTCTATAGCTTCTTGGCACATTTCTACTGTGGACCCCTTGAGGACGCATGAGGTATTACAACAACAGATAACTATACTATACTATATGAAATCATTGTTACTTTTTCATGTCTCATATTTCATCTCAAATTAAACTGTTTACTATAGAAGTTTGTCATTTGTCTTTGCACAATATAGACATGTAATTGTGTCCTTGGGCAAGACGCTTAACCCACCTTCTTGCGCATGGTTGGTGGTACAGATTGGCAGCCAGGTTTCTGTCAAACGGGCTCAGGGCGTGCCATGAATGAATAATGACAGTGTAGCAATGCATCCTGACACCCCACTGGTAACACATAAGCTAACGTACACCCTTGTTTTCCATATATTTATTAGGTAAACAAACGTATTTCCTGTCTAAATGATGTACATTCCACATGCTCCTTCCAGCTGCCAACACATTGGTATGTTAAATTATAGACAGGAGTAATCCCAGTCTCAGTGTGCCACGGTGTTCACTTCACTCTCCTGTCTCCTGCTCCAATAAACACATGTGTAGCAGCCATCAGCGCTACACCCCACTATATCAAACTGCTAACGGATGAAACCCAGCGTGCCATTTCCCAGCAGGCCTTGAGTCCCTGCAAAAAAAACACAAAAAAAACACTGACCGGCGTTGTGCCATAGCCGCTAACCCCCCACAGAGAGCTGCGCTAGTCATCATGCATGTATAAAAACAAACCAGCACATCATCGCTAGCCAAGTGTCCCCTCTGATGTGATCTATTTCCAAAGCTAAACCTCGTAGCCAGGAAAAATAGGGGTAAGACTGGTTATTTGCACAGCTCTCGAAAAGTGGAGCAATCTCAAGTAGGCCTGACCACTCCGACGCTTTGTTTATTAACACATGCAAAAGAGGACGACAACAGCCAAAAGCCCTACGGAGGCACAGGCTAAAAGAAAACTATGGAATAAATGACTTGAAAAGAGAAAGAAAAAGAAAAAGCTAAGAGATTATAAACTCTGGGTTTGTTCACTAAATGTGTCTGTTTCAATAATATAAACAGGCTATGAATATAAAATGTTGACTGAATACAGTGTAGTGTTGTGCTTTTTGGAGTAAAGGAGAACACAAGTGTCACCTGTCTCACAATACTCACACCTAGAACAAGATTAAACACACACAGGAAGGAAAAAAGGTTGGATAATATGTTGTTTTTTTTGTGGAAAGTAATCACTCCATTTGATTTGAATACACGGTGGGTAAATTAAGGTTCAGTCTGAGGAGTCTAATATCTTTATGTCCATTACAATGAATTATATTGATCTGTTAGAAAGAAGTAATTTTTACAGCACAATAGTCATTACACACATATACTTAAATATGACAAGTTTTCAATAATGATATTTAAGTCTCTTCACCCTCACTACACATCACTGGACACTGATGATACCACGCTGTTTAAGTCTGGTTAGTTTGGGCCAATGTACATGTAGTAAAGTACTGTAAATGTTAGGTACCTGTACTTTACTTAAGTCAATTTTACAGTGAGTACTTTTTACTTTTACTTCACTACATTTGAGAGATGGTATATGCACTTTCTACTTCACTACTTTTTTGAACAGGACTGGAAAGTAAAAGTATTTTAAATCTTAAGTCATTAAGTCTTTAAGTCTAGTAAGTCTTATTTTTAACATTTTTAACTTTGAACAAACAAAAATATACAAATAAAAACAGCTAGAAAAAACATTAATTCAGTTGTTCTGTTGAAGCTTTATTAGATCTCAAAATCTGCGCAAAGTACTTTCACTTTTTACTCTTTAAGTACATTATTAAATTAATACTTTAATTCTTTTTTAAGTAGATTTTTCATGTGATGCTTTTACTTGAGTATTTGTTTGCTATCTGTACTTTTTACTTAAGTAACACAATTGAGTACTTCTTCCAGCACTGGTTTGGTCTGGGATGGGAGACTGTTTGGTGCCGTATCCCACAAACCGGTGGATTTGGTGGATTACAAACTCCAAATCTGTGCTCAAGATCAACTGACCTTTTTAAAGAAATGGACAGTAAGTAAATTACTCAAGAAAGTTTACAAAAGTTTAGACATTTGATAGATACTACTTCTACTGTGTCCATCCATCCATGCATTTTCTTCCGCTTATCCAGGGCCAGGTCATGGGTGCAGCAGTCTAAGCAGGGACTCCTAGACTACGCTCACCCCAGACACGTCCTCCAGCTCCTCCGGTGGGACCCCAAGGCAGGAGTCTACGGTGATATAAACTAAAAATTGACAGCTACTACAGTATCACAAAATTATTTACCACTCAAATTGATCAAATTAAAGAGGCAGGCACATGATAACAGCACTATGAAATATTAACTCCTTAACTGTAAAGAATTGAGTCAGTGTTTTTCCTGGAAGATGTCTGGCCCCTCATTCATTAACTCAATCCTAGTTCTCAGGTTAGCTTCCTCATTACTGGAGCTGTGGACCTAATTTTCACCATCTTTTAGACATGAACAACTTTTAAACGTTTTGCAGAGGTCCAGTGTTATTTGTTGACATTTGTAGCATCTTCAATATCTACCATGATGTGTTTATAAGCACTTTTCACTACTTTCAGAAGCTAAAACCGACTAGCAGGCTAACAGCGCATTTCCTGAGACAGCTAAAACTCAGACAGTAAACAGAGTATTATCTTGTGCTTGCAGTTGAGCATACTACACATGAACTTTCCCCATATAACCTCCACCAGCCTGCGTGGCATGACCTGTTGTGTCGCGTGTTTCTGGCAGAGTCACAGACAGTGCTGTTTAGGTGCGGGGGCCGTCGGGAGCACCCTAGGGCCCTCAGCAGCTGTCCGTGCGGGGCCTCAGTGTGGAGCTGGCAGAGAGTGCACAGTCTGAAGTGACGCCCAGAACTCCCCGAGCTCCTCACTGACAGAATCGTGTCCATCAGCAGGTCAGCAGTGTTCTGTTTGCTCTCCAAAACACCGCTCCACTCAGATGACACAATCACTTCATTAACTGATTGGACAAGTTTGAAATCGTGACCCCTTTAGAGACTATTTTTCATAATAACACAAATACTTATTCAAAAGTGATTGGCATGATTTATGTAATTTCTTTCTTTTATAAATGTGAAAATGTTTGCTGTTTAAGTTAAATCGACTTTCATGCCACATTATAACTGTGTTCCCTCATCCAGTGGTGGAAGAAGTACTCAGTTTTGTTACTTGAGTAAATAAAGTAAATCAACTAGTACAAGTAAAAGTATTAAGTTACCTGTTTAAAATGTACTTAAAGAGTAAAAAGTAAGTATTTTGCACATATGTTGAGGTCTAATGAGGCTTCAAATGTATTAATATTGATAAAGATTTGTGCTGATTTTGTTTTTCTTTTCAATAGAAATAAATAAATCTCTTTTTTTCTAGCTAGTTTTGTTTATTTCATTTTGTATATTTTTGTTTGCTCAAACTATGAGTGTGTTAAACATAAACCCCTCAGTCTTTTCAGCAGGTCTCAAACAATAAATATAAAAAAAACTTTTTAGTGCTGTTCAAAACTGTAGTTGAGTAGAAAGTACAGATACTGCTCTCAAATGCAGTGAAGTAAAAGTAAAAAGTATCCACTTTAAAATGTCCTTAAGTACAGTTCTTTACTACTTTTACTTTGTTATGTTCCAATACTGCCCTCATCAAAGTTTGGTCCTCCATTTGTTTGCATGTTTTCACCTACCCCCTATCTCCGCCCACTTATTAATGTTACTAACCTGTTACTAACCTAACCTATAAAAACACGTGAAAATCTGCTGCTTGTTACAATGCCTCTCAGTTTTGCAGTTTTATGAAGAAAGTCTTGGACCTGTTTGTATTATTCAGTTTAATATCGCTGTTTACAATGAAGCAAGGCAAGGCAAGTTTATTTGTATAGCACAATTCGTACACAAGGTAATTCAAAGTGCTTTACAGAATAAGAAAGA
Source organism: Periophthalmus magnuspinnatus (assembly GCF_009829125.3). NCBI lineage: Eukaryota > Metazoa > Chordata > Actinopteri > Gobiiformes > Gobiidae > Periophthalmus > Periophthalmus magnuspinnatus. The sequence continues at coordinate 1,978,243 of NC_047130.1, forward strand.
CATTAAAATCACACAAATCAAAACATAAATAATCACAAATAATCATCATAAAATTAACATTAAAACAGAAGAGTGCAGAATAAAAACCTTTCAGTCATATGCACAGCTAAACAGAACTGTTTTGAGCCTGGATTTAAACATTGTCAAAGTAGAGGCCTGTCTCACATCTTCAGGAAGACTGTTCCAAGTTTTAGCTGCATAAAACTTAAACGCTGATTCCCCATGTTTAGTCCTGACTCTGGGCACCAGCAGGAGGCCGATCCCTGAAGTCCTCAAATTGCGAGATGGTTCATGTGGCACTAACATGTCGGAGATGTACTTTGGACCTAGGCCATGGAGAGACTTATACACAAGCAGAGCTGCTTTAAAGTCTATTCTTTGAGCTACAGGAAGCCAGTGCAGAGACCTGAGCACAGGACTTATGTGCTCATATGTCCTGGTTCTAGTCAGGACCCGAGCAGCAGTGTTCTGGATGTACTGCAGCTGTGTTAAGGCTCGTTTGGAGAGGCCAGTGAGCAGGCCGTTACAGTAGTCTAACCTACTGGAGACAAATGCATGGATAAGTCTCTCTAAGTCTGGCTTTGACAGTTTACCTTTGATTTTTGCAATGTTTTTTAGGTGGTAAAAAGCTGCAGATGTTATTGATTTGATGTGGCTGTTAAAGTTCAAGTCTGAGTCCATTATTACCCCTAGATTTCTAGCCTGATTTGAAGATTTTAGAGAGAGAGACTGGAGGTGACTGCTGACACTCTCTATGTTTCTGTGGGCCAAAGATGATGACTTCAGGCTTGTCTGAGTTTAGCTGGAGAAAGTTGTTTTGCATCCACACACTGATCTGTTGGATGCAGTGGCAGAGTGAATCCACTGGTCCATATTCACCTGCTGCAGTGAGACATAGATCTGAGTGTCATCTGCATAGTTGTGGTAAGACACATTATTGCTGCGTATTAACTGTCCTAACGGCAGCATGTAGAGATTGAACAGCAGGGGACCAGCAGGGAGCCAAATGTAAAGTTATGATACTGTATACTATGATCCTAAATACGTGGGAAAAATAATAATATGCATAGTTTAAAGTGGAACTAACCCAACCAGGAAAGAGGAGTACAAGCAGAGAAAAAAACATAATTTTATCAACAACAACAACAAAGAAACGACAAGTGCATACGTACACACGAACACAGATATTTTTAGATTAACCTGGACTATCCCCAAATAGAAATATTAGTAAAATTGCACACACCTATTTAGACTTTAACAACATCATACGCCTTTTAAAACCTAAATTCAACTGAAGCTGTCTGTGGACTCCAAAATAACCCTGTTTGCATGTGTGAGAGTGAAGACAGCTGTTTGGTGCTTTTGGTGCTGACGCTTCACAGATGTGGTTAGTGAGTGGATAAATGACGCTGGAGTGAACAGGACAATGCAACAGACACATTTACTCCTGACTTCTAACCCTATTACGTCCAGTACTGATCCTTTCATTCAAGTCTGCTCATTCAAAAGAACACAAGTCTGCATGGACCAGAATGACACTGAGAGAGTGAAATGATTATGGGCCAATGAATGATGTCACGCAGTAATGACGTTTCGACTATAAGAGAAAATAAATGCGTTTCTAAATTACTGTAACATCAAACTGCGTCTAGACCAGAGATGGAAAGGAACATGTTTAGATATATACAGTATACTTTACTCAAATGACAAATTACCGTGGTTCCTTTTCACTTTTACTTCAACTGAGAGCTGGTATTTGCAGGCCGGTTCACAGAAAATTGGGGGCCCAGGGCAAGAAGACTCACATGGGCCCCCTTTTATATAAATTCATAGGCAGAGGGCCCACAATAGACCCCTATATAGAGACATTGATTCACTCACTTCTGTTGATCCCAATCAGCACAATCCTTTAATATTTGACTCCACTAGTTCTCAAAAATACTGCGACTTTTTTTTACTCTGAAACACTTCTTCACCCTTGCCTTGTATTTCATAAACGTCCATGTAAAGATAAGAATTGGAATTGCATTAAAATAACCAATGACCAGTGATAAATCAAACACTGTAATGTATTGACTCTAAACCTTTGTCCAGCCGTAAGAATTCAGTTTTCTTTTGTGAAACTACCTTACAAATTAAATAACCAGATAAGATCCTTTATTTATTTATTTATTTTTTTATCACTGTCTAATGAATGACAGCCATTAAAAATAGATGTGATTGACTTGCGAGTGCCACTGAAAAGATGTAAGTAAAGCAGTCAGGAAGAGATCCGAGGAACTGTGTAATATGAAAAGTTCAAAGTCTCTTATTACGGCATGGACAGAATGACAGCTATTGTTTCAGCGCTGGCTCTTAAAGAATACTGCAGGACTACCTTAGACTGAGAGGATCTAGTTATAGCCATTTTACGCCGTTATTGCACATTATGGGTCGTTTTCAGATTCATGAGATGATGTCATTCTCCCAGATGGGGGGCAAGAGACAAATTTCCTTATCGATTACATTGTATTTTGCCATGAAATATCCAAAAGGTTTACAGACGTTGAACTTGATCATTTGTATTAGTGACTAGACCCAAGAACTCACTGTATTGCAACAGAAACCTGAATTTGAAAAAGACTAAATAATATTGGCCTATAGATGTTGTGATGTCGTCTGAAACCCTGCAATATGTAGTTTTTTGCGATACTGCAACACCATTTTAATCACTCAATCACTTCTATACCAATTAAAACAGTCAGGTAGCTTTCTTCGACCAATTTACTTCAGATTGAGTCAGAATTCCAGTAAAACCAGCATGGACGGCACAAGGCAATAACAAAAAAAAAAAAAAAAACACGGAAAAAAGAGGAAAAAGGACATAAATGTAGACAAAAACTTTAAAAAATGAATAGTTTGTGTGTCCGAAAAGCAGAGTTTATGACCTTTAGAAACCTTTGCTCGTGACATATCACACATGAACAGGTGGCTCCAACAGGAAAAAGACAGAGGGAAGAAAACAGACATGTCCTGAAATGTTCCCAACCTCTGTGGCTTCTCACATTCAAATAATAATAATATTTCTGCAGCTCAATAATTCCAGGCATAATTCACCCTTTTCATGGCGGTGCAGTCGAGCTGTCACTCAGCCAGCTACAAGAGTTATAATTTGGTTTGCATACTACTGCCAATGGCTTTAAGTAAAAAAATATGAAATGCATATTCTTATCACTGCCTTTATGTGAGGGAATCAAAAAAGGATATTTAGAATGCTTGTCAAGAACAGGAATAATATTGTTTAAACAAATGAAAATCGGATCGTTGGTTACCCTTGTGCATTCAAATGTACAAGCTTTTAATCCTTCAAATCATTTCAGGGGCCGGCGGATTGCAGTAATGTGATTGTTCGTGTCACGACAGTTTGACAGATCACATTTTTAATCACAGGAGAGAATGTCATTTGTGAGATTACACCGAGGAATATGGCACTTCATGTTTTGTGAGAGTAAAGCTATAGCAGGGAATAATCCATGGATAGATGGTAAGCAGCAGCATGAAAGAGTAGTAGATACACGGGGTATTGTAAAGGATGTGTTAATGTTAAGTACTTTCAAAATAAAATAAAAAGTGTGTACTATTTGGGTTTATAAGAGCTGGACTCCTTTAAAGTTGCATTTAGAGTGTTTCATGCACGTTTGAGTCATCTTTATTTCCCTGCATTCAAAACACAATTGCTCCAAAAATCTGTTTTTTCTCCCCCCATAGCAATGAACCCAAAAGTGACGTGACGTAAACGGTCAGAGTTTTATAGAGCGCTTTTCCACCTTAAAAGCTCTCGAAGCTCTTTCCGTCGAAGAGCAACTCACCCATTCACACACAGAGTACGCAGAAACTGGGAGCGAGGTGGGTTAAGTGTCTCGCCCAAGGACGCAACGACAGGATTCATCTGTGGCAAGCTAGAATCGCACGCAATGATGTTTATGTCGAGAGCAGGATTCGAATCGCCAACCTTCAGATCAATGGAAAGCAGCTTTACCAATGGAGCCACTGTCGCCCATTAAAGAGAAAGGTGTAAATCAGCACATATTTCTTTTTATTAAGTCGTTTTAGATCAGTATTGTGATTCAAAATGTTAATAAAGTGATCCACAAGTGATAACCTCGATCGAGTTATATTTTCCTTTATAATTAGAAAGGTTTATGCCACAAAATCTACGACTACTACACCTGTAACCATGTACAAACACGCTGATTGAAGTAAAACTGCAATAAATAACCAATTCAAAGTTATCCTTGTTAATTTTGTCATGAAAACACACACACATCCAAAACCTCGGTGTAGGTAGAGCCAGTGAGCTAAAATGCATAGCTGTGCAATCTTCACTATGAGACAGGATTGCAAAGGAAGTGGGACTATATATATAATGAAATTAAAGTGACTCAGTGTCTGTAATATCCCGGGGGTATAGTGCTAGTTGTTGTATGAGAGGGGGGAGATAAGAGGATTTCGTCAGGTTGAGATGCCGGCTAATACCATTGTTCCAACTGGGAGCACAAAACGTTAAGAAGGGCTTTCCAGACGCCTTTTCACAGTTTTGCAGCGCTGTTAGTGGAGATATTGTTTCCAGAGGTGGAGATAGTGCAATATTGTAGTGGACTTAACATGTGAGAATGCACAGAGCAGCCTCCCACAACATGTTCCCATTAACTTGCAAAAGGAAAAGATATATTTGGGACTATGCCACACTTCCTACATCCTTCCTCTACCGTTCATTCAGTCGATGCCTCAGCCTCTAAGTACTTCTAAGTGACCACTAAAGATCCACTAAATGAAGTTACAGCAATGGTTTGTGTTACCTAAGACCTTCTCTCCGCACTTCCTTGTCTGCCTCTTTTGGTTGTCTTATTTACTGATCCCCACAGCTGTTTTAGGAGACTACAGGGCCTCACTCGTAACTAAGGGCCCCGGAACAAATACTTTAAGCAGACCTGTTGTGTTTGTTTGTGACACCCGGGGATCATTAGGTTATAATTTGCTAATTTTAAATCACATTATTCATCTAAAACGACGACTACGGTTCCCAGTAGGAGCTGACGTCGCCATAAACGTCATCATAACAAAGAATCATGTCCAATGGATAGCTGCGGATCACGCTAACGAGCAGCTGATTACCAAAATGACTACGCAGTGCTGTTGAATCCTGTGTATTTCACCAATTAAGAAAATAAAAATGAGAACGAAGTAAGTCCAGAGCAGTGGTGGTGAAAACAAGGCTTGATAGACAATTTGGCGTTTTGAAAATAAGTGATTAAAGATTGCTTAAAACTTGCATGAATCACTCCAAAAACAACTTAAGGTGAGTAAATCGTGAGGGGAAACACTTGCAACATGGTTAAAGGTCTGAAAAAAGTCAATTATGCATAATAGGCCTGCTTTAAGGGCTCCTATGAAAAATGTTGTGTTGTGTTATATAATATTAGCCAAGGTTTTGGGGAAAGTACAAAAATAAACTGCCTACATCACCTTTTTTGCAGTAAAAAGCTTTCTGATTGGTCGAGGACAGAGCTAATCACACCTACAGATGCAGATATGTCATGCTCAGTGTTGTTTCCACATAAGAGTTGCTAAAAAATGCTTAGAATTTAATCTAAAAGTATTGCACTTTTCATCATTTTTTAGAAGATCGAAAAATGTTTAATATAAATGTTGGATTTCAGATTATGATGAACCAACATTCTGGCTTGTTTTTGGTTAAAAGCCATAAGGAATCACTTGGTAGCACTTTATAATAACTAACTAACTTAATTTGTCTTAATAAAGCAGCAACAATGACTTAAATCATAATGAACAAACTGTTTATTAAGAATGATTTAAACTTTACTTAATGAAGGGGTTATAGTTAGACATTTGGGTTAGAGCCTCAGTTCTTATTTGTCTGATTAAACTATTTGCTCATTATGATTTAAGTCTTTTCTTCATGCTTTATAAATGCTAATTAAAGTGTAGTTATTATAAAGTGTTACCAATCTCTTGATAGAGGTGTCAAACATTGGGGTCCCCATTCCGCCTCTTGCATCGGGGCCCCAAAACTGATAAAAATTACTCAAATGACTGAAAAGTGTATTATTTCCAGACTCCCCGTAGCCCCGCCTTTAAAATCAGGACATGACTGAAAAGCATGATATAATCTAATACTCGGTCAATGCAGAAACTCTTGAACCCTTGGCTGCTTCTGCTGTACTTTTGTGGGAGAAATGATTTGCATTCAATCTTCTCCCAAAAACCAGGAGCGTAGGTGTTATTACCTGTCACAATGGTAGCTCAAACCAATCTGCCAGCAGGCTACGGGCCGCCTGTTTAAAAGGCTAAAGCTGAGCGTCAATGCTATTAGCGAGCAAAACAATGGGCGCAAAAGAGGAGGCTCCACGCTGTACCGGGGCTCGGACTGTGGTCACTTCTGTATGCACGACACTAAAAGGGGGCTTCAAATAAAATAAATCACTAAATAAAAGCTTATATATGTACATTTTAATATGCTATCACAGACCAGTAAGCCTATTTGTATACATATGTTACTTTAAAGTGGCTAGTGTTATATTTGGGAAGGTAGGGTGGTCAAAAGTGTTAAAAATCAGACATCTGTGTAATCCCTCAGTCGTCCAGATCTGATCCATGGCAAAAGATGAAGTTTAGTTGGCAGATTGACACATTTAAACTTTGTCTTTTGCTATAAAAATCAGATACTGAAACTAAGTACCCATCTGAGCAGGTATCGTTACAAAAAACTCACATTCACAGGACAGAAATGATGCTTTAGAATGATCTCGAGCTGCATCAGAACAAGTATAAGACCACACTGAGGGATTTCACAGATATAAGGCAACATGGGAATATAAAAGAAAGTACTACGATTTAATGCTGAAAAATACTATTGTCTAAATGAAGAGGATCTGCAAAAAAAACAACAAAAAAAAACAGGAAAAACATTCACAATTGCTGGAGATTCTTTTATGTATTACACATGCTGCTTTTGTTCTCTGTCTGGCAGGTGTACCTCAAGTCAGCTGATAAGTTTAACGATTGTCGTGGCATGTTTTGTGTGTAATGTTCTCTCCAGGTTTCTCCCTTTTACTACACATTGTTCATAGTGAATGTATTTACGTATATGCCGCGAGCTATAGTCTTAGGCTGCCATGGTGAAATAGCTCCAGTCGCATGGATACCCCCCGGGCTTTAACATCACGACACAAACTTTTCATTCTGTTGATGTAATCTAATTTTAAAGTAGTACTATTGCAGTATAAATAATAGGGCCCACTAAATGTACTAAGTGTTCTACTCAGGTTTGGTGATAGAAGAGCTCTTTTTAGCTTTCAAATATTGTAAAAAGAGCTTGAAAATTGCACGGTATTTAATTAAACTTAAAAACAACACCAATACTTATGTTCATGTGTATTCAAAATATATCAACAATGCAATATTATGTGACATTCAAACACGCAACCCCACGGATTTACCAACTTTACTGCAAAACTGACAGTGTCTTGGTATTGACGGAGAAAGATGAAAAAGGCAATATAGAACTGCTGTGTGAGACTTAAGTTGGTGGTGCAGCAAGTGGAGGTGGATTACAGCGAAAGGTCATGTTTTTATTCCCTTTCATTTTACACCGAGTCCACGCACACATGCTCGCCGCGCCGGGACAGACCCCTGCTATTGTGTGGGGCTCCATTGTGCTCCAACCAGTCCGCTATATGAGTGATGGAAAACAGCCATTATCACCGCCAGCAAAACAAGAAATCAGCACAGTTGTAATAACAGGGGAAGGAAGTGAATATGTCTGCTGATATGGACACACGCATTTGTGTATTCTACCACAATAATAATAGCAATAATAATGATAATAGTGAGGTATACTGCAGCCAAAACTGAGCAAAGTCTATGTCTCATCCATGCCCAGATTAAAACAAGTGCACATGGCAGCCGCGAGTGTGTTTAACTTCAGAGGGGGATGAGAGGAAGTGGCTGCAAGCGCAAATAGATGAATAGATAAAGAAGGAAGTACTGCTCAGAGAAGGGGCCGCAGTGAAAAGTCACCAGTAATACACTAGCACTGATGGAATGAACTGGGTGTAAGCTATGAGGAGATACAGACTCATGAATGAAGAGAAATAGAAGCAGACAGAAATAAAGTTTGGATATTAACATCGGTTAATTAAAGCAAGATACAGTTTTTGTAAGGATTCACCTGTTTTTAGAAAATCTGAGGAGTGGAAAAGGTTAGTAACTGCAGTTTTCATAACATATGTGCATAGAATTTTGGTATATAAGACTTTCTTTTTGTTATTTTAGGCATGGATTTGTTTTGACACAGCCTAATTTCTGAGAAGAAGAGCAAAAACATTCAAATTGTAGGCCTATTATTAGAGGATTGTATCAAATAATATATTGCAAAGGGTAGATTTAGATTTTCTTTGTTGAGGATTTGATTTTATTTGCTGCCAAAAGTTTCACATGAGCTGAAAAGTGCGTGATAAAAGATTCATTTAATTCATTAAAAAGAAAGATTGAAAATGACACTCAGAGTGATTAAAGAAATACACAGCTCTATAACAAAAAACAAAAAAGAAGATAAACGTTTGGGGATAGTGGACTCACCTTGTGCAGGATCCACTGACAGAGGAGAACCAAGCTCCAGCCGAGAAGCTGCATGTCTCCTTCCTTACGCGGAGCTCCAAACAACAGCACTCAAAACTACTTCTCTCCCCGGGTGGACATATAAGACACGCGCCGGGCTCCAAGCAATCCCAAGAGTCTCAAGTGCGCAGCGACGTGTAAAAACGGCGCGTAAACTTATGCGCGCTCTCTAGTCCGTGTCAGAGTGGTGGCTCACAGTGTCAAACTTTGGCACAAGCGGCGTGCGTCCCCGCTTCATGTGGCACATCCTCCGCTCATGTCGCTGAAGTTGAACGCTGTGCACGAGGTCACTACGGCGGCGTGACTCACTCTGAAGACCACCAGTGTGTGTTTTAGGATCACATGATTAGGAGAGATCTCTCGTACGCGCTCCCTCTCTGTCCCTCCTCCTCCATCCATGATCCACACACTCTCTCTACTCTTCTCTGTGTGTGCGTCATGGCGCACAGCGGGCTCTGTTTACGCACACTGGCCACAATTACGCGCGCCCCAGACCTGGAGCATCTATGACAGTTAATCACAGAGTTCAAGCCGAAATTGGATCCGCATCATTAAATGGTACTGAATATATTACCTTTTTTCCCTTCTTGTTTTAGATAAACACAGTGGAAATATTGAAATGTAGACCAAGACCATGCATGGAGACTGTATTTCAATTATTTTGTTCATGTATCTAGTAGTTCAGCTCAAGTTCAGTTCAGACCATGTAGCTTGGGGAGAAAGGATGGTTATAATTGCAATTACAACACGAGCTGATATGATGGATATTGTATTTGGAATATTCTTTTCCATAGAACCCTTTTCTCTTTTCTTTCTTTTTTTTCTATTTTTACTTGGCTTGATTGTCTGGAGAAAAAAAGTACATTGAAAGTTGCCTGCGATCCAAAATACTTCTAAGTTCTTCTATACTTTCTGAAGATGTGAGTCTGGTCACCTGTGAATCTGCCTGGTTTTCAAATGGGCGGGACTGACAGGTGGATTAGCCAATCGGAGACTGGACAAAAATATCACAGGAAGCTGAAAAACATCACGGATTTCTGCAGAATCACTGACCGAAGCACTAAACTCTCTTAATTTGAGGTGAGATACATTTGATTTTATTTGTAAATCACAGATGACCCATGAGCTCCTTCATCTTACACTTGAACCTGATTGCACAATCACGTCTGGCCGGGCTTGAGATGCAACAGAGGGAGTGGGAACCAGACTGATATCAATCTGTATGAAAAATACAGACACATCTCATTCTGGATTTGCCAGGCAAGATTGAAAGAACATTTTCCAACCAAATCTTTGCAGTTTGATGATTGCAATTGAATAAACCTCTTTTGCCACCTTACATTAAAGATGCAATATTGACCTTATTACGTCCCGCCTCCTTTTGCCTCTAAGTGCTACTAAACTGCACTTTCTTTGTGGTGGCACTTCCAGTTAATCTCATTCATTTTAATGGAGAGTTTTGCCTCTAAAAAGATATAAAGCAAGCTGATTCGTGTAAAACGTGTTCACGTGCACTAATGAGTCAACACTACACCAATTCTCTGGGAGGCTTTAAAACAGCTTTGTAGTCTGTATAGAACTTTCTTGCTGTCAACATTAGCAGCCCCATGAAAAATAATACAACCCTAATGACAATGACAACTTCTGGAATAAGGTGAATAACTTCTCTGCTGGATCAACCACCTGTTTGTCTCCATGGATTTTGCCTGAAATGTTCCACACATTCTATCACAAGTGTTTTATTGCTAAAAAACTGAAAAACATGCTAACCTGACCCAATCTGACCTGTAACTATACATGGAGGTGCCAACTGCTTGTCTCCAATGAAATAGACAAGTGTAATGCCAACATTTCAGACAAAACAATATATCATCTCCATGGAGACAAGAAAGTGGACCTCCACCTGAAAACGTCTAATAAGTATGTGAACACAAAATAGTTTTATGTGTGTATTTAGTGTTTTAGCTCAGTGTTAGTTGGCAGTAAGCGCTCTATTCTAGTCAGTCTCCCCCTGTCTTTCTCTCTGACAGCGCTCAGAGAAGTGCCTCCTGACGTCCTCTGCTTCAGTGACAGCCTGTCCATCTCACTCACGTTGTTCACTTGTTTGTTCGTGTGTAACTATTGTCAATATAAATGTGTATTCAATGTAGAACATGTGTGGCTCTAAACATGAATATCTCATTTATTCATCTAGGCTTGGAAATGACCAAAGAAAATGATACCACTCCACACATCCACTTTTCCTCCCAAATAATCCTCCTCCTTGTGTGCAACTATATATTTAAAATTTTATATATTTATATTATTTGGAACACACTTGAAATGCTAAAAGAGAAGAATGGTGGTTAAATTCTTACATGAATCTGTGAGTGCTTTACAAAGTCGTCTGTAGATACAGTATGTAACTTTTCTGTTAGAGGGAGATGGAGATGTTATAGATATTTGCCTGAAATGTATAAGTGAAACTATCTGTGTGAAGACAAACGGGCGACAGCACCAATACAAGCTGGAGGTCAGATCTGTGGAGCGTTGACCCTCACTAACAGTTAGAGCTTTTTAGCCATATTAATTGCTGGAACAGAATAAATGCGAGATGGAAGTTTAATGCCGTACTGCGTAACATTCCAGGCAAAGGAACAGATCTTCTTGGGAGCAAGCAGGTGATGGACAGCCCACCAGAAAAGTTACATAATGCAACTTTAATATACTTACACCACTTTAATATACTTATTCCGCTTATTTAGTCAGGAAGAGATATGCGTCATCTGCCACGGAGTCCCCTGGTGAAGACAGGCAGCATGAAAAAAAAAAAAATATATATATATATATATCAACATATAGAATTAATAGATCATGCACCCCCAGAATTTGTATTATCTTGGCTCATTAGTGGAGGGGGTTTGACAACAGTCTCATACTTCTGTACTTCTGCTGATCTGGGTCCAGTCCAAACTGTGGAGGTGAGAAGAATCACTAGGGTTTGTCAAATTCTGGGGAACTTTTCTTTTTTTAACAAACAAACCTAAGTTTATGAAATTCATTCTACAACTGCAAATGCACCACACAGACTGTTCATAACATCAAGTGTCATCTTAGGATGTTATAAATACCCCATAGTGGATATAGTGACAAGTCAAGTTTAAAATAGGGCTCTTTCTATGATTTAGACTGTGGTGTGTCGGAGGGAGAGTGACACAGCAGTGCCTCCCTGTGAAGAAATGGATCACTGCAGGAAAAGAAGAGGATTACTGAGACTTAAGAGAAGAGAGAGGAGAGAAAAACTATGCACATGTCCTGAGGAAAGTATATTGTAGCGAGTGGGTTATTATGTAAACAATCACATGAAAGGATGAATGGGGAGAAGGGGAGTGCTGCGGTTATTGTAATAGAGTATATATGCGATTGCTGGGCACTGTGTGGTCTGCAGTGGTCAGGACAGAAGACAGGAGCATCTGTAGGATGAGTAAGGCAAACAGGGACAATCCTGGGCCCACACTCTGCGGACTTCATGGATTGACTGAGAATATCCAGCACACAGTATAACAGAGGAGTAGAGGCTTATACCAGCAGAGCTGTGGAGGACAGTCTCACACTGTTTTTCTCTCTCTTTTTAAATATTGAAAAATGTTGTATCATTTTTTTCCTTTTTTTTATACCAGGAAGTCCCATTGAGATTCAGAATCTGAGAGAGACCTGGCCAAGGTAACAGAACACAATCAACACAGTACAAAAAAATTACATTAAAAAAACAAGAAAGACATAAACATTTCATCAGGTTTTTACAATTTTTTTTTTACTTTTCAAGTAACACTAAAGACAATTCAAGATCTTTTTGTAAATGATTCCAAGTCCATGGTGCTAGGATAAAGAATATTTTTTACAGCTCACTGAAAAGTAACTGTGAAGAGGAGTGAAGCCGGTAACTATCTGACCTGATATTAACGAGATTATGAGGCACCCCAGAAGTTTCTAGAGGCTTTTTATAAATAAAGACTGCAGTGAAGTTTAGAGTCTTTGGAAATGTAAAACTGTATTCGGAATATGTTAGGGTTGACATTTGATTTCAAAAAGTGTTCTGCTTAGACTCAGAGTACTTTTATGAGTCCACATAACACAAATACAGTGTTTGAGATGGTTGCAGTTGCTCCCATCATTGGCAAAGACTTGGTTGATTTGCATGTGGAGATCTGGGCTTGTCCCTTGCTTCTCCTCCTCTCTCTGTGCACACAGTGTTTCTGATGCACATTGGAAGTGGCAGGTGAATTTGGCCCAGCTGCTCTCTGCTCTGTTCCACTTAGTGCAGACGCCGCGTCTCCGAGTGGCCCGCTCCTCGTACAGTTAGGCTAAATGAATGAACACGCTCCCACTGCATCTGCACTCACCGCTATTATATTTATATGATTACTGCTGCTTCTGCGTCAAACCTCAGCTCAGTGGCATCATTCAGAGAGTGCTCGGATTACTGTCCTCACGTTTGGTTATGAGCAGTCAGAGAAAGCCATTTGGTTTCATTATGATGTGAACTTCTCCACTAGAACATGGTGAAACTGGATCTTTGAGAGTAATTAAAGTCACTAAGTAAATAGCCACATTGACACAAAAGCATAATTAGGGAATCTTCTAAAAATCATTCTTGAAGATTTTACTGTTTAAATCTAAAAATAAAAAGCCATGGGACAGTAATACTGAAAAGAAAGTGTGCAAAAACAAGTCTGAATGAGTGACAGTTTCTTTGGCTTTGTAAGGCTGCTCCTTCAGAAGTGTACCAGCTAGTACACACTAGGATATACACACCTGCTCACACACACCCAGTACACACAGTACACAGAGCTGCAGTGTGCTGCTGTCTAAGTCTAGGTTAAGAAACACAATGATGAGAGGTCAGCTAGCAGTAATGGAGCCTTTTGTGCGTGGAAATAGTCATTTCCCTGTGTAGTGGGAGGGATATCACAGACCAGATATGAAACCCAGTCATTTTGTTTTCCTTTCTGACGATTTGAGACAGAGACAGAGAGGAGAGGAGTGTGTGGCTGCGGGTGGACACACTACGCCCATTGTCATTCAAATGTTTGGTTGCAGGAGGGGTTGGAGAGCAAAATGGGAGATGAACGCTAATGGGGAGCAAAGGGAGAAGTGGAATAATTGGATTTGATTACGTCTGTCTGTCAGAACAGGACAGCCCATAATAAGTGGCTGGATGATTCTGACAGTGGCACAGGCAGGATGTGACTCCTGTGATTGGTCTGTAGCAACAAAGTTCATCAGAGGTACACATGCACATGTAGACAGAATCCAGACCAGTGTATTTCACCATTTATCATCAAGGTAATACATGTATGTGTGCTTCTGTTTGAACAGCCAAGAAAAAAATACAGAAACAAATTTAATAAACGGTCTATACAATATGGCTATTTTTTACAACTTTTTACCATCTATTATGCTGTTTCCTTGTGAAAAATAGACATTTAAATTTAAAACACATGCATTTCTTCTGATGGACAGACGAGTCTATTATCTGTCTGTCACACTGCTACATACAGCCAGGATGATGTCTTGATTGACAGCTCTTGATGGCCTTGATTGACATCTCTTTCTAGATGTTATTTTGAGCAAGTAAAACAGTGTTTAAATAAACATAAATTTCTTCTAATACAACATCTTCATTGTCAATATGTGCTGGAAAATATGAGGTGGTGATTTACTGCAGTACAGCTGAGGTGATGTGAGACATGTATAGATGTATAGAATATAATAGTTGTGATAGAATATATGCCCTCATATACATTCCACCCCACAGTGCTTTTGTTGAAGTGGTTGAAGTCTAGGCCTATTCCAACAGTTTATTTGTGTTTTCCAGCGAAGCAGGAGCTGTTACCTCAGATGCCCTTCATGTCAGGGCCATCTTTTGTTACTCTGCATACTGCGTATTCCTACTGTGATATTTTGGTTGTGTTTATTTCCCTCACAAAGACTCATTTCTATGAGCGAGAGCACCCATCGGCACTGCGCCCGGCCACATACTAATGCAAACAACCCTGCTCAAGAATACACAAAAACATAGCAGGAAGTCAACGCTCCCAGTTGCGTCGTTCAGCGCTTATTGTTTTATCACTAACCCGTCGGAGATAAAAGCCACTTTAAGCACCAATGGCTATAAATGACCAAAAATAATCCGGCAGCCAGCTAGCAGAGCGGGCTGTCAGCACTGTGCGAGTCCCCATCTGTCTCACACACATACAGTAACAGAGGAACCAGCGTTTCTACCCCCACCTTATTAACATTCATATCCCCGAAAGGTGACTTCTTATTCGGGCACAGTGACAACCAACCCCCCACACGCACACAACCCCACCACCCTCCGCATCCCAGCCGTCAGCACTCTGCCCCACAAGCTGCCTGAAGCTATAGGCACACTGACAGGTGAGGCAGTGCTCCCTCGGGTGCTGGGTGGGCAGGGTGCAGCGGAATGTGTGGGGTGGTATAGGTGACATGGAGCAGGATTATCAGGTGAGAGATGCCCCCTGTAGATATGAACTCCCCGGGGATGAGTGGCTGTCTAGAAGTGCTCTCAGTACCTGGATTGGCTGAGCGCAGTAGCTAGCCCTGCTCCTCCAGACTCTGCCTTCATCTTGATCCTTTGACTCTCCCCTCAGCGAGGAGCGCTCCTGCACACTGTGACTCATGAATGGGCCCACTTGACTTCTGATCCTCCATGCTGTTAAACCAAATACAGTGCACTCCCCAGCAGTGGACTAGGGCACAGAGGACTCTTACTACACATTTTGTAAGTACTCTGGAGTGTATTTTTCTGAACCCTTTAATAGTCTGTTAACAGCACCCCTGAATGTATCACAAGGAGGATAAAACAGTATGTACCGACAACTGTTTTATAAGCTAAAGGTTGAACTACACTTGTTATTGAAAGGTGCTGTATTTTAACAAGTTCTTGCCAACCTATTTAGAACATATAAAAGCCTCAACAAAACCAAACTATAAATGCTGGAGAGGGCTTGTGGATAGATCTTTGCTTGCACTGGTTGGTGGTTTGTGGAAATAAGGCATGTTCTGAGGGTTTAGCAACTTAGAGCTAAAATATAGGCAAGGAAAGTTTATTTGTACAGCACAACACATACACAAAGCAATTCAAAGTGCTTTACAGAATAAGAAAGACATTAAAATCACAATAAATCACATACATAATCATAAATAATCATCATAAAAAAGATAAGAGTGCAGAATAAAAACTTTTCAGTCATATGCACAGCTAAACAGAACAGTTTTAAGCCTGGATTTAAACATTGTCAAAGTAGAGGCCTGTCTCACATCTTCAGGAAGATTGTTCCAGGTTTTAGCTGCATAAAACCGAAACGCTGATTCCCCATGTTTAGACGCTCTAGCAGGAGGCCGGTCCCTAAAGTCCTCAGAGAGACAGATGGTTCATATGGCACTAACATGTCTATACACATTACTCAAATAGATGTACGTTACAGCATTTTATTTACATACAATTGTCAATTTTACTTAAATAATGACATTTTGCTGTTGCTTAGTATCCGGAATACACACGTACACACTCCAATACTTTACAAAGGTGTGAGTCTGGTCAGAGTTGGTGAATCGCCCTAAGTTCAAATGCTCATGACTGACAAGTGAATCGGGGACATGCATGGTCCGCCTGTATCAAAACAATTTTGGCGGCTTATGAGACCAATAAGCTCTTTCTTTTGATATGTGTCACTAAAAAAAATAGTGAACGGTCACTGGGCTGATATCATTCTGGACTCGCTAGGCAGTTAATTTGAGAGAAAAAAATCTTGAACACTACAATAAAACAAAAAAAAAGGTGATCACTGAAGCCATGTTGTCGTTCTGGTAAGGCAGGTTCATTATCAGTGGTGCAGTGGTGTCCTGTACAGTACAAAATGAGTAGAATAGACTTTCTGAAAAAAACACTAATCATAAGAGAAAGTGCTTTCCAAAGATGGTGTTGGACATGTGGTGAGTTCACAGGCACTGCAGGCGTTTTCACCTATTTGTCTGAGGGCACTGCGCTTGGACCAAAGTGCTGGAGGATATTAACAGCCTCCAGCTAAGAATGAACCATGTACTCTTTGAATGACTTTTCCGAAATGAGATGTTCAAGTCTAATCAAAGCTGAGAATAGTGGGACGTGGACTTTGTGTTGCGTTCCAACTCGTGTCATTTTAGTCATTCATTTGATTTGTGAGACTCAAAGCAGGGAAAACAAAAAGAGAGTCGAGTTAAAAATACCCTTGGCCTGTTTCGCACCTTCAGAGGTCCTTTAATAGGGCACTGCACAGGCGGGATCATGTACAAATAAGGCGGCGTGAGGAGATGAGGCTGCAGTAGTGGCTATACCGTCTAGTCTGGGTTGGTTAAAGTATGTTAGTTGACTACGTATGGATGAATCACAGGCGAAACTGTACAAATACATGAATAAAAGAAAGGAAAATACTAAGAGAAGTAATAGCATCTTCCCCAAAGATCCCCAAAGATCCCCAAAGCCCTTTACATTGCATTTTCCATTCATTCCTCATTCACATTTGATTATAATAAGCTACTTCTGTACGGAGAGACGTGGCGGCCAATCTGCGCCAACAGCCTCTCTTCGATCTACGAGCTCACACACATCACAATCCTCTGTGTTCATTAATGATGTGGCTATCTGCTTGTCAACGTCCAATCCCGTCTGATCTTGGAAGCTAAGCGAGGCTGGGTGTGGTTATTCCTTGGAATGAAGACTGCTGGGAAAACCAGGTGTGACAATAGGGCAGTAGTGGCTCTAGTGGAGTGTGTCATTGTGTTCTTAGGCAAAAAACTTCACCCACATTGTCTTGTATGTGAGTGTTGGTGGTGCCGATGGTGCAGATTGGCAGCCTCGAGTCACACTGATGCTACATAGAGGACAATTCTGGCCCATAATTCCCTGTCCCCCCACATACTCTCATTTTATCTAACTCAAATCGCTGTCTTTACAAGTGTTTTTCATTCCATAACACAGAATGAAGTTCAATAAGTCATTATGCGTACCTACCTTTTAAAACACACTTATTGCGCTGTATAGGAGGTTGTCATAAAACTTGAACCTTTTGAACTTTTGAACACTGGTCAATACTTTCTTTTAAAACTAACCCGAGGTGAGCTGCAGAGGCCTGTTCCATGGTAAATTGTGTCTGTCAACTCCAGAGCCAATAGTTGTCGGAGAGCGGAGCTGTGAATGTGATGTTCCGGGCGTTGGGTGCAGATGAAGGCTATGGGCAGGAGGAGTGGGCCCGGGCTCTGGAGCTGGTGGTCTGCAGGTGAGGTGTTTAATGAGGCAGGCAGACCAGGCTAATACCTTCACACTGGCCTGATTAGTGCGAACATGCCCGGGCTGACACCGCCGAGACAGCCCCAGTGCCAACCTGCTCCTCATTATTACTGCTCCAGACCCATGGAAAGGACTGAATCGCTTCTCTCACTGTTGGGGTTGTACTGTTCTACATTTGGGTTTCAGAGTTCAAGCGGAGTTTAATTATGTTGATGTTGGGGACAGTTTCAGTCGACAACCAGGAGTCGGCTCAACCAGTGCGTTTCTATCTCTGCAGCAAAATGTGGTTATACCTGTATGGATAATGACACTTTTTAGACTCTCAAAGACATGCAACAGCAGGAAACATCTAAGGCAAGGCTAGGCAAGTTTATTTGTATAGCACAATTTGAACACAAGGTAATTCAAAGTGCTTTAGAGAATAAGAAAGACATTAAAATCACACAAATCAAAACAAAAATAATCACAAATAATCATCATAAAATTATCATTAAAAGAGAAAAGTGCAGAATAAAAACCTTTCAGTCGTATGCACAGCTAAACAGAACCGTTTTGAGCCTGGATTTAAACATTGTCAAAATCGAGACCTGTCTCACATCTTCAGGAAGACTATCCCAGGTTTTAGTTGCATAAAACTTAAACGCTGCTTCTCCATGTTTAGTCCTGACTCTGGGCACCAGCAGGAGGCCAGTCCCTGAAGTCAAGTGGTTAATGGGTTATGTTCAAACCCTTGATAATGCTGATAATACAAGACCTCAAACAAACAAGCCGGGTAACAAGTCACAGTGTACTTGTGTAAGAGCATATATGGAACAAGAGGCTAATTAAAACCAGAACATCGAAAATTGTAATAATCAAGCAGTAAACAAGAACGGACAAATCTCACAGTGGAGATAAGAGTACTCATTAGCCTGCTTGAGTAACTTTTAAAATATGAGTTTTTCTTAGTACTTACGTTACGTTCTAAAAATAACCCACAATAGGCAAAATCTGCAAAGTAGTCAGTTTTATTTTTTACAATTATTCTATATGTTTTAATCTGTAAAACCCCTCACCATACACTTTATACACTTTTCTCACACAGGCATTAAGATTTTCTTACATTTCTCTCTTGTTTAAACTCTCTCAAAGTTCAAACCTTTGTAGATTTAAAAAAATAAGTGCAGTATTAAAGAATGAAACAAACATCAAGACCTGTTTTCAGGCCCAAATATTTGTCTGAGAAATAAAAATATAAATGTTTTCCCATACTGTAAATTAAAATGATAGCTTTTTGAAATACTGTAACAAATTTTATTTTAATGATCAACCTACGAGGCTGGACACATAAGAAATTATTAATAGTGACTAATGTGTATTTCCTCTGACCGTGCGTCTTCGTCCTGGCGTCGCTCTGCTGTAGTGTCTTTCCACTGATCGAACATTTATGTAAATTTGGTTAAACACATTCTGTACTGTACAGGAGACACAACACGGAGAAGACTGACTGTAAAAAAGCCTGCAAAATTACACAAAAAAATCCACGAAACAGCGAGGCCATGAAAGGTGAACCGCAATATAGCGCAGGACCACTGTAACTACTACTACTACTACTACTACTACTACTACTACTGTGTAAAGAGCAAAAATCAAGTAGTAAAGAAGAATAGACATGTCTGGTATTAAAAATGTGAACTCTGTGAGCTCTGTGAGATTTTGAGTAGATTTCTCAAGAAAAAAATATTGAAAGCCACCTCAGAAATTGATTTAATTGGGGACAATGGGAGTGCAGTCACAAAAAAAGGATTAAGGAATTTTATTTTAAAGACATTATAAACGTTATAACATTTTGTTTTAATAATCTCTTCAGTGCGACGCTGGTTCACATCTATAATTTACTTAAACAATGAACAGTTCAGGTTTAAAATGGTGTTTGTTAAACTATCTGTCCAGCGAGGCATTTATGCAAATTACTTCTGTTTATTCAACGCCTTTCTATTCCATAATGTTATTGATGACATTTTTAGAACAATTTCCCCAAACCGATTATATGGTTTTAACTTTTACGGGTTAAAAATAAAGTTTATGTAACAATAGCTGTTGGAAAAAGCAATCAGCAGCTCCACACCAGCGACTGACCTCCAGATGACAGGCACAGTGGAAGGTCCATGTGTTAAAGGAGTATGGAAAAGGCCCACGCTGCCTGAGAACAGAGGCAGAAAACAGCAAACAATTACCACGTATAATATAGCACTGACCGGCGAGCCCCTACTTTTACATCAGAGCCAATTAAATGTGTTTGGATGCTGTGAGTGGAGAGGACAGTCAACCCTTTCTCACACACCATCAGCATTAATGACTAGAAACGCCAACCGCCGCCAACTTACTCTTCGAAGAAACCGGGGGGACATTTTTGTTATAAGACTACTATCAAAAACAGGGGGAAAGATAAGGTGACTTGCCTACTTTAAGGAAACTTTGAAGTCCAAGAGATTGTTAAAAAGTACAGTCAAAAGGACAATCTAATAACAAGTATTGACATTACTATGACCGGAAATGAAATGACGTATTAGAGTCAGATAAAACAGCAGAGGTGGGAGTACTCAGATACATTTAGCGTACTCGTGGAACTTATTTTAGTAATTTCCCGACACTGTACTTTTACACCTTCTTGAGTAATATATTGTACAGTTTTTGTATTGTACTCTTCCCACATTGAGTAAGTTTACAAGTGATAAAAGCTTCATGTTGACAATATTAAGTGATTTGTGTTTCTTTTTTCTTATTTTCTGGTTTATTCTTTAAAAATAATAACTATAAATTATAAAGTAGAAGTTACACCCAAACTCTTACACTTTCACTTTCCCACAATATGTTTATACTTTTACTTGAGACATTTCTTGAACCATTACTGTGTCTTTCCACTTGAGTAATATTATTTTGAAGTAACATTGCTCTTACTCGAGTACAGATTTTGACTACTATTAAATAAAAAGTGCTATTTCAGTAGTCGCCATTTTCAAATTGCTAAAAGAGGCAGGTATTTGGGTAACATGATGTTGTTATCTTATCTCATGCTTACCCTGTAGTTTAGACCTCAACAAACACGCCTTTAAATGTTAGTTTGGTAGTTCATATTCCAGATTTAATAAGCCTGGACATGTTTAAAATATGCTTTATGAACTAACCAGAATATGTATCAGAAAAATGCATTTATACTATCCCCAAATCCAACCAAAATTTTGAGTTGTTAAGCTACTGCTTCGTTCATTTTTTATTTTTTTTTCTGTTTGTTTTTTGCCTGATGCCCGTTCTGAGAAATAGTTGCAAGAATATTCTACAATGGATTTTTTTTTTTTGTCTGTGTTGATAAATTAAATATCTCCTGCTTGTGTTTGGGGCTGTCAGCTGCTCGCCTCTACCTGTGTCAAACCTCTGCAGTCTTGGTGCATCCACGCACTGCCACAACCATCAATTTCTTATGAGGGGATTTTACACCACGACTGGCTCAATGACTTCTGCTTTGTGCTGTGTTTAAACACATAAAAATAAACCAAAACGTAATAAACCTGTATATATTGCATCTCATTTGCATACTGCGCAAAATGGTGCACGATGCTCAGGTCTTGTCCTTCAATTTGAGCTGTGGATATAGGGCACAAAATGGCAGGTATCAGCAATGGGCAGTGTCTGTTAATGAGCTCCTTGGTGTCTTCCTGGGTTACCCTCCCAAAGCATCCTGGGAGCTCGTTAGGAGGCATTCCCTTTTTAAACAATCATCTTCCACCAAATCACTCAATCCGCCATTTTTTTGTTTTCGTATAAATCTACGCTTAGGTACGTTGGTGTCTATTTGCCCTCTGGTCCCGTACGCCCTGCACGCTTTCTCCATGTATGTACGGCCATATTGGCGGTGTTTTGCTCACTGTTTTGGATTCCCGTGGGGCAGAGTTGGGTTGCCACTAACGGTGGCATAGACCCGCTGGGAACACAACGGCAGACTCACATGTTTAAGAGGGCTCGGGATGACAGGATGAAGGGATGAGGAGGAGGGAGAGAGAGGGATGATGGGGAATAGCAGAGGTATATAGTGGATGTCGCCATAGAATGTGGAAATGCAGCCACTGGAGAGGGAAATTGCTGTCTGGTATTTACAAATGAGAGTGAGTCATGATGCTCCAAGAATGGCACGGAAGATGTCTTTGTGCAAACATTTACATGGAAGCTAATGCACATGAAAATGGCTAACTGCGTGCGGTATGTAACATTTTCCAGTGGTCCAGATGTATTCAAATACAAAATCACAGTTTTTGAAAGAGGTTTTTTTCTAAAATAGTTAATTGGCAACCTGACTCTAAGAGATAGACAGAAAAATGATGGATGTGAGCGGATTGTTCAAACCATCAGCACAACACATGTATTTGTCTGTGTGATTTTGCTGCTATTTCACTATTTTTGTAAGGTCAATTTCCTGCTGTTACCAGTAGTAGTTGTTGTATTTTTGTATTTTTTTTTTGCTTAGTTATGAATCATCAAGCACTAATGCAGAGTAATTCAAAAACCCTCAAAACGTTTAGAAAATATAACAATTTGAAGCTTGTTTTGCATGACCAACAATCTACATTACAAATAAGACATTCTTTTATCTTAATTTTTCCATGGAGTTCAAAGAAAATCTAACAGCGTTGCTATAGCAATTATCAATTCAAAACAAAATATTATATCTTTTGAGTGGTTAAAAGTCTTGCAATGCACCAAGGCTTTACCCACTACTGTTGTATTTGTAGTTGTATATGTGTATGTATTTTAATTTTTATTTATTGATTGATTTTAACCAATGAACAATGAACCAATGAACAAAACAAAAACAAACTAAATGAAAAACAAGGCAAAAGTAAAGTAAAGCACAAAAACAGTGAGGGTTCAAAATAAAAAAAATAAATAAAAAATAAAGACAAACTCAAACAGTAAATCGAAAATGATGCCACAACTTGACCCGCTCCAAACCTCTCCATCTCTCCAGCGACCTCTTGTATGACACTCTCACCATTCTCTCCTTCCATAGTTTCATTAACGCTGTAGATTTCATATCCGAGTGCATGTCTGTAAACAGATGAACCCACAGTGAGACATGAGGCAGGGCGGGGGAGCGCTCAGCACAGATGATCAGTGTACATTGTGACATTTCTAAGAGGTCTCCGGTGTGGACGTGGCACACCTGTCTAATGAGCTGCTAATGGGGCTGCTAATTGAACTGGGCTTCTTCAATTGAGTAAACACAGTTGGACATAACCTGCAGCACAACGGTTTAAACAGATATTAAACTACATTTATCAATCCAATAATAATTAGTTGGTAGTTTGGTGAATCATAAGTATTATCATTCTTATGCTTCAACTCTGCTGCATGATGGGTAACAACAAATGACTAGCGATATTACACAATGCTAACACTTACACACACACGATACAATATACACACACAATATATATATACCGGTATGTATATGTGTAAAAAAGTTCATTGTATTTTCTATATTTTAAGAAAAATTTTGATACTGTTTTAGATTTCACTCTGACTGATATCAGTTCTGTGCACAGCAGCACACTAGCTCACTCACTGTGTCTCAAAGCTAACATTGTAAAAAGAAAAATTCTATTCTGTCAGCTGGACAAAAAGTTTTTTGAGTGAAGATGTTTGGCTGCTCGTCCAAGCCGCTTCTTCAATCCTGGTCAGATTACTGCTGGACACTAAATTATATCTATCTGAAGGGAGGAGCTACACTGAAACTCTACTGACCAAGACAACAAACTGAGCTGAGCCTGAGTGTGAACTGTGCCTGAGTGTGAACTGTGCCTGAGTGTGAACTGTACCTGAGTGTGAACTGTGCCTGAGTGTGAACTGTACCTGAGTGTGAACTGTACCTGAGTGTGAACTGTTGAACTGTGCCTGAGTGTGAACTGTACCTGAGTGTGAACTGTTGAACTGTGCCTGAGTGTGAACTGTTGAACTGTGCCTGAGTGTGAACTGTGCCTGAGTGTGAACTGTGCCTGAGTGTGAACTGTGCCTGAGTGTGAACTGTACCTGAGTGTGAACTGAGCCTGAGTGTGAACTGTTGAACTGTGCCTGAGTGTGAACTGTACCTGAGTGTGAACTGTTGAACTGTGCCTGAGTGTGAACTGTTGAACTGTGCCTGAGTGTGAACTGTGCCTGAGTGTGAACTGTGCCTGAGTGTGAACTGTGCCTGAGTGTGAACTGTACCTGAGTGTGAACTGAGCCTGAGTGTGAACTGTTGAACTGTGCCTGAGTGTGAACTGAGCCTGAGTGTGAACTGTTGAACTGTGCCTGAGTGTGAACTCTGTTTGAGTGTGAACTGTGCCTTGACTCATGCACTGTTCATACAGTCAGACTTAGCCAACAAACTGTAATCAAAAAGGTGTGTTAGTTTCAGTGTAGCTCCTCCCTTCAGATAGATATAATTCAGTGTCCAGCAGTAATCTGACCAGGACTGAAGAAGCGGCTTGGACAAGCAGCCAAACATCTTCACTCAAAAACCTTTTTATCCAGCTGACAGAATAAAATTTTTCTTTTACTATGGATCCTACCTGGACATCTGAGGGTTGCACAGAGTCAAAGTGAACAGTCACTTTTATTAAAATCTGAAAACATAAAGTAAACAACCTATTAAAATTCAAATTAATTAAAATGAAAAAATGAAAACAACCCAATTATTTTTATTTGTAGAATACTTAAGTTTGTGCCATTGTTTTAAGATTTGTTATGTCTCAAAATTACCATTAGTATTAGCATGGAGACACAAATGTGTCTGCTGTCCTCCAGCAGTGAAGTATTTATTTTATTTGTGTAGTTTTTCCATGTTGTCAGGTACATCCCCCCCTTAGCTCCCTGTCCACTTACTTATCTTTAAATATTTACTTGTTAAAAAAGCATACTGATGCAATTGGACAGGAACTAGTGAAGCTAATTGTGAGTTTGCCAGGCGCTATTATGCACAGAGTCTATTGTAAGTCTAATTTATTCTTAATTACAAAAACATCGGACATGGTCAAGTTATTTATGCTATAATTTGGTGTTTTGGTTACCAAGATTATCCAATGAGAAAGCAGAATATGTCTCAAATGAGTCTCTCGTTTGGGTTCCCAGTTGCCATTGCTGAAAAGTTTGTTGGTTTAAACCTAAAAGGACTCTCTCTGATCTGAATCCTCATACCTAAACCCCAGCACCTGCAGCCAATCATGCATCCATGCTAGCGCAGCCTCTGATTTTTGGAGCTCGAGACATGTTTTGTTCATCTACTGAGAATGAAATGTATTTGTCCTGTATGTCGAGGTTAAAGAACTGGCAACCCACGTTTAGTTATGATTCTAATTTAGTTTAAACTGAAAGCGCACATGTTGCATAGTATTCCTTTAAATATTAACAGCGGGAAAGCAATCACAAATCAAAGTAAAATGTTATTTCAGCATCAGGATAGATTTGAAATAACTCACACCGCCACCACATATCATGAAGTAAATGCAACCATGTCGCTCCCACACATTGTTTAATATCATTGTATCTATATGCTTGACTGAGCTGTAATTTCTCCTAAATAACATAAATAGATTTGATTGTTTTCTCTTCCCCGTGGCGATCCTTATAATGGCTGGTGTTTTGGCGCTTGGCCGCAGAGCTCTGAAGGATTGTGAGCCAGTGGACAGAGGAGAGTCGTATCCACTCTCAGCCGCGGGCCTCTCCATTATAGAGTGTGTGGATCATATAACACAGGGACAGGCTGAGCTCACATCTGCAAACCCATCGATCTAATCCTCCACCTCTGTGTGCTCCGCCTGCTCCAGCTCCTCTCTTATTCGCCTCTCTCATATGGACTGTAAAGGCAGGTACTTTTGGATAAGAATCTGTCTCCTGCCTCTTTATTACAAAGGACATTGCACAAAAAGGAAAAGTCCAAGAAGGAAAAAGTGTACAATTGTTGGCAAACTTTACAAAGCGCTGAGTACGTATGTGAATGTTTGGACAGTGAAGCAGGGATGAGCAATCAGATAAAATACTTTATAATTAGCTGCGGAAAGCTTGCAGTAATCTGATTTTGTTACAAGTGCAATATATGTAAATGGGGGGAAAATACTTTGAATTTAGAAGATTAGAATCAGGCACCCTACCTTTAAGGAAAAAATGAAATATTTATAGAGGGTATTTACATGATGCATTGGATTTTTCATGCCATGCTTTTGCTATTTAATTTTAGCTTGTCAGATGGAAGAACATCTGAGGTTGTGATTTCAGATGATCCTCTTCACTTTTTTTTAAAGCGGGAGTATTATGCAAAATCAATGTTTTGGAGCTTTTTACTGTGTTATAGCATTGTTCCCTTATCAAAACATGCCTGTAGAGGATATAGACGTCATCCATGTATGTTTGAGCAATTTAGTGATCTCTCCTGACCTCTATTTGAACTCTCCTCATGGTTAACTGTAAAATTCTGTCCTATGCTCAGCCCATATATGTCATCAATGCTTCCACCGGGGCAGAAGTGAAACTCATAAAATATGTTAATATGTTGGTTTCAGGAGATATTTCAAATCAGTAAAAGTTAACATGGTGAACTAAATACAGTATGTTATGTGTTAACTGTTAATATCCCATGGAAGTAAAATACCAATAATCGATCCATCTTCCATTCTTCTGCTTATCTGGGGCCAGACTGCAGGGGTCCCAAGGCGTTCCCAGGCCAGACAAGAGACATGCAGTGGGTCTTGGATCTTCGCTGGGGCCTCCTCCCAGTGGGACGTACCTGGAACACCTCTCCAGGGATTCATCCAGGAGGCATTGAGGAGGGATCTAGGAGGGATTCAGGAGGGATTCAGGAGGCACCCAAGAAGCATCCAGGAGGCATTCATGAGGTAGTCAGGAGGCATCTAGGTGGGATTCAGGAGGTATCCAGAAGGCATCCAGGAGGCATCCAGGAGGCACTCAAGAGGCACTCAGGAGGCGTCTGGCACAGATGTCCGAGCCACCTCATCTGGTTCCTCTTGACATAGAGGAGCAGAAACTCTACACCGAGCTCCTCCTGTGCATCTCTAAGTGAGCACCCAGCCACCCTGCGTATCATAGCAGACGCTGCACTGATCTGCCTGTCAATATCACACTCCATCCTTCCCTCACTTGTGAACAACACCCTGAGATACTTGAACTCCTTCATTTGAGGCAGGGACTCCCTAAAAGCTGGGAAAATACCCCTTCTTTAATTTCACATTGTAGACCACATTTCTTTACCATAAATATCCAGTGACAATGACAAAAATAATATAAACATACTAAAGATCTCCACATACACGGTAGTAAAACACTTGCTTGCATTGACAGTATAGAATAATAATTACAGACTGTACCGGGCCTTCCCCTCTACCTTTAGCCCGTGCACATGTTGATGGACGCAGCATGTCAGAGCAGGTGTCCTGGGTCACCTCTCCTGCATTTTTCTCTCAAGACACCCACCCAAACCCCCTCTCACCCCTCCCACCCTCACCCAACTCCCGCACCTCCCACCCCGCCTCTGTCTGCAGTCTCACAAAGCAATGGAGTAATGAGTCCCTGGATAGTCAGCAGGATCGGGCTCTGAATAGGTAATGATGGAGTGGAGGGTGTCTGATCGCAGTTATAATATAGTCTGCGCATTCTTCCCGGCCTGCCACAATAGCCGCCATTGAAAATTTAGTGTATACCGCTGCATACTATGTTCCCTGCACTGCTCATAAAATCATATTGTGATTTTTTTCCCTATTTAATGGTCTATACACACTGTGCACCCATATATATGCTGCACACCTACCACACGGGTATTAAGAATGAGACATATATTATAAGTCTATATGTTCTGGGGCGAGGAGGCGCACTGCAGCTAAATGACTATTTTCAAGCTGGAAACCTCGATTAAATGCTCTTATAACAACAGAATAAGAATGTACTGGGTAATTAACACACTTTACTTTCAGATAGCATTATAGTAAAAGTGAAAGGAACTATGCCCTTTTTTTCGGCTGTTTTTTTCCTCATAAAATCCATAGCTGAAGTTATATTTTGTATTTAATCACATATTATTTTAGCCCTATTTAACTAGCTTCACACCAGCCATTGCCGTTGTAAATAGTGTTGAATAACAGCCAGATAATAACACTACTCTGAATAAAATATATGTTATGGGGAAAGTAAATGATATTCTGATTTTACTGTAATGTAAGCTAAACTGATTTAAAAGAAATAGTGACATATTGATGGAGTTGAAACACTGGTTTGAAAGAGAAAATCATTCTTCGATGAGTATATACTACGTGGAATTAAAGCGGTTGACACAATAAATGTAACAAAGTGGTTAGCGATACAGTAATTCCCCACCCAGGTGGGTCTGTAAACGCAGCTGTCACTGTAGTCGGGCTGTTTGTAGTCGCCTGTTTGCTCGTAGCAGTGTGGCCCATGTAAGTAGACAAACTTTTTACTCTTTTGTACTAATACTAGCTGACTTTTCTAATCCCTGTGTTTGATTGTCAGGCTTAAAGGGTTTCGTGGAGCCAGCGGAGGTGACGGCTGCTCCGCCGGTCGCCCCCTGAGCCGCAGTGAGGCATGGTTTTGTCAAGGCTTAAGATTGTTCTAGTTTGACTGATAAATTGACTAATAATTTGTCATTTTGTTAACAGTGAGCCCTTGCTGCTCAATTATTGTTCTTGCTTTGTAGCTCTCGCTTTGCTTGTGTGTCTGGTTATACTTTGGTAGTGTAGTATTTTTCTACTAGTGTGCGTGGCCTTAAACAATTAAACAAATGCATCAACTAAGCACAAGCATTTTTTTGCACTTTATACCACGTAGCACTTTGTACAGATCTACTTCAACCTTGCAAGTAGCACTTTGAGATGCTAATTTAATATTGGGATTCATTGTCTACAGAAAAAATAAACTTGCACTGTTTTATCATTGCTAACTAAATAAGTTGTTTTAGCCAGACTTGGGTGTCAAAAGGGACTTCTGATTACAAAAACCTGAAGGATCTTGCTACATTTCATTTTTATGTTGTTATTATGACAATCTAAAGATTTACTAGGAGAAGAGGCAGAGGTAATGGGAATAGTTCAAACTTTAGCACTGTAGCGGTCCAGCTCCAGGGGCCCACTACCATGACACACAGAGATGTTCCAATTTATGGCTTATCTCATCACCATCTTCTTCTTCTGACCTTGAGTTTTTACCCTCATAATCACAATTTGAGAAGTTACATTCACTACAGTATGTCTCTGATTAGCAGTTCTTTGAAATAACCCAATAAACACAGGGTAATCTAGTCATCCTCCACTGGGTAAAACTGCCTCTAAAATCTATAAGTAATTTCCAGAGCTATTGATTAAGAGATGTGCTGTTGTATCAGTACATCCAAAATGACATTTGAACACAGTGGCCAATGCGTGAAATGGCAGAGTTTGCAGATTGCATGATGTTCCATGTTGATGTATTTTAATAATATCAACTACTACTACCACTGCATTAAGCAAGAAAAGTTTGTTTATCAAAATCAGAGAGTAATACACATTTTTCCTACATAGTTTCAAAACACGTTCAGCAACAAATCAATAGAGGCGACTGGTACGTGCACATTGGTGAAGCTACAGTTATGCCACATAAATGATCAGGGCAAATACATGCATGGTTAGTGGAGTTATACTAGTGTATGTGTCACTATTTAAATGACACTGTATAACTCCACTAACCATGCATTAGCTAACTGAAAATGTTGAACTTTTGAGAAGGCTGACGACAACAGATCTTACAGGTTAGCTCTATTAAAGAAAACATTATGCTTGTGCCTGCTACATCGTTATAATCTATGTCACCTGTGAATCATTATGTTATAATTTGGACATTTTAAACCACATTAAAACAAGTCTCCCACGTTGCGTATTGAGAGCCGACATCACCGTAAACATCATCACCACACAGAATTGGCACTGCCGATGGATAGCTGCACACCATATTAGCGAGGTGTAACAAAATGTCTACGCGGCGCTGCCAAATCCTACACGTCTCACCAATTAAGAAAATAAAACTTGAGAATGATTTAAGTACAGAGATGTGGACATATACCAGGGACAAGAGTGAAACGGTGAAACAGTGAAAACAAGGGCTGATTAGCAATATGACGTCTTGAGAATAAGAAAAGACTACCCAAATATGCACTCCAAATACAATTTCGAGAGTGTAAGTCATTTTATTATTGGTGACATCAAAATCCTAAATTTCAAAGTTAGAATATCAGAGCGTGCAAACAAATGGGACCCCCGACTTCTCATTTAGGAAACCCAAGCACACAGGGACCACCTGAGTGTACAGCTAAAGTTGCACTGTTGCATTAATAGTATAAAAACATTACTGTCCATCTGACACAGCAGGTGCAGTCATCTATTCTCCGATTTTTATCTGTGTTTATACGATGCATGTATAGGTACAGCTGTGTGCAGTGTTACTGAAGCACGTATTTTCCACACCACCTGCAGGCCCTGAACTCATCAGCCCATAACTTTCCACTGTCTCGTTTACATTATTTAAACGTACACAATTAGCCTTTTTCAGCTTAGGCCAGCAAACCAGGTTGTATTGAAGAAAAAAGGGATTTAAAGATCTTTCTATCAACCCAGTGGCTAGCAAATGGCTGGCGGGGGGCTATAACATTTGTGCCCATCTGTTAGCGGGCCGCCTGGTGTGGTGGGACCCGCGGAGTTGCCAGGTTGTGCAGGTAAACTGCCTCACCCCGCACTAGTGTTTTCAATCCGTCTTGGAGGTGGGCTTATAGGGGCCAGCTGGTGAGGGGAGGAAGATTGTCCCCTCAACACATGGGGGACCCCTCCAGTCACCACCAGCTATTGATCAAAGATAATAGAGGCAGTGAGAGAGCTATAAGTGGATAAATTCAACGTCCGGTTATAGGCAGCGAGTACACAGTTCATACCTCTTATTTAGAAGCTCATGCATGAATACAACTATCTTTCTTCAAGTAAAAGGCTCCCCTATATATTAATACAGCAGCAGTCTGAAGCAGGGAATATACACATTCTTCAATGTCAGGAATGCGCTTAAAGAAAACACAGTGCTAAGGTCTGCTGATTTAGCAAGATAGGGACATCATACCTGTGTGCATTGTTAGTGTGTGAGAGAAAGCTTTACTCCAGAAAGTCATCCATAAAATATAGGATCATTCTGGTGGTGTGTACTGGCAGCTGACTCCAGTAATCAAATATAGTAGTATAGTACAAAAATATATCTGCTTCAGAGAGTAATAAAGTTACTGTCAAAATCTTAAAGATGGTTATTTTAATGTGTGGCAGAAGCGACAAGTCTCACATTAAGGTCAATTAAGGTGCACATTATCGTGAAATTTGTCAAATTACTCTACATTTGACCCATCTTTCAGGAGAAGTGCCACGCCCAGGGACCCGTATCCACATTTTGGCTCTATCAGGACTACCTTAGCTGGAGGATTTTACCTTGTGTGCATGTTTTGAGTCCATGGAGGAAACCAGAGCGGCCAGAAGAAATCTACCCAGACATGGAGACAACATGCAAACTTAGCACAGAAAGCCCCGAGCAGAGAATGCTAACCACTCTGCCACCTGGACTGTATAGAAAAATGCAAAGAAATATGGGGGGAAATGCAATAATATAATTAAATACTGATAACAGACAGAATTCATTCGTGACCCTCATTTCATCTCTTGGAAAGCATTTGATAAGTGCGCTATTCTAACTCCGACATGTGTGCTAAGATAAAGCTTTGGCCTCTTCATTGTAAACAAGCAGACCTTTTCTGTGCTATTATCTGGTAGACATATGAGCTGAGAGGAGCTGATAACAGGCCTGTTGTCTTTCTAATTAACTTGAGTGTTTTAAATGCAGAAACTCTCTTTTTGGTGCGCTGAACACATCATGCAGTGGCTGCGTCTGGACAGTTTGCTGAAGTTTTGCTGAGCATGTGCGCATATTTGTCATCTGTTCTCACCGCATTCTCACAAACACTTGAGTCCAATTTAATTAGTCCAACAGATGCTTGTTTCTCTTGTTTTTAAGTTAAAGTATCACAGGGAGAAACTTTCAACTGTGAGCCTTCTGCTTCCTTGAGTAATGCTATTTTGAGATGATCAGATAAAAGAAACACATTGCATTGTTATCAGTAGCGAGAAACAAATGATCTGAATTAAGCTGAAGAACATTTTAGAGACATTTTGGGATAACTACCAGAATCACCAAGGCACAACTCTTTTCAAGTCTCAAGTCTTTTCAGAGTCCATAATTTACCAAAACTGAGACATTCCTAATCCTTTAAACTCCCATACAGACTTGTTTTGTTTTTTTAAGAAAATGTTGTTTTCCCCCAGTACAGATACATATAAAAGCAGCTCCTATGATCAAAATGAAACTGCTGTGTGTTGTCTGCATCTAATTATTAAGCATTTTTATCATCTGCAACCCAGGAAGTAAGTTGTAAGTAAGTAAGCAGCTGTTAGCATGCAAGTTGTTGTTGTCAGAAGATTGTGAAAAGCTCCTATAAACTCTAATTCACTCTTACTTTGCCTGTAAGTGGATGTCACCTCTGTACACCTAAATGCAACATTTAAATTTCACAATAAATTATTTTAATGAGGGAGTATTTTACTTTGCGGTATTAACGACTAACAAGACAACATATTTACATCACCGTGTTACATGTTATTGTTTATAAAATCCTATATTGTTTTTCACCCTCTGAGTCTCCCCTCCTTTTGCTCCCTGTGTTAAGTCACGCCCCCTTCAGAGCGCCGTCAACACAATCAGTGCATCCCGCTAACAAAACTGCACATCACATCAGGTTTGTCAAGTTGCTGTGTACAGTTTGTGTCCTGCTTTTGTACATTTATAGAGGATTGTCGTGGATGATGTAAGCTCGCAGGGCTGAAGATCGGACAGAATCTTACAACAACTGTAAATAGGCTTTGAATAGGGCTCGGGAGATCCCTAATATACTCAAACATGCATGGATGACATCTAAAACCTCTCTGGGCATGTTTTTGATGAGGAAACGATGTTATAACATGGTAGAAAGGCAGTCATTTATTCCTACATTGGTCTCAAAACTACCACCCTGAGATTGTGTGTCAGTTTAATGGAAGTCCCAATCTTCTAGTACCATACGCTTTAGTCACTTGTCAGCTGTTTCAAACTATCCAACTATATCCTCCATATATATTCCCATAATAATCAACATGGCACACTGCTAAACACCTATTCATTACAGACGTTGCTAAATCTCTGTATTCCTTCTCCATTTGAGACACGCACAACTACTCACCTACGGGGCACACATCGGCCGCTATAATAGAGGCTTATCATTTGGAGACAATTTCACAGCATCCCGCCCCTGACTGAAGACTGTGTTTGCTCCACTTGCAGCCCGTGGGGGGGTGAGGGGACAGGCCTGAGAAATGACACCCTACGCGTCTCATTGAACACAGCAGAGAGGAGAGCACACAGGAGCCATGCATGGGCACCCCGATCATCGCTCACAGTTTGGGAAGGAACACACACAAGATAAGATTCTCCGGATGGATAGGCCCTTTGTATTGGTTGTTCTTTCTGCTTGTTGCACTGCGAGATTGTAATGAACTACCACAGAACTAGGAATTAAAGGGGAAGAAAGTCAGATTTATTCAAACTAATTCAACAATGGGTTTGCCGCTTTTTAATCTTGAAGCTCTACATATGTCCATTCAAAGGGATTTCTAAATGATGAGGTTTTGTGTTTTTTTGTTTTAGTTTTTTGCTTTTTGTGAAGGTGCTCTATATAAGTTTTCTGATGAAGGGTTTAGTACTTGCTTGTCTCATGATTACAAGTGTTTTAAAAATGCTTCACCTGCGTGTCTCCATGGAAATAGCAAGGTTTTTATTCCATACAAGACAACATCTCCATGGAGAAAAAAAGGTCTGAGGTAACTTTGTTCAGGCCAGATTGATGTGAATAGCACCCTGATCTGGAATGGCTCAGTCGGGAAAAAGGCGGAACGTCATGATGAATATTTAAATCTGGTGAGTTAAAGCACCACATATAGTTACAGTACATCTTTTATGTCCATGAACAAAAAGCTTCCCTCTGTGCATTTTAAAAACAAAATAAACGTTGGTGTTTGGTTGTTTCACCTTTGACTTCCACCCAAACCACAATAAAACCCTGTGATTGGTCTGAACTGGTTGTGGCCGAGGCAATCGCGACAGCTGGAGCCAGTCCAGATGGATTCTCCAGAGTTTGTGAACTGTGAGGATTCATCTTGCTGACCAGGTTCATTTTAAGACCCTTTACCTAAACTTAGCGCCCTTTTAAGACTATGAACTGCAACTTCTAAAAGATTCCACAACATGAAGCAACCAAAATTTTAAATTCTGCTTCCACTACTTTACACTGCAAACAGCCTCAAACAATACCCTCGCTCACATCTGCACCGCTCACCCTCTTTCTCGTAAATTTCATTACTAGGATTGTCTTCCAAATCAAAGTGCGAGATGGCGAGGTGATGGTCAGTAGCCTCTTCGCTTCATCTTAATTAATCCTCCTCTAATTAGAAGACAGATGAATGTTCAGCGAGATGCACGGAGTCACAAAAATACTTAATTGGGCGAGTGATTGGTCAGAGCTAATTGAGAGTGTGAAGAGAGCCCGTAGTGAGAGCGGAGAGGCGGCTGATGGCATGAGTGCGATGCTTCTACACGGTGAGATGTTGTTCCAATTAAAAGCACTGAAGATGTGTCCTCCTGCTGCCCAGTGTCACCGCGTTTGCTAATTATTACAGCGAGTCAGGCACAATCTGCTCCCGAAGAACTTACTGTCGACTGCTGCTTTAAAGAATTTCTGCAAGTGGTGGCAATGTGCGGTGCTGTAGGAGGCAGTGAGAAAAAAAAAAAAAAAAAAGTACTGCTCTTTTTTGTACAGCAGAGTTGAAGAGGAATATTAGATGGTGGTCTGTGGGTAATGTCTGTATAGTAAAAACAATTATTCTATGAACCGTAAACGTTAAAGGTGCACTATGTCATCTATTAATTACAGGTATTTTATTGGATTCTTACTGAGTGTCTCTATGGAGAAAGATAATTTATGCAATGCTGTGAGTCATTATAGGCAAAGAAAAAAATTATCTCCATGGATATCGGGTCAGACTCGTCAACAAAAAAGTTTCGCACTGCATCTTTAAATGATAAAACATGCAACCATTCAGAACCAGAGGGCATAAACTGTGGCAAAGGTGCATGCATTCTCTCATTTTCATACAGTAGGACCTGCTGCATGCAAGCAAGGCATTGTGAACGGCAATCTAACTAACAATAAAATGCGATATACTGCGTTTGTCACAGCAATTTTAAGAAATTTGAGCACCAGAAGCTTGTCCAATGAGTCAAAGCATCTTTTTTTCCAAGCATTCCCTACCCACTGACTCAGATAGATGCCTGGTTGATGTAAATTTTCCAAAGTGAATGAATATGCAAATGAATTTACATCTGTGCGCCCAAGGGTTCCCACAGGGCTCATACATGTCCCTTAACTTTTAATCACAATACATGCCCAAAGATGACAAGTGCTCCGCAGAACTAATTAACTTCTCAGTCAAAAAGTTTAATTCAGATACATGTGACTCTACAAACAAGATATTTTTCCCGTTCTCGTTAGTGGCATCGTTAATCTTTACCACCATCTGCTGACAGCCCAACAGTGACGCCAATTACACCAGAGTCACAGCAGCTAATGTCCTGATCAGGAGAAGAAGGTAAATTACATCTCCTGATTTATCAAATGATTAAAAGTTACATTTGTTGTCTGTACTTTCATGTACCACACACGTTCTATTTTACTTTTATTTCCACCCCCTTGTTCATTGAGCTCTTGTGCAGCGATCTTACGGGGCCACCCTCTCCTGGTTTAAAAGCCTGTCCGTGCTATGATGAAGTGCACATAGTGAGACACTTGGATTCCCATCTTCATTTCCCTTTATCTAGCCTGTTTGGATTGTCACTGTTATTAATGCAGGCCTGGAGTTCACATAGAGAGTGGGAGAAAGAGAGAGAGAGGGGGGGGGCTCCAGCTGAAGAAGGACTAGTAATAGACCCGGAGGTGGCGTCTATAGACTTGTAGCTGTGGTAAATACAACTTGGACTAAGACAAAGCGAATAGGTGTGTCAAGCGGTGATTTATTACATTAGTTTCATTAGGCTGCAAACAAAAGGTCACAGAACCTTAAGGTGGGCCTGGGAGAATGATGGCAAATGCAAAGTATTCTTAGATACTATTAACCTTTACTTGTCTCAGGCTGTGTCTCTTCTCTCAGACCGGAGCCAGTCCTGACACCTATTACTACTGCAACTCGCAATACATTCTACAATTCCACACATTTTCTAGTTTTCTTCTCTTTAAACTAGCTACCTAGCTTTTTGGTGTGCCATATTTTTGGACATGCTAATTTATGCTAACGTCAAGTAATTTCAGCATAGCGGCATTATTCTGAAAGTGTTAAATTACAGGCTAATTAAAGGCACTATTGTTTGTTTTGTGTTGGTTGCATTTTTCATTATTTAAATAACTGAAATTGCAGACAGATCCTGGTCTTTCTGCCTTAGTTAACTTGAAACAAGAAGAGAAAAAGAAAAGGAAAGGAAATAGGAATTTAAATACACAAGCTCAGTGTTCTTACAGATGTGTCAAGAACAAAGTCACTGTGAGTGGAATAATTATTAGCCTACAGGGATATAGTCCAATGAAAAAGCACCACCAAACAGTCAGATATATTATTTCTAAAGTATTTTCTTTGCATGCAGTTGGAGAAAGTTTCATATAGCCTATTGTGTTGTTGCATGGTTATGTTTACGGGTTTATTTTTAGGCAGAAATATTATAACGCTCCAAGACATATTTTGGTGTTAAAGAGGGAGTTTTATGCTAAATAATTTTTTGAGCATTCGATCATGTTGTAACATTGTTCCCTAATCAAAAACATGCCTTTAGAGATTTCAGATGTCGTCCATGCATGTTTGAATATGTTAGTGATCTTCCCCGGGCCCTATTCAAACTCTCCTTAAGGTTAGATGTAAGATTCTGTCCAATGCTCAGCCCACTATGTCATCTATGCTCCTACATGACTATTCTCCATAAATATAAGAGACTCAGAGGATCAAAAACGAAAGTAAAACATGTTAATTCATTGTTTTCAGCAAAAATAGCATTTTCAAAACAATAAAAACTAACATGGTGATCAGTTAATACCCCATAAAAGTAAATTAATGTCACTATAGTAGCAGTTATTATCAAATTATGTGCTAATGACATAAAAAAAATCAACAGATGTCTATCTAGTAAAGGCAATGTGTCAAAACAAAGAAAGATAGAAAAATCAAATGTAACTGTCAGACCCACTGTCCCAAGAGACACACGGTAATTAACACTTCTGCAGTAATGAGCCAGTATCACTATAACACAATGAATAAACACGGGCTTTAAACAGACTTACATAGCATTACATCAGCAGCAGTGAAACCAAACCATCAACATGGCACAAATCCAGGTGAGTGGAGCTGTCAGGTAGTGTGAGAATATAGAAGCTCATGTAGAAGTAAATGAATAATGGGTAAGTTAGGCTGACATGTCATGTGTCCATCTGATCAGCCTGTTGACACATACTGCAGTGTGTGCTCTGTGTGTGCTCTGTGTGTGCTCTGTGTGTGCTCTGTGTGTGCTCTGTGTGTGCTCTGTGTGTGTATGCACTGCCACGTCATTGTCACGTCTAATTCAAGCGTTTCTTTAGCTGTGGATGTCTTTAATATCTGTGAGTAGAAAATACAGTCAGTTTCTTGAATCATTCAGATTTAAACCTGGATATAAACCTCATCTACACTTTCCAATAATTCTGTTTTATTGTGTTACTGTTTGCAGGTAGAAATTTGGTTGATTATAACACAGAGAAACTATTGTGGATGAACAAAAAACTTTTCCTTCAACACAAGAAAAACATTACTTTGATTTGGGGAGATTTTCAGCATGAATAATCATTATTAGATTAACCTTCAGAAAACCCAATAAAACAGGAAATAGACACTCAGAATCTGCTTAGCTCTATGAAACCTTTAATAATGGTTAAGGTTTTTATGGTTGTCTATCAAAAAATACCTGAGTTGGCCATACACCTTGTAGAACCTTGTGAGAACCTTCTTATGAGACCAGCCAGCGTAACACTGCTTAACACTGCTTCACTCCTCAGTGCACCAGTCGGTGGAGTTCTTGTGCACTCTGCTGACAGAAGAAAAATGCCTTAATGATAAGGAATAAAAATAGCATGCCCTCAGAGCCTCGTCAGCCTTGAACATCTTATTGCTGAACTTTTATTGGACCAAACGCCGACACAGATCAAAGTTTGTGACGATCATCTCTGCAGAGGTGTGGGTCTAAGCTGTAATTTAGAGCCCACATTATGGGCCTGTGTTAATCAGCCTGCTAATCAGCACTGTGTTATCTGAGCGGCCCGTGTGCGCTGGATCCAGGCTGCTGTAATAAATCTGAATACCTCTCCCTCTTTACTGTTATTGTGGATAATTAATGACGCCGCCGAGGAGCGGCCACACTTCAGACACATTGATCACCATTTGGAGGGCATTAGGAATAATTGATATGGCTTTGAAGGGCCTATGATTTGTA
The DNA here is from genome assembly GCF_009829125.3 of Periophthalmus magnuspinnatus. Lineage (NCBI taxonomy): Eukaryota > Metazoa > Chordata > Actinopteri > Gobiiformes > Gobiidae > Periophthalmus > Periophthalmus magnuspinnatus. The sequence continues at coordinate 2,016,992 of NC_047130.1, forward strand.
TCAGAGCATGAAAAGGAGAGCTAACATTTGTCTAGTCCATTTTTTTAGGAGAAAAAAGAAATGTGCTTTTTAAAGAAACGACAGAGCAAAGTGGATAAGGCACCAAACTTTAGCAAAAACATGACATAAATGCATAGATGTATGGTGTACTTACTGTTACTACCACCATCAGTGCTAAAACAACTATTATCACCAATATGTCCTCTTTTACTGCTCTTTCTTCTAAAATATAGCTATACTATCAACACTCAAGTTATCTGAAATGCTCAATCTTGTTTAAAGATGTAACTTATCTGCTGGAGGGTGCTTGTGTCACAGTAAAAGGACATGTTTCTCAATATTTAACATTTCTGTGTAATTGTTTTGATGCATATTTTTTTTCATAATAAAAAGCGGCTTTTCCCTTAGAGCATTTGTTCTTTTGACTACCTTCATTGAATGGAATTTTTAATCCACTAGACATCATGGCGCCGTTAAAATATGGCATTATTACCACAGCATTACCGAGAGGGCACTTTTATGGAAAACTCTTCTGAGGTTATAAAAAATGGGCTTTTGTGTAAAAAAACAAACAAAAAACAATAAGCCAAACATGAACCAAAAAAATAACATCTAACTATAAATACTGTCCGGACATAGCTGTGTTTACGCTGCACATTGCAATTATGCTTTACCTCTGCTGCACATATATTGTAATGAGAATGGGAAAAAAAAAAAATAGACAAGTAAAAAAGGTTAAGATGGTAGAGGGGAACATAAAACCTCCTAACTTAATAAAAGCGCAGTCAGATAGACATAAGCCAGGTCGGTACTGGCTTAACATGCTGATCTCCAAACTGCAGAGCGTTTAGCATTATTGATGCTCTTGAGTGGGGCTCTGAGGCGGGTCTCTGCCAGCAGCTGCGAGGTAACAGCTAACCGGACACTCAGCTCAGCGTTCATAGCTCTAAAGCGCTGTGCTGAAATAATAACACCACCTGTTCTCTCCAGATCCACCAAGTACCTCACCTCAATCCAACCCTCTGCCCTCTCCACCCATCTGAAACTCTGTTTATTCTCCACCATATATCATCGGATTTTCACAGGCATAACAGGTGGTGGTTGGGACAACAGTGGGCCAGAGGGGGGGTTATTCCTATGCACAAAGATAAAGATAGCCTACATAAAAGCAGATAATTACCAATAATAATAATAATAATAACAACAAGTGCAAATGTGTAATTAGATTTGCAAATCCAGCCTCTATTGTATTCTCACGTAACACCACTAGACGCTATTTATGTTACTGCTCTTTGGTCTTCTGTCAGGTCAAAGTTGGCACACTGTCAGAGAGCACAGGTGAACAGAGGCCAGGTGAGGGCGAGGTGGCACAGGGAACTCGTTTCACATTTGCCGTCTACTGGTGAAAATAAAATAGCTACATGCTAGGAGTCAAACTGGGTGGAAACAGGCCTAGCTGCAAATCATGGAAATTGTTTTATTTCAGTTTTATTCATGGGCCCAAAACCCTTGTGATGTAAATAATTCAGTTTAGTGTTGGCTATGCAGTTGTTACTAACTTGGCCGCTCTCTTTATTGCCTCTAAAAAAAAAGATAACACAATTATTCTTACTTGAAAACTGCATGTATTGTCTTTAAATAAAGCAATGGAGGGTTGGTGTCAAATATATTACTAATTGTCCTTATTTTAATCATATTTTAGATGAGAGAGTTCGACTTTACCTTTTGTTAAGACAGTTTTTTAATGTTTTAGTGCTATCTGGGTGGGTTGAAATGTGGGTTAGACAAAGTTTTGTTTCATTTCAGTCTAATTCTATTGTTAATATTTCTCTTAGTCGGTAAACTTTCTCAGTCAATAAGAAGTACTTGCCTGGACTGTATTTAGCATGACTTATTTATTACTTTTTGAGGGTTTCTATTTCTGACAGCTCTGCACCTGGGAATCTTCGGTGCCAGAAAGATGTTCCCATGACAACAGTTTTTTGTCCCGCCTCCTGCAGATCCATTACGGGAGCTTTTAACACCCCAGAAACGCCGTAATTGTTGTTTTATTCCTGAAGAAAGGTAACTTAAATATGAGTAAATCATGTACTCTTCTTGGGGAATATTGTGCTTCTACTCGATAAGATGGGAAATTGAATAACAAAGATAGAAAAAAAAGAAACAGGATGGTGCAGCGTTGATATTAAAAAGTTAAAAATAAGCAAAAGCCTTGAGTTGCACATTTCCCTGAGTTATTGTTGCAGTGGCACCAATAACACTGCGCTGTTCGCTTCAATGGGGAAAAATAGTGGCACCGTGATCTCTCCTGGCAGCTGTGTTGTATGGCTCTCAAAAGCACTATTGAATTACTAGTGTATTTGAATGCATATTTGGATCTACTTAGAGCTGCACTGGAAGCAATTTTATTCATATTAGGTAATGTTATTTCAATATACAAACGCTGCAACAAGACCATAGCCCGTTTTTCTATGGTGCCCAGACTGTTTCGTCTGGGTCCTGTTTGGCACGGTTGTGATTCATGGCGGTTTTTGCCCACGCTCCATCCTGGTCTAGGGGATCGGGGTCGGCTATGAGCTACACGTTTTCTTGATAAATAAAATTCAAATTGTGTCTGATGTTTTTATTGCGTGTGAGAGTTTACCCATCGTAAAGCTAGAGTTGACTCGAAATGATACTAGATTTATGTTGACTTCCTAACCTATCATATGCACTTTAATTACACCGTGGCATGCTGTAATGACTTTCTGTTTAATTTATGATGTAATCCCAGACTTTATCTATATACAAAAACTAAAAAAACAGCACTATTCAGAGAGATATCATGCACTAATGTAACTGAACCATTGTTAGACGACGCACAACGCTGTAAAAAAGAGTAAAGAGACACGTGTTTTAGTAGTATTTTAGTCTCTGGCCTGCTGTATTCATATGTGGGCCTGTATTTGTTGGCATGGCAGCAGTGACTTGTCAGTGCCGGGCCAACAGATGGGAGAGTGCCCATGTGTGTACCAGTGAATACACCAGCCCTTATGTGTGTGTGTGTGTTTATGTGTGTGTACATGTGTGCGAGTTTGTGTGAGGCAGAGCAGTGACCTTTTGCCGCTGTAGAGGTGGCATCCGTGTGACAGTGTGACAGAGCGGGCCTCAGCTTCCTGTAATGGATGAGCACTCTCAAGGTGAAAATACTCCTTCTCTCTCTCTCTCTGACTCTCCCTCCCTTTCCCTCTGTCTTTTTCTCTCACTCCCTTTCTCTCTCTACCTCTCCCCTTTTCTCTCTTGCTCTTCCTCCTCCCACATGCCCTGCTTCCACCGTGGAAGGCTCTGTGTCTCCTCTCTTTGGTTTTGACCCAGTGAAAGTGACTGATGCTCTTTTGTTGCATCTATACTGTTTTGCTACAGCTGCAGTATCTTTGCAGTTTTGGAACATCTAAAATTACAGACTGTGCTCCAGTATTCAACCTTCTTTTCCTCTGTGTGGCCCAGTCACCCTGCAGGGCTTCTGCTCATGGCCAGGTTATTGTGCTCACGGGTTTCAGCTTCCTTCCTCTCACCTTACTATATGGTGCCATTTTGAGGACAGTTGACCATTCAAAAGATACAATATTGTGTTTTTACTATGGTAAGAGTAATAACTTTTCATCATTTTTAAACTTCTGCATAAGTACTTTGTGATATTTTGGTTCAATACGTCTGTCCAAGTGTAATTTGTTTTCCATTTAACAAAGGTTTAATTTGGCTACCTTTTGACTAAAATATGCTGGATTGTCACAAGAACGAGGCTGGATCAACCCTTTGTATATACCATAAATTTCAGACTATTGAGTGCACCTGAATAAAAGCCGCACCAGTTAAATTTTAAAAGTAAATACACATACACATTCTACATATATAAGCCACTCTTGAATATAAGCTGCAGGTTTTCTTGCTGTAACATGAGATATTTACACAGAAAGACGGTACACAGACGTTATTTGAGTTTTAATTTAAGACACTGTTTTTTCCAAACTGCGCCTGAAAATCGGCACCAACACACCATCAACACGGGATGAACATACCTGCATGTTTAGAAAATAAAACAGCACCAACACGAGCCATCTGCTTTTATTTCCTCTGCGAGCTTTTCTCATCTTTTTACAGTGACTAAGTTCTTCCAGCTGCCGCCTCCAACGTCGCACCATTGATTCTTTGATGCCAAACTTACGTGCAGTGGCTCTATTTCCTTCTATGATGCCAGATCCATTGCCTTTAACTTAAAAGCTGCGTCATCTGCATTTCTTCATGTGTTTTCCATGATGAGGGTATGTGCATGATGCGCAAAATGACAGTTCAAAATCAAACCAGTCAATCAAAACTAGTGTATTCTTCAGTGCAAATAATAATCTTTCCCCACGTCGCTTACTAACTGCTAGAGAGTGCTCCGCAGTGCCCATTAGCCGCAGGGTTGAAACCGTGGGGAAAAAGCAGTGGCTTATCCGAAATTTACAGCAGTGAGAATTAAACACACAGTGATAGTGTTTCTTGCACATGTACACATCTGTTAGCACATGTTGCTAGTAGCTGTGAGGTAAAAGTCCTAGTTATAAAACACACCCATATTTACGCTCTAATGTTCTGTTACTCCTTGCATCTTTGTGGTGCTGCTAAAATGCTGCTGTAATGTGGAATGTATGATAATGATGTTGACAGGTCTCTGGGGAGCGGAGGTGGGTGGGTGCTTGGGTTGGGACGGGCTTCACAGTCTGTTCATGTTATTGATCTGAGCAGAGGGGTCACGCACGGCAGCACACACCAGCGCAGACGCATACTACAGAGAAAAGGAGCTCATTCAAGGCCTGACATGTGGACGCAATGTGTGTGTGTGTGTGTGTGTATGTGTGTGTGTGCCCAGGACAACAATCAGACAAAACACACTACTGAGCTATTTAAAGAATTCTTAAAATATCACACTGTTCTTGTAAATATGCACTATCTACAATAACATTTCTGGTGGAGAGTGCACCACCTGCTTTTGTCTCAATGGAGATATAATTGGTTTGCCTAGAATGTTTCATAGTAAGGCATTAAATGTATGTAAATGTTTCTTGCATTCACTTACAGATGTTTTTATTGTCATGGAAATTATGCATTCTTACTGTGACCTGTGACTTGACCAAGTGGTGTCACCTTCATGTCTCCAGTTGATATAGTTATGTTCCAAAGTATGGCATTAAGCCTTCTAAACTCCACAGGTGACACAGCATACTTCTGAAAAGTTACACAGTACACCTTTAATGCAGTAATAACATTTTAATTAGGACAGTCATGCATTGTATATTTAAAAGTGTTGAATTTAAATATATTTTATGTATTTATGTATTTATTTATTTGGTTTTTTTTATGTATTCATTCATGTATTTATTTTTTTATTTTTTTTATAAAAAATAAATAAATAAATTACCAGGGATGGTGGCCTAGAGAGCTCAATTCATTGCCAAAAAGGCTCAACAACAAAAGCTAAAGCCATATTAGAAATACACTGCAATTACAAAGGATATTAGGTTTTGAACATAATATTAAAACTTAACTCTTGAGAAATAACTGTGAAATCATTTTTCCCTTTGTTTTATTCCACATTGAATTCTGCGTAATAGCCCTGACCCTGTTTCAAATCCACAGCCCTTTCCCCCTGTACTCTGCAGACACAAAGTGACCAGTGTCGCATTTGCGTGTCACGTCACTCCAGGAGCCCCCATACATCGCTCATAGATAATTAAATATACATCAGTTTTATTCTAATAGTGTAAAGCGTTACTGTAAACAAGTCTAACCAGATTAACATTTACACTGCTGATGTGGGGCATTTGTTACTAGCAGTGGCTGTGTGCTGCGACTTAATTGTCAGATCATTAAGCGTTAATGACATGATTAGGGCCACGCTGGAGCTGCCTCTGCACACTGCACCAGGCCTGGCCCCGAACGCCGAACAGAACAGCCAGTTAAAGAAGATTGCATTTGTGACAAACACTATTCCCCACTCATCCATCACGCCTGCCAAACTTAGACATTCATTAGAAAGTTTGGGTGGAGTTCGGCCCAATCGTTTGTTTTTTATACCTTTAATGCTTTTTCTTTCTTTATGTCCATACCTCTCAGTTCATGTACACTGTAAATGTAAATTGTGAGTCCCCCTAAAAACAGTAAATCGTTAAGAGTTATAGCACCTTACTTTTTTATGTATTTTCTCCTTTTAATGCCTGCTGTGCTGTCCAAGTTCTGCTCACTGATATAGTTTAGTTTGGCTTTGTCGTTATACATTTAGAAAAAAAACACACTACCAGTCAAAAGTTTGCACACACTTTATCAGTTACCGTATTTTCTGGAGTATAAGTCACACTTTTTTCATAGTTTGTTCCAGGGTGTGACTTATACTCAGATGCTACTTACATGTGAAATTATTAAAATATATAATTTCACATCACGTTATTTTCTCAATGACAACTGTGCGGTGCTGCATCTACCCTCGGAGTTGGGAAAGTTGTTCAGAAGTGACACCGAAGATGAAGAATTCAATAGATTTAGTGATTTGGAGTGAGATCAAGAGTAAACATGTTAGCTTGTTTTTTATGTATTAGGTATCTGATTAACTGCATATACACTGCCTGGCCAAAAAAAAGAAGTCATCATCAAAAAAAAAAAAAAAGGTCACACACTCTAATTTTTGGTTGGACAGTCTTTAGCTTTGATTATGTCACACATTCACAGTGGCATTGTTTCGATTTCACTTCTGCAATGTCACAAGATTTATTTGCATCCAGTGTTGCATTAATTCTTCACCAAGATCTTGCATTGATGATGTCTGTCCGCTGCACAAAGCTTCTCCAGCACATCCCAAAGATTCTCAATGGGGTTAAGGTCTGGAATCTGTGGTGGACAATCCATGTGTGAAAATGATGTCTCATGCTCCCTGAATCACTCTTTCACAATTTGAGCCTGATGAATCCTGGCATTGTCATCTTGGAATATGCCCGTGTCATCAGGGAAGAAAAAAACCCATTGATGGAATAACCTGGTCATTCAGTATATTCAGGTGTCAGCTGACCTCATTCTTTGAGCACAGACTGTTGCTGAACCTAGACCTGACCAACTGCAGGAGATTTGTACTTATTTGCTTAGTTAAATCCAGGTGGTGACTTTTTTTTTTTGGCCAGGCAGTGTATCTTATATTAACATACCAGACACACTTATATATACACGCGACTTATATATATGTTTTTTCTTCATTATTATGCATTTTTTGGCTGGTGCGACTTATACTCCAGAGCGACTTATATTCTGAAAAATACGGTACCTTTTGTCTTTATTTCCATGTTCTTTTGCACTGTAGATTCTCACTGAAGGCATCTGAATTATGAATAGACACATATGGGATGATCATATATATTTGAGGCTTCTGTATGTATCTAAAATGTAGAAAGTAGTAAACATTAAAAACAAAAAAAAACTTGAATGAGAAGGTGTGTCCAAACTTTCAACTTCTAGTATATGTATAATAGTTATGATAATATATAAAGTCAAAATAATATAAATATTCCCAAACTTCATCCTACACATTTTCTGCATGTAGAATTGCCAAAGAAACAAAGCTTAAAAATGACAAAATAGCACTGAACAAAGAACAAAAACAACGCAATCTCAAAATGTACCATTCATAAAGAGTAACAAAAAGTGTTTTGCAATTTTGTCGAATTATCAAAATTTTAAACACTTTGAGTTCTGACACTTTACTAATAAGGGGCATGTTTACTCATCATTTCAAACAATATCTGTGTTTTTGAGTGTTTTGCGATTTTGCTGTCACTTTTGTTCTTTCTCAGAATTGCTGAGATTTAACAAAAACAAAGTGCATTAATTAAATATAGCAATTTACTTTCCGTTGAGGAGGCAGAGGAGCTGAGATTGATGGGGGACTGTCTGATCCAGCAGAAGCATACTACATCTATATCTGAGCTGATGGTGATGGAGCGACTATTAAGGCCTCTGTATGTGTTTAAATGTCAGCTTTCTAATACAGACACACTCAATTTGTTTATTCATTCTTCATAAATGAATCTCTCTGATGATTTTACATGTAAGCACAATGTGTTAATCAAGTGTACAGCAGTGGAGGTACACAGGTTCCCTTATATCTGAGTCCTAAAGTTATTAAAATATGTCATTCTTATCTAGATCTTCTTAGTTGGTAATAAATAGTCACCTACCTAATCAAGAGTACAAATACAAAATAGTCCTGATGAGCATGATTGACAGATGGTTTAGCCAATAGGAGAACTGCATTGTCCATATCAAAACAAACATGACGGTTATGTCAAAAAGAAAGAGGAAAAAACAACACAGGAATGAAAAACATGGCAGGATTATGCTAAATCAACAGGCTAAAGCACCAAGCACAGTTTGTTTGGCTAGGAGAAGTGGAAAGTGAAGCTCATTTTTTGTTGTATTGTCCTTTTTATGATGAATTAGAAATCCTTTATTTGAAGAAATGTTCTCCCAATGCCCTGATATGTTCTGGTGTAATGACAAAATGAAATGTTTGTTTGATTCTAATGTTTATAAGTTGGCATCATTTCTCTGTAAACCCTGGAAGAAGCAGCAGAAAAGTTTGCTTAGTCCATTTGTGTTTGTAACACACATCTGGAAACTGGCCTATTGTATTTTATTGTATTTTGTAATGGTGTCTCATAAGCCCATTAAGGCCTGGACATATTTGTATGCAAGACAGAATACTAAAATAGATTCAATTCATGCATTGTTTTCACACATGATCCTGTTCTGGCAAAAGCACTAATTACTTTTCTGGGTCAGGTTGCATGTGTGAATAGGGCTTAAAGCAGATATATTCTGCAAAATGACTTTTCAGAGCTTTTAATCATGTTATAGTTGTTTCCTTTCACCATTTACACTTTCGATTTTGGTGTGATTCGTGCATATTTGAGCAATCTTTAATCGATGATTTTCAAGACGCCATATCGCGAGTAACTCCTGTTTTTATCATCTACAGTATACGTCCACTTCTCCGTATTTACTTCATTCTCTAATTTTATTTTATGATACATGTAGGATTTGGCAGCATCACATGGTCATTTTGGTACAAACACAAAAAAATCAGCATTCGTGGCGACGCCAGCTCCCATTGGACACTGCAGTTTTCTAACATGGAAGTCAACAAATTTGTTTCTTTTATCAAGTCGTTTTAGATGAATATTGTGATTTAAAATGTCCACATAATAACGTAATGATCCACGTGTGTCATAGATAGAACTATATAACAGACACAAGCGCAATATATATTCTTAAAATTTCAGTTTGGATTTACTTGGCTAAAAAGATAGCAACTTGGAAAAAAATAAAATAAAATCAATTAGCCTTGAAGACATCTGGGAACTTGGAGTCGAAATATGTGGACATGTTGCCCGGCATATGTGTTCCGGCTTTGCAAACTAAGCCACAGAGACAGCTTGACAATCTTTCGTTACACCATCACAGTCATATTGGGTGTTTTATTATTCCCAGCTCCTTGTAGTTTCAGTCTCTAACTCTCTGCGTCCCTCTCTCACCTCTAGCCTCCCTCGGCGCGTCTCTTCACTCTAATTGATAGGAACAGACTTAGTTAAGATGTCACCTGAACACATCCACAGGCTACTGGACGTTCCCTGGACAGACCGCCCGTGCCTCCCTCACACCCACTCGGCTTTAAATTGGAGCTGGGGTGGGGTCAGTGGCGACGGTCAACCCCGTGGGAACATTTGACCCCAGCTGTCACACTTCGGTAAACTATGGCGCTGCACAATTCAACACACGAAGAGCCAAACTATCAAAATCCATCTACTCCTACTCCTGCAACAAACACAAAATAACAGGCTACAGTCTTCCTACATTGTACATAATTATACAGGGAGCACGCATTTCATTGTGGTTGGTAATTGCTGTTCATGATCAATGGGTGTGACCAGGTGATTAGACCAGACAAGCGCCCAAAGCTATTGATTAAAGTCATCCATAGAATAGGGTATAGATTTACGAGGACCGCGCCACGCACAATGAGTCAACCCGATGGGATTTCTTGTGTAAAGGTTACAAAAGGGTAGCGAATTCTCTCCTAAAGGATTTTCATTTCCATTGCGATCCGAGTGACCTTTTCAGCGAACTTTGCGAGAGTAGTGCGGCGTACAGTAATTGTGTGCATCCTTAAAATTCTAATGGGGAACTTTAACAACCAGGTGATTATGGATTTCTCAAGTAGTCGTTTGAATGCGAGATACAGACATTGTTGGCTAAGTAAAATTATTATGTTTCTAGTATTTCATGTGAGAGAAGTTCAGCCAGGGTCGTTTTTGGTTCAGGGGTAAATGTTGTCTTTTAGCCAACAGTTAAAGGTCATGTATTACACAAAACTGACTCTTGTGAGCTTTTAGCCATAATATAATGTTATACCTCCTCAAAAACAAACCTGGAGTTGTGTTTTGTTTCATTCACACATGTTTGAGTAATTATTTATTATTTATTATTAGTCTGTCACATCTCCAAAGCTCAAAATGCTCTGTTCCACCTTGTGATGTCATGAAGCGGTAGTTTTCAAGTTAACGGTTACCTTTTACCTTTTGCCAAATCATCCAAAATCATCCAAATGATTCTAGCGAAGGTGTTTAAAAACACAGTGGAGCACTTCCTGTATTACCACATGACATCACAGTCTTTTCAATTTGCGAGAAGAACATATGCAGGGATTGTGTGTCATTCATGTGTGAATGAAACAAAACACTACTCCAGGTATGTTTTGATGAGGAAACAACATTTTAACATAGATCAAAAATAGTGTAATATGGGCCCTTTAAGAACTGTTACATTTTTTGCCCAAACATTTGTCATTTTTGAAAAAAAAACAAAAAAAAAAACTCACGCAAAAGAACAATAGAATCCGGATAAACGGGATAAGGCTTTGCAGGAGGCATGTAACTATTGCCCACTAAATGCCAAAGTTAAATCTTTCAGCTGGACAAAAGTTGCTCATTCAAGCCGCTTCTTCAGTTCTGGTCAAATTGCTGGTGGACACTGCCTTATATCTATCTGAGGGGAGGAGCTAAGTACACTGAAACTGCAAACAGCTTTAGTTTACAGTTTCTGCTTGTAGGTTAGGTCTATGTTCTTTGTTCTGTTTCCTTTGTTTGCTTTGGGTCTGAGGATGGCGTTATAAATAGGAGATAGATGGTGTCTAAGGCCCCATTCCTGTTCAAGGAAGGATTGTCTTTTCTAACAAAAATAGCTTCTTTAACTCTTCTCTCAAACCATTTCTTCTCTCTGGCTCAGATCTGAACTTGGTTAGTGGCTTTGAGATGGAGATGTACGTCGGACTGGGGTCCAGAGGAGCTTTTGCACTGGTGTTAGTACATTCTCTGATAGAGTGACTGTTTAGTTTCTCCAGTGTAACACTCACTGCACTCTTCACTACACTGAATGGAGTGGACCACATTACTTTGTTTATGGCTCTGGGTTTTGTCTTTTGGGTAAAACAGTTTCTGTCTTAAAGTGTTTGTAGGTTTGAAATAGACTAGAATTTCAAACTGTCTGAAGTTTTTCAGACATACCCGCTGTGTAAGGAATAGTTACACCTTTCCTTCTAGGTTCAGATTCCCTGTTGTCCTGTTTTTTTAGTTCTCTTAGATCTATTGAAGGCCCATTTTGGATATCCACAATCCAAGAGGGCTTTCTCCACTTGTTGTTCATCCTGTGTAGTCAATTTTGATTTTTTTCAAGAATGTCCTCAGTGTACCGTTTCCAGAGTGTGATCCTGCAGTCTGTTGGTGCTGTGGTGATGGCTTGTTATTGCAAGTCTTCCATCGCAAATCCTTCTTTCAGTTTGCATATGGTTCATGGTGTTGAAAGTAAAGCTACAAATCTCAGCAGGGTCATTATAGTTATCTTCTACTGTGAGTTTGGTTCTTTTCTGGAGTGATTTGTCCTGACTGATGACATACTCCACATCGTTCATATTAGCCTCAGTCAGGGCTAATTACACTGTGCAAATCAATGGCACATAACAGAACTGGTTTTGTTAAGTGTTTGCTGATACTGTACTGGTGAAGTATCATTATGCATGTTTCTGCAGTACTCAGACTGTACTTTCACTGGCCGTATTATGCAGACAGAAAGGGTTAGAATGCAACAAAGCGATAATACTTATGTGGACTAAAGGACTAAACATGAGGAATCAGCGTTTCAGTTTTGTGTAGCTAAAACCTGGAACTTCCTGAAGATGTGAGGCAGGCCCTTACTCTTACTAACCTTTTGGACAATTCAGTTTTTCTTTCTCTTTTTTCCAAATATTGAGTTAAAATATAAACAAATTGTGGTTTTAAATGCACTTAAAACTCAATAAAAACACATTTGTTGCATTTATTCATTTCCAGTGTTTCTACATCGACAACTCTGGCCTTGTGTTAACTTTCTGTCAAACTGATAAACCATAAATAAATCCCTATATCAGATGTTCTTCTAGGTGGTTAAGATTTGATGCCTATTTTAAACAGAGTCCTTGCCAAGTCAGTAAATAGATTCTACAACACTACTTCACTAATAGCCATTACTGTTATCATTAACTCACTAATGTGTATAATCGTATTGACTCTTTTATTACAAGTGCTTAAAGACGTATATACCAAACAGCACAGTCCACTGTTCACTGGGTTTCAGCAAAAGTGTATCTGCTGAAAGTGGCTGTCAGGCAGAATGGATTGTGCTTAATTTCCAATGAGGTGCTTAAGAGCGATCCCTAATCACGCTTTTAATTACAATCCCCTGGTCATTAAGGGCAGATAATTCAGTGAAAAATGCCTCCGCTCTCTGGGGGAGCAGGCGTAGCACAGGCCGATTCTTCACCCCTCTGCAACAATCACAGCTACGGTGGCTGCTTTGGGCCAATATTCACCTGTTGGGATGTGTGAGCGCATGAGATTACAAGCAAAAACTGTGCTACTAGTGAATAATTTTGCACTTTACAGCCAATCAACAGCCAACAGCCAATCAGCTAGAGATTCACAAACGGAGTAATGAGCTGACAGAATGTTACCGAACCGTAATCTCTATATTTACCTTTTCCAGAAGTTGCCATAGGCGCCGCCATTGTTATTTGGGTTGTATTTGGGGGGTTGTATGGAGCTGGCGATCTTGACAGCAAATAAGTTCTATTCAGACTACAGAGCCGTTTTAATACCTCCCAGACAATCGATACGTTTTTGAATTGTTGCGCACATAAATATAGTAACACATAGTATAGTATTTTACACAAATCAACACTACTTTTTACAAATTTGCCACTGAAAAGAATGGGTCTTCCTCATAACTGGAAGAGCAACTGCAAATAAAACGTCTTTTGTAGCGTTTAGAGGCAAAAGTGGGTGGGTCCGAATAAGGTCAATACAGTCAATGCAATTTACATATCATAAAATAATACAATTTTCTCATACTTGATATTTCACGACAGACTGCCAAGCCTAAGAAAGCTGCTGCCTTATAACCCAGCATGCATTTTTTTCTCTTTTGTTGTGAAGCAGAGTCAACATTACGTCAACTTGGGCAAAACCTAGAGACACTTCATTCTTGCGACTTTTCAAGTGTGAAATTCTAAAAAAAAGTACTAAAAATACTCAAAAAATCATGATTTCCTTCCAAACTCCCAGCAAAAAAAATGTGAAGGAGAGTCGTAGTCAGCACTGCAGTATGTTGGATTTTTATCATCATCATAACCATCATCATGATCATCATCATCATCAAAGCTTTATTTCAGACACTTACACGGTCCATGGAACATCAGTCATTCAATCGAGGACAACACTGCTCACTGTTGATATCCTGTGTAACTCCTTAAAAGAGGAAGTATTATGCAAAATCCACTTTTTGGAGCTTTGTACCATGTTATAACATCAAAAATATACCTAAAGAGGTTTTATATGTCATCCATGCATGTTGGGGTAACCTTGTGATCTTTACTAAGCCCTATTCAATACAAACAATATACTACGACTTCACAAACCTGATGTGATGTGCAGTAGTTTCATTAGCAATTACCTGCGAAGAGTAGGGGGGACTGTTTTGGGGAAAAAAAAAAAAATTCTAAATAATAAAAGCCAACATTATTATCTAAATATGCAATGTGTTGTCAATTAATACCCCACAGAAGTATAATACCCCCTCTTTAAAACATAGTACTCTATTTTTAGGTATTATTCTCTGATCAAAACTGACACTCAATTTATCTTCTACCAATGTAAACAGTGAAAATAGAATCAAATGCATCTCCAAACATGGACAGTTAGGTTTGACACTATCTGCTCTTTGTCATCCGCTGGTTTAAAGAAACAGTTACAACATGTTGCTAATGAAATTTTAAAATGAAAAACTGTTCTGGCTGGTGTATAAATGTTACTTTAGCAATAATGAAATCCTTTTTGCCCCATAGCCGAGTGCTTTCAGATTTTTGAGCACTAACAGCTTCCAATTCCTTTCAAATGAGCCATTCTGCTGCACACAGAGGCTGCCCTTGTGTGACCCCCTCTTCCACTCCCAGGTTTTGTTTATCACATTGCACGTTATACAGCACAACATTTATTATGATGATTTGACTATAATTGAAGGCTTTGAGAGGTGCTCCACGATAAAACTCAGATAACCTCGCTGGGTGCTTTGCTTTGGGGCGCAGCGCTGACGAGGATCCGGCCGTGGGGGATTTTTCATTCATTAGGCATCATCTGTAAATCTGAAGTGAGAGAAGGTTCAGAGTGTTTCCTGATGAGAGATGGAGTGGATTTTTTTTTTTGTTTATGCTTTTTGTGCCTGAATGAGAGCAAAGTTTCTACCAAGGATACACACACCTGCTGCTAGTCCACGCGGTGCCTTAAGTGTTCTCCCCTTTTGAGAGTATGACCTGACATTCTCTTGGCCATTGACAAGTTATGTTTGATGTTGTCACGCAATGGTTCAAAAGAGAAAAGAAACGCACAAAAAACTGATAATGCAAGGTGAAGAATCATTTTGCTGTGTTTCGCTAACTTAAACCAACACTATGAGACTTTCCAGAGCCTCTTCCTGAGATGCATAACCAACATAAACCCGAGACATTTAGGTTCTATGCAGCCAGAAGGTCCCTACACCTTGACTCTTTAGTTTACTTTTGCCTCTGTCTCATGTTAGACAGTGAATAACTGGTGTGTTTCCCTGAGTGGATGGCACTAATGGGACCCCTGCTGCTCTGGCCCGCACACGCTCACTCATGCTCAAACTGTAACTGGCATCATCCTTTTTTACTCCAGCCACACACTGAGAAGCCAAACTCCAAAACCTGCTGTGTTAATGTGACCAGTATCCAACAGGACTTATTACACTATTATGGGATGCAAGCGGTGTCTGCAATATTTTGACTTGTGTCACGTGTTCAGACCTCTACCTGGAGTTCACCTTTTGTTTCACCAAACGATATTCTGCTCAGGGAAATTATGGATTTTTGACTGGTCTCTTTTTGATATGTTTGTCCTTTTTGTTGCTTATGTTGGAAAGCTACTGTTTTATTGCATTATAGTTAAATTATGTATTGGTTAGAAGTCAATTTATGTTTATACCTTGGTAATATTGACTTGTGTGCGTTGTACTTTTAAACTTCTGTATATAACCAACAATAATATGCAAACAAATATATAATAACAAGGCAAATGTGTTATAATAGAGTTTTGTGCGTCCCGCAAAGGAGGACAGAAACAATTGCTACCTCAGTGCGTAATTGCGTGCATTATGTTTCACTATAAGACCTCCAGCACTGTTTACTGTCAGTTACAGACATTAACTCATATTTTGGAGTTTAAAATGGCAAAAAAAAGAAAAAAAAAGCAGAGCAAGGTGGCAGTGGGCAGGAGCAGACAGGTGTGTACGAGCAGAGAGGAGAGAGACATGAGGTTTATTAGTTAATTAATGATGTATTTTGCAATAAAATCAGCTAAATTCACATTGTCCCTTAATAAATGAACATTATTTTGTCATTTTACACATACAGAAAAATCTAAATTTCACAGATTTAGCAGATTTAGCTTAATTAGATTGGCAAGCTATAAAACCGTCTATCACGGTATAATTCGGGGACGATATTAAATAATGAATATCGCCCAGTTCTAATTCAGTAATACTTTTGATAACACTTTGTATTTTTCACTCATAGCCTTCTCTTTGACACCATGTATCAAAAGACTGTTTTGGTAAAGTTCACATTAGCACTTACATAAATAGCAGTGGTATTATTCATAATTGTAGAACAGAAATTATGCTTTTTCCAACAAATAACTGTTAAAGTATGAAAAAATGTCTAACAGTGTGTCAGAGAGCACAATCAGGTGTTCAAACTAGTGTGAATGTTTTTGCTGCTCTAGTCTGTGGCCAATGTAATTAATGAGGTGATTAATTGCTTGATCGATCTACTGATCAATCAAGCGCACCCAGCCCGAGATCGCAGTCCAGGCTCTGTGTAATTACAAGGAAGATCTGCAGTTTAATTGGATCCAAGCAGGTTGACCTCTGCAAATGTTTTTGTATTTTATCAGTGTCCACTAAATGTATTAACACAGTAAACTACTCATCTGTGTGTTTATATGTTAGTTTTGTGCGCACTGATTAACATTGATTCTTGGAGAGTGGATTATGGTCAAATCAACATGGACAAGATACTCCGTCGATGCAATCAATAAAGCATCACTGTGGTATGTGTACAAAAGTGGCTGCCAGATGAGTTGAATACATTTCACGTTTGTCTCACATATGGTCTAAATAATGTATTCTTTAACGCACATGCCAGGTTAAATCATGGACTATTAAGAGTGAGTCTAGTGAAACAGGAATTTTCTATCAGACTGAAGGTTGAGTGATGCACAAACATATTTCCTGATCATTTCTAGGGTTAAATGACACCTGTTTGTCAGCTGTTTTATTAAGCCTTTTTATATGAAATGGCCTATATGTTACAGTTCTGTCAGTTTCCTTGTTTATCCCCAGTCCAGCTTAATTTCCCCGCCTGTTTTCCCCGCACCTGATGTTCATGACTAATCAGGGGTGTAGCCTATATGTTCTCCTTGTGCTCTGTTTTGGATTGCTGTTTGTTCATTTCTTTTGTTCATCTACACTCTGTATTGCAAATAAACCTGATGTGTTCACCGAGACAAAGAGTTTGGCTGTGTTTTGTTGTGTTGCACGTGAGTCCAGTGTTCACCCGCGTGACACTATACCTGATTTTTAAGGCTAAGTGAGCTGTGTGCGATCTGCATTTTACTGTCCGATGGTTAGCATGCTAGTTAGGCAGCCAGAGAGAGAAAAGAGGAATGACAGAATGATGGAACCAATGTGTCATCAGGGCCACAACTACCACAACCACTTCCCCCAGCAAAGATTTCAGCAGCAGCACCACCTCTACCTTCCCCAGAGAGTCAGCGCATTCTGTAAAGCACTTTGAATTACTTTGTGTACGAATTCTGCGAAACAAATAAACCTCCCTTGCTTTGTCGTGCCTAATTGTTGTTAGTATGTCACGGCAAAACTCCTCTCTGGCCTCTGGAAGTTGTGAAATGCACTTATAAACTCATCACTGTGAAAAATTAGGATGCACAGATTGCATAAGGTCAGTAAGGAATCATTTTGGACCCATGTAAAATGATCTACTGTATTTTCCGAACTATAAGTAGCACTTTTTTTATAGTTTGACCAGGGCTGCAACTTATACGTGAAATTATTTAAATTCTTTATAAAGATCTTTGTTATTGTTACACTGACACCTGCGCAAGGGCACTCTAGGATTGTGTACCAGTATCTACTACTCCTGTACCACTGAATATTTAAAATTTCAACATTACGGTAATTTAAAAGACATCTGAGAAAGACTGAGCAAAAATGCCCCCTTAAAAAAAATCGTATTCTGCTGAGTCTGATGACAGCCACGCGGAAGATGAAGTGCTGCTTCCTCTACCTCCGGAGTTGGCGGATGAAGACCACCATAATGAAAAATTCAATGGATTTAGTGATTTGGAGTGAGATCCAGAGTAAACTTGTTAGCTTGTTTTTAAGCTTTAGATATCTGATTAACTGTTAATATCTTACGTTAACATACCAGACACATATTCAGTTCTGTTTGTGCTTCATGTCGCTGAATAAATATAAATGTGTTACGTCAGCGTGATATACTGATATTCAGCCTGTTGTTCTCTGTTTTATTGTCATTTTTATAACTTGCCTTTAAAGATAAAATATCTGTTCTTGGTCTTGGATTTTATAAAACAAATTTCCAAAAAAAATGCGACTTATATATGTTTTTTTTCATTATTATGCATTATTTGGCTGGTGCGACTTACACTCCGGAGCGACTTATAGTTCAGAAAATACGGTAGTTCTGTTTTTCAGCTTTTCAAGACAGTAAAAATCAGGTACAGCGTCTTTAAGTCTGCTAACAGGTTTTGTCATGGTGTATAATTTATGTGAGAATATCCCTAGTCCGTAATCTGGATTTGAGGCCGCTTTTTGCTGCTTTTTTAATCAAATGTTCATTTTCTTTTACACTACTGAACAAGACGAGACTGAGCTGTTCTTTTGGGAACTCTTATAAGCTTTGAGTGGACAGTGACCCCATGCTGAAGCCAGTCTGCCCTGGGAAACCGAACCCAAAAAACTTGTGATTGAAGAGGACAAGGTTGGCCAAACTCATCACAGCGGTGCGAGGCCAGTCTAATTTGTGTGCCCTCTTCTCATTCTGTGTTCAGAGACAGAGGAGCACTGCGTAACCATATCTGAGCAATAGAGGCTGCTGGGAGATTACCTCCAGCTCCACACCACTATCACTGACCAGATCACAGACAGGGCCAGGCTGTGGTTCAGGACTCTGCTGGGGATAAGTACATGTTGGTGAGACAATGGTATAAGTACATTAACTTTAACTATATCACATTCTATAGTCTACATCCTCAAAAATGTGTATATATATTTTAATGGTCATTTATATCCTATGTAAATGCCATGTTATAATGTTGTTTCCTCATCAAAAACATACCTGGAGTTATGTTTTGTTTCATTCACACATGTTTAAGTAATCCTGCATTATTAGGCTGTCTCAAAATGCCCTGTTCCACCTTGTGATGTCATGACTTGTCAGGTTTTCAAGTTAATAGCCAGAGACGGAGCTATTGTCCACCACAACTACCACGATCACCTCCAATCACGGGCAAAGGAGTCATCACCAGCAGCGCAACCACGAGTGATGGGACTTTCGGCTCTTTTATGGGATCCGAATCTTTTGAATCTGTTCATTTCAAAGATTGGCTCTTTTACAATTTACTGTATTTATATGACAGAAGCCATTTAACAGCAAACTCATCACAGGGAGAATCGCCCAAGCCTCATATGCACACTGCCTGGCCAAAAAAAAAAGTGACCACCTGGATTTAACTAAGCAAATAGGTACAAGTCTCCTTCAGTTGGTCAGGTCTAGGTTCAGCAAAGAATGAGGTCAGCTGACACCTGAATATACTGAATGACCAGGTTATTCCATCAATGGATTTTTTCTTCCCTGATGGCACGGGCGTATTCCAAGATGACAATGCCGGGATTCATCGGAAGAAGCTGGAGAAGGCTTTGTGCAGCTGTCAGACTCTACCATCATCAATTTAAGCATTATGCAAAACTGGATGGAAATAAATCATGTGAAGTTGCAGAAGCGAAATTGAAACAATGCGATTCAACGAAATATTAGAGTGTGTGACCTTTTTTTTTGGTGGCGACTTTTTTTTTGGCAAATGCATTTTAAATGGTTCAAACTGAGAGCGGGACTGTGTTTATCCTTTGAAATTTTGCACAATCTAAATAAAGCGTTGCACTACGATAATAATAACCTCGTGATGTCCTGAGTTTTCAAGCTAACAGATACCGTTTACCTTTAGTTCAGATTGAAAATAAATACATTTTGTTACAATGCACAACATTTGAGTCAGAAAAAATGCAAATCACATTCTTCCACATGCACATTTTCACGCCTGCAGTACAGTATACCCTCACTTACAAATGAGTTTTGCTGCAGAAATATTACGCGTAGTCTCTAATATTAAATCCCACAAATGACACATGCTACGTTTTAGTTTGCACGCACGGTTTTGCACATGGATTGATGCATCTGGCCCATAGAGGCTGATGATCAGTTTACGGTACATTACTGAATAAGCACCACGCCAGCCTGTGTACCCCCATGTTAACCCTATTGAGACTGTTGAGGGCGCTCTGATCATTTTACTTTATTATCATCATCTCTGGGCTTCCTCTGACATCGCATTTCTCAACGTGACACTTGGTTCTGACTAATTCATTTTCCCCAAACCAAATTTATCTTCCATTATTCCACACACACGCGGAAACTCAATCCTATTTTCCTCAATAAAAAGAGGTTTTGGAGCGCAGGGAGCGTCTAATCTGCTGATCACCTCTTTATGTGATAGAGAGGTCTTCTCACTGTCACCTGTTCAGATTAATATGTTTGATGCTGCTTGTTATTCACTTAGAATTCAAATGGATTTAGTCATTTAATCAAATTCTCAACACTTCTCTGTATTAAAAAAAAAACTAAAAGGTGCACTTTCTTGCTATCTTGAGGTTACATCACTGATAATATATGGCCTATGCTTATTACACTTAGTCTATTCCTTTAATACAGGTGTGAGTACAGTACCAGCTCCGAATTTGGTGGTTTGATTCCTCATGCAGTTTGTCCTTAGGCAAGATCCATTACCAGTTTTCCCGACTATTATCCTTTTAATGCATGTCAAGAGAACAGTAGAATGTACATTATATGCTACATTATATGCTAGAACATGAATTGTTAGCCCTAATGGATCCTGTCATATACGTCAGAGGCAGATGTAGTACATTAATGGCTAAAAGTACAAGTGTAATCGAGTGGTGCAGATGTGAGGTGTCTGATTTTCAAACCATGAAAGGAGGAAGTGATGGCGTAAAAGTAGTAAAGTTTTGTACTTAAGTAGAATTTTTAGGTATCTGTACTGTACTTAAGTAAACGTTACAGTGGGTAATTTTTACTTTTACTGTACTAGTGCTATATGTACTTTCAACGCCAATACATTTTTGAACTGGACATATGATTTGAGAGGTTATTTTTAGCATATTTGTGGTAAAATCCTTACTAAAGTTTTTGAGTTCAAGCTTTGTCTTTGAACAATCCAAAATAAATACGCAAATTTAAGAAATGTATTTGTATTGCTGCAAGTACGTGTCATTTTGTATCAATATCGCTACGTTTAACTCTTTAACAAATTAATAACACTTGTGAGGCATACTCTTGAAGTTCATCTTGAAACAAGTACTTAAATAATTTTACTTTAGTAGATTTTGTTCATGTGATACTTTTATTTGCGCATTTTATTACTCCAGTATCTGTACTTTTTCTTATGTAATGAACATGAGTACTTCATCCACCACTGTGACTACTCCCCACGACTCTTGTTCCTCATTTTTACAAACCCTCTGGAACATCGTTTGAATTCAACAATCAATATTTTACCTGGTACTTCTCATTCACAGTGACAGCCGTGTTGCCAAGTAGCAGCACAGATTCTCATGCATGACTTTTTTGTGCATGTGAACAGCTTTAGAACAACTTTTTCAGATGGTGAAATGAAGCGGGGAGGATCGTTGTAGCACAGCCAAGAAGAATTTGGGAAAAAAAAAAAAAATGGATACCCAAGCTTTACAGGACCTGTACCCAGTTGTGCGTAATGTATTTGAGCAAAAGTTGTCCCAGTACAGATTGTAATTGTTTAAGAATCATGAAATGTGTAGTTAGCATGCTAGTTGTAAGCTTGCTAGTTGTGCAAAGCGCTTATAAACTCATTGTGGTGAATAATTAGGATGCTCTGAATGCATAAAATAAGTGACTGACTTTGCACCGTTTAAAACTCAGGTACAGCGCCTTTAACCGTCTGCACCACTTGATGACACATGGCAATTATTTTAGATTTATATAGAATCAATGTTTATAAATATGAAATAAGGTATTGTTTGACTTCATGCTTTTATTTTGGCTCTGTGTCTGATGCTCTGGGCCTTTTCCTACCTCCACATTTATTTACAGAAGGGCCTCCTGACAGATCCATCTCATGTGTGTAGTTTCGGAGCATAGGTGAGGACAGATTTTTCACATGGAGCGCCTCTGGAGGTTTCTCCTCTCTTTCACTCTCCTTTCAGCCATCCATCGCTCTTCCACACGCCCGTCTTTTTGTCTCCCATCGCCCAAACCTCCAGAGGCCAGGTCCTGATGCATTATTTCTCCTCAAAACGTGTCTCCTGCGGCTGTCCATTCAAGAGCTCCTCTCTGAACTCACCTTAGCACTACGGTAAATGTCTTTTTAGCTAAAAGTCTGAGAATTATATGTGAGAAAGGATCATGTTTAAAATAAAGTGAGGCATGTTTGGTATTAGTTAATATAGTTCTTATTAGGTAATTAATCTGGTGGTGGTGGGACTCGTGTAACAGCAAAGACTTTGTGGAGTTTGCATGTTTCTCCTTTACTCCAGGCGCTCCTCCATCAACCCAAAACATGAAAAAGGTTAAATCCTCCAGCAGCTGAGGTCCTCACCAGGTCTAGCTCAAGATCTGGAAGTGTCCCTTAACCTTAATAATGAATTCAAGATACTGGATCTACTCTACCGAAGACAAAATGAAAATAAGCTATGAAAAACAATGGGAACTGTGTTAGTCTGATGTGTCTATAATCCCTCAGTTGTCCAGGTCTGATCCATAAAAAAAGAGCCAAAGTTAAATCTGTCAACTGAATAAAAAGTTGTAGGAGTTAAGACGTTTTGCTGCTCATCCAAGCCGCTTCTTCAATTCATGACCTGGCGGCGAAATGTCTTCACTCCTTCAACTTTTTGTCCAGTTGACAGATTTAACTTCAGCTTTTACTACGTGTTAGTCTGACCAAACAAATCCAAACTATTCAAAAGTAATTCTTCTGGTTGTTTGTTTCACCTGTCAGGGACTACATCCTTTAAAATACACCAGCTCATTTAGGCAGAAAACACTGAACTGGGCTGTTGCAGGAGAAGTTAGTCTGACAAAGGACAATATGCTAATTTCTTATGCACTGTCATGAATGTTTTCCTTGCATATTCAAACTAAATTGAAATACAGTCAAAGCAGAGTGTATGATTTAGACTAATGACATAAGTGACACCACAGACCTCAAAACAGGACCAGAGGGTCACCAAGGGGAAGGCTACTGCTGTATATCCTGAGCAGAGGTGATTAGGGTTTGCAGACTGGACGCTGGTGTAGGACGGTCCAGTAGGAGGATGGGGGTTGGAGTTTGATGAGGCGTTCACTGACCTTGGACTGGCTAGTTTTAGGAGCGCTCCAATCATCTCTGAAGTGGACAGGTCTATCGTCTCGTATGATGGACACCGCAGTGATTCATGTGTTTACTTGAGTGTGAGGCAACGTGAAGGAGCCACTCGATCAAATGTAGGACTGAAATTAAAACAGATATGGGTTTAAACCAAGAGAAACAAGGCTATACAAAACAAAAAGGAGTTTATTTATCATCAGTGCCACATAATATGAGTTTTTTGTGTGTGTGTTTTTTTTTTTTTTATACAGTACTCGTGTTTTGGAAAATCCACCCATGCTAGACAAACCTTCAAGCACAATATATACATTTTGTCCTCCCGGTTTAACTTTTATCCTCACAATTTGTGGATATTTCTTTTAAATACTGCCCATAAGTCCCTGATTCCTTGTAGCAGCCCCCTCTGTGTGTCCAGTGTCCCGTGGTGGTGAAGGTCACAGTGTCTCCATGCACATTAATCTCTGACTGATTACACCAGCTCTGCCCCAGAATCCCAATAGTAACCACATATAAACATTTCTGCTGCTACTACCACTACTACTATTACTATTACTATTACTACTACTACTACTACTACTACTCAATATGTATGTATGGATAAGTCTGTATGTCTTATTCTGAAATCTAAGGAAGCCAAAAAGGTTTTTAATTAGAATTGGCCCCTGTTTAATTATAGAGCAAAAACAAAGTGTAGTGTAATTATAGGGAGTTGGACAAAAGGCTAAAAGCAAAACAGAACAATAGACATAATGGTGTAAAACATAAGAGATTTTATGAAACAAAAGCACATTTTATGAGCATAGCTTTATAAAAATCAAGCATAAATGTATGTTATTATAAAGCATTACCTGTTTTGTTTTGGGTTTTTTTACTTTTTAAAATTCTTTTTATATTATGAAGCAAAATGACATTATAAACTTGCTCTAAAAGGAAAATAGTCTTGATGTAAGTGATAGTGTATTATAAAAACTGTGGAACATCTACCTCCACTGTCCTGTGTTACATTAAAGCTCTTGAGTGCCAGCAGTTTACGTCACACACATTATGAAAGTGCGTAATTATTTCACAATCAAAGAAAATTCTAAACAGAATGATGGTGGTGGTATAAATTTCGATGGGGTTTGTGTTGTTAAATAAGTCTTGGTAATCATGCTGTGTGTAGGGGCACTGATGTTTTCCCATTATTACAGTAAACACAGCCTTGAGTCTGTGAGAAAATGTGGCTAATGCAGCATCAGCCCAAAGAACATGTGCATTATAACATTTACACAGTGCTGTAGGAGAGTGGTTTGCCCTCTTCTGCCTCTCAGACACATGAGTGGGATATGCTGGGTCGAAGAAAAGAGACTATATGGGTCCATTAAGTTTAAATTACAAGCATACGTATCCTGCTATACTACCCGCAATCAACTTTGTACAGCTTAAAGTTATTCACAGCTCATGTCATTAATGAAAGTTTGAGCCACATCTGGTGCCAAGATCTGAGAACAAATAGATCCAGAAACTTGTACTTTTATAAAAGGTTGTAAGCTGTACGTTTGATCATGATTGGCTTCAAATTATGTCAAAAAAATGTTGCTAGAAATTGTTTAAATGTTACACCTTTCTGAGCAGGGGAGCTGTTGCACACACTGTTGACTGTAACCTATTGACTTATTACATAATGTATTACAGTATTATATTGAAATTGCAATTTTATGGACTAACAAAATTTAAAAAACAAGTTACTTATCACACAGCTGCCCGTGCCATAGCACTAGTTTGTCGTTTACTTTTGTTTAAATGTCTCGGTTAAAACATAAAAAACACAAGCAAATGTGTCTTATTTACCATTTAAAAGTGCATTATGCAACTTTTCTAGAGGATGAACTGCTCTCTGTTTGTCTGCATGGAGATGTTATGGATTTGTCAGGAATGTTCCATAATATAGCGTTAAACTAAACTATCTCCATGGAGACGAGCCCAAGTTACACGTCAGGTCTTTAGACGATCCCGGTGATGAGGTGACACGCCTCACACTCTGAATTTTTATGTTATTTTTGAGTAATACATGATAAGTTACATTCCAGGGTAGGCAAAGATATAATATATATTAATTTATTTATTTATTTATTCATACAGTACACATGTAAAGTAATTAAAGCAGTAATAAGTAATGTGTAAAATTCTTCTAACAAGTAACTGGTGTAACTAACCACTTCTTTAATGGAACTTCTTCAGCTCTAGTTATATTTCCCATTTGTTTATTTGTGCAAGTATTGGATGAATGTACCTAAAACATACCTCTCATTGTTCAACGTTCCAGATGAACAGATGAATTTTAAACAGTGAATACATTGAACAGAAACCCTTAGCTCTTTACACCTGTGCAAAGGGCAGACCCTTCTCTCACACTTCTCTCTGTTAATGAATGCTCTCAGTTTGTTAGCACTTTTACACAATTAAACTAAAGTGTACTAAAAACAGTCTTGCAGATGCAGTCAAACTCAACTGTTGTCTCGAAAGTCAAAAGAAGCAGTTATAAATACGTGCGAGTTGTGCTAATGCTGAGTACGATGGCACCAATCTGTCATTTAAGAGAAGGGATTTATTACAATGGCGCTCGATACGATAAACACTGGTGTCAATCCTGTCAAAATGTCTGTCAAAATAATGTCGAAAAATCACAAATAACACATTTCTTGAGTAAAACCTGCTCAGAGGTCACGAGGTAGAGCCAGTGGAATTGAGATAACTAAATACGTTAATATATATCTCTGTCTTGGTTGTGATTGGGGATATGTCCACTCCACACACAGGCACTGGACAGATTAATACAGTCTTTCACCACACTTAATTTCTTTTTCTTCTATTTTCTTGTTCCTCTTAAAGGTACAGAAGGTAACTTGGAGTGGAGTTGGCATGGCACCTGCATGACTTCAACAACTAAAATAAAAAACATGCTATTATTTTAGTTTGTCTGTCTAAAAACTTACACACTGTGGCTTTAAATAATCACTTTTTTAAATCATTTTTTGGTGTCTTTTGGATAGCAGCTAACTCATAGATTCATAAACGTTTTGCTGTTCTTCACTTTGTCAGAATGTTTAGAAAGTTTATAGTTAAAAGTGCCTCTTCTCACCACGCGTCTTTTTGTCTCCATGGAGATAGATTTAATGCCATACTGCGGAACTTTGAAGGTAAAGCAGTCCAAAAATGCTTACAGTGCGTGTTTTAGCTTCATGCATATCTGTTATTTCTTTGTATCCAATCAGACAGCAGTGAGTGTCAAATGCACCTACTTGAAATGATCATATTTCTAGAGCACACCTGTCTATGGAAAATGTATAGTATTTATTCAAAACACTACTATCTTCACAAAACCTGAATTAAACTTTCAACACCTGATAAAAGAATAATCATCTCTTGGTTCCTGGGTAAACAATATATATTTTTAATCCCAATCCCATTTCTAAGGCCTTTAAAACTTGATTTATACATGACACTTGTGTTTGCATTATCCACAGAGCTCTCTAACCTCCCCTGTCAAAACACACGTCTGATTAGCGTGTGCATTATTAAGGACCCGCAGCCAAAGTTTCTAATGACCCTGAGCTCCGTCATTACCGTAGGATCATATTTGCATTCTCCTGCAGACGAGGTGCAGTGAGAAATGTATGAAAAATATATGATTGCATCAAACAAGTGTTGAGAGGGAGAGGCGTATTTGAGTTTGTGATGATGTTCACAGAGGATGAGGTCCGAAAATATTGAATTTATACTGTGACCTTATCATCTTGAGGCCAATTTTGGAAGGTAGGCTGAGTTTGAGTTTGTGGGACAGCGGATAGAAATGCAGTCTAATTCAGCAGCAAAATAAAACCACAAATAATGTTGACGTTTAGGTTTCCGCTCTGTGCAGGCAAATGATTGTTGTTTACATGTTTATTATTGCTCTTGGCAAGAGTAATGAGAGTCTATTTCTAACTTCCAGCTCCATTTTCTACGTACTAAAGTAGGATTTGTGATGCTTGACAAAACAGAACTTCACTTTCATTGTCAAACCCGCCATGTTCTTGGTGCGTTATTGTCCAGCATATCATCATTAGCTTTAAGACATGTTTATTATGGTGATCCATGCTAATTCCGACACTAATCTCGACGTTAGCAAACCACGCCAAACACTTGTACAGGCAGTAATGTTTTTAACAATGCACTGACGTTACGCAGGTGTGGTTGAGTGGCTGCCGGTTGGAAAAACAACTCTGGTTTTTCATTGTTTGCGTTTAAAAATACTTTGGACATACAGTCAGTGATATGCATTTCCCTGATTAGCTGTTCTACCTATCAATCACCAAACCCCCAGAAGAAAAGCGTGCAGTCTTGGCTGGCCAGGCAGGAGAAAATTGCAAACCACTGAGAGAAGAAAGTCTGCACAGAGTTTGGACTGTAGAAAGGGAGTGAGAGAGTGAGTGGGGCTGGTTGGGAATGGCAGAGTAAGCATGTCTTCTTCACCTGTCAACACATGTCCCTCATACGCATAGTATACAGTTTATGTGTGTCTATGTGGGCAACACTCCACTGCCTCAGAATCATGTGAAGCAGCCGGGTGTGAACCATCCATCTGCTCAGAGGACACTAAGACAAGTCCACCCGTACCTTCTGTGAAAGTACGCTGACAGATGTGATTACTACGGAACGAGCCAAATGTGCTGCGTGTATATAGTATTACTGTCACACAAAATGTACTTCATCTGCCACCTTTTTGGCTTTGTAAACAGTAACAATGAACAGTCATGAATACAGTTGTGAGTCTGAATTATGATTTTAACTGGTCCTAATGTTTAATTGTTTAATAAAAGACTAAAAAGTAGACTATCTGATCTGAATCTTCATTATGTAAACTCCAGCCTCTGCAGCCAATTATTAATTACTGATAGTACGGCCAGGAAGCATTGCCTGTCTATATACTGAAAATTAAAAGAAACTGTATGTGTCCTCTGTGTGTAGGTTAAGGCACTGGCAACCTAGGCTCAGTTATGATACCGTTTTTTGGTTAACTAAGAGCGCAGACTACATGCAGTTCCTTTAAAAACCCGATCACCGTGCGTCATCTTTGTGTAGATGTTGGATGCATGATAGAAAAAGAGATGAGTGATGGGTAGGTTTAGAGGCCTGGATGAATTGTGAGATAGGTGCTCACAGATGGGTGCTCTGATGGCCTGATTATGTGAGGGACGCACAAATGGGATAGGTGGTGCGGCGAGACCGATTGATGGGAGCTTTCCGGAGTGGGCCACCTGCATCCCAGGCATTTTGAGGCGGAGTGGAGAGCGCGTAGTCATCTGTAATAGAGGTAATGGAGGCCAAAATAAACTCGCAAACAGCTCTATTCCTGACGCCCACTCGGCACATGGCATGAGCAATTCCCATCATGCCTTGCTCTCCATTTTGACATGTTTTGAGGGATATGGCTAAGTGGAAACAAAGCTAAAGCAGACAGAAGAGAGGATGACTATACTGTAAGTGGCTGTGCGTTTTTGTTCCGCTGGTCACATCATCTGTTACGTTTGTGAAAGGAAGTACTTCAACAGTGCAGAGGCTTGTGTCTATAATAAACATGGTGTGTTTGGCCATTACTAACGGATGTGTTACACAGCAGAGTGGATTATGTAAGTTTAATAAAACACAATCATAAAGTCTGTGGATAATAGGCCCAGGAGAGAACTGCATGACATTTGGGATGAGAATAAACACAATTGTACCTGCTCTGGTGGGATGTAATCCAAGTTTCACTATTACATCCTGTTTTGGTTGTGAATCGGTAGCACTCCACTTAAAGGTGCACTATGTAACTTTTCTAGTGGGGGTGTTCTTCAGTTACTTTCTTCCATGGAGATGTTATTGTTTTGCCTGTGTAGCATTATGAATGGGACACAAAAGTAAATATAATATTATATAAATTATAATAAGCTAAAAATAAACCACCTACACCACCATAAATAAACTAAACAAACTAAACTAAAGCATAAGGCACAGGTTCACTCACTGATGGAGGAAAGTGAGTTCCAAGTGAAATAGTACCATTTCTTTTAAATTGCATAAAGCTTGAATTAGAGCTTATGATCATTATGATTGAATTCACTATAAAAGGACCAATATAAGTTCATTCACTTGGTTCTTTAAGTTCACAGGTTACAATTACTGTCCAGCCTTTCAGTTAAAAGTTTTCCATTTTAAAGTTCACTTTGACATTAAGGCAACAAGGAACAGAAAGGTGAAGGCAAGACAGCAGGATGCACTGCAGAGTGTAGCCCATCCAACCCCATAACCTGAGAAATAAGTGGCATTCATTTATAGCTGGTTGAAGTATTTCATTGTCATGTTAACAGTTTAAACATACCACTTCAAACCTCGCAGCCACGCTCAGCTTGGCCATGACACCCACAGACGCATCACCGTAGACAGGGTGGGCCACAGTAGAGGGTTACAGCTACAGGCCCTCAGCTACACCTCTGGACTACATTTACAACAAATAACTTACATTATTTCACCTAAATGTTAGAATTGAACTTCCTGAATCTACTATCTTCACTGGCATCATGGAGGACAGGACAGACCACACAGCAGGTAAAGTGAGCGAGTCAGGGGAAGACTACTGCGAAATCTTTATGATTTTTGCACCACTGTCACCTCCTCAAAGTCAACCCTACTACACCTGGAATGTTCCACAGTATTGCTTTAAAGTTCTATATCCATGGAAACAAATAGGTGGATCAATTTATGGGCAGTGAGGAGTTTGTTCCCACTCAACTCACTGCTATCATTGAGTCCATTAACATCTCCTCCTTTACCGTACACTGAGTATGCAGATATATTTTCCCTGATTCTTTTTTATACATTATTATTATTATTATTATTATTATTATTATTATTATTATTATTATTATTATTATTATTATTATTATTATTATTATATTTTAGCATGTTTTATTATTATAGCTCCTTTTTGTTGCACCAAATTGTCAACCACACTACTACTTTGTGAAACTTTTTGTTATCTCACAATGCCAACACATCTTATGATATGATTCTGATGTTTCTAAATTCCTTATCCCTATTAAAAAAATCAGGTTTGTATATATTCAAATGTTGAAAGATTCAGATCCAAGTGCGGAGATGTGTTTTGCTGAATGTTTTCTGCACACAGCCACAAACAGTAGGTACAAGGGTTCATGGGAAAGTTGTAGCGAGCTCATTTGAAAAGAGCAGCTCGTCGTTTACACCTGCTGCAGTGTGACTGACTCAGGCACAGATCTGCCACGGCTAAGCTTAGCATGGCATGTTGCTAACTCGCTAATGACTCGCAGCTTAAGGTGAAATCTGGATTCAAGTTACGCTCATTAATCTTCCCACACAAACTCAGCACTAACCCCAACAAGTCAATCTAGTGTTACGGTAATGACAACCCTGAGGCCGCTCTCTTAATGATGTTATACAAATGTATGTACAGTATATATGTCTCACAGGAATGGATGAGCTCGATATAGAAGACAGTTTAGGATAGATTTCATTATTGATCCCTGAAGTCATGGGGGTGTGGGGCAGTAGTGACGCCACTTTTTACTACTTTAACTATAAAGCTAAAGTTTACATATTTCATGGGCCCCGGTGGCAGAGTGGTTTGGTGACCTCATAATAAGAATGTCCCTGATTTACCGAGCCGACTTCAAGACTGTTCTATGATGAGTTGTTTATTTCCCCCCCATCAACCTAAACACAAACAACGGGCTAATCCTTGGCACTCCAGACCATGAACCCAGCTCATCTCCCTGTGCGTCTGACAGGTTTCACCACATCCTGGCTTTGAAGGATGGTTCAAATACAGACAATTCATTTCTCTATAGCGTAAAGTTAAGTATAGCCTCATTAAATCAGTGTTGCTTTTTTTGCTTTAGCCTAATTAGTCCAGCCTTTTCAGTCTAAAAATATCCTTCAGAGGTAGAACGTTGAATTGGAAGATTTAAATCCAGCCTCAGTTTATAGCATAAAATTCGACTAACACTAACACAAAATATGGATTAGAGGAACCACTAGAGCTAAAATTACAGCTGCCTGCACCATTAATCTTGTAGGTAAGATGTTATATCTGTCTCAGTGGAATACAAGCCAGGTTAGCCAGCTATTCACAATTGTCTGCTATCTCAGACAATTAATGCATTATTGATTTCTTATTGATTGATCTGCCTCTCTCAAAATAGTGTGTGCTGAGGAGAGAGAGAGGGCTGAGCTGCACGTGTCACTGGTGTCGGTGCTCTGGGCCCACTATTAGCAGGCGCTCAGCATCGCTATTTCATCAGCGTTCATGGCAAGGCCTCACCCCACTCTCTTATTCATGCCTGCCGTCTTTGGGCTTTTGTTTTGGCTGTTTCTCATTTTTATTCTGTTTTCATCACTCGTCTTTGTGCCTACATCCTCCTCCCTCCTTTTCACTATGTTTTTGAATGCAATCATTTGAGTGTATTATCCAAATACTATTGTTATGTAGCTGCCGCACTACTATACCCACACAGATTTGATCAGAGGTAGTTTGCTCCCAAAATCCTTCAACGCATTATTCAGGGTTTTTAAATTAACATCACCTGGACTCTTCAGTTCTGAACTCTTGGAGGCTTTGCTTATGATTATGAATGTGTCTTATTCCTCAAACTTAGCTGCTATAAAATTTACGCAATGACAGCAAGGGGGCTCCATCTGATGGCAAACTGAAAATTGCAGAAGTTTTGAACTAAAACTTCAATTCAGTGTGATTGTGTCTAGCCAAAGCCCAGCAATCGCCTCACAGTTCTTCACAAAAAAGTTGATTTAGTCCACAGGAGCTTAGAAAGTCAAACAGTGGCTATCATCAAAATTCCTAAAACACGGACTGGACTAATTTGATCAGAACAAGCCAGGATAAGCTGTTTAGACTTTAAAACCATGGAGGTGGTTATTATTACAACAGGCTCACTCAGTCAGTATTAAAAAGCTGCATACGCTCAGGAAAAAGTCATGCACAAGAACACGAAGGGTGCGTCAATTGGGTCTGTGATATATATCGAAATGGATTGTGGTTCCATTTTTATGTTTATTATGTTAATATGTATTGCCATGAGAGGTAAAACATTAAGACATGAGGGGTAAGACAGCTGCAGTACATCCAGAACACTGCTGCTTAGGTCCTGACTAGAACCAGGATGTACTTCACACATGCGTCCTGTGCTCAGGTCTCTGCACTGGCTCCTGTGGCTCAGAGAATAGACTGTGATGCTAGACCATGTACACAAACAGAGCTGCATTAAAGTACTTCTCCTACATGTTAGAGCCAAATGAATCATCTCGCACTCTGAGGACCTCAGGGACCAACTTCCTGCTGGTGTTCAGAGTCAGGACTAAACATCGGGAATCAACAGCCTTGTTTCCACTGGTACGGTTCACTGGGGGCCATCTTGGTGCAGGTCTGCTTGGTGTTTCCATACCCCGAGCACGGTTCCAGGGGCAGGGCTCTACACTCAAAAAAATAATTCTTTGGATTTACTTAAAAGCATTGCGTCATCCGGTTGCACGCAATCACATTGAGTAATTGTTGTAAAGTATGCTTATATAGTACATACTTAACATACTTCAATAGGGTCTATGTAGATGGATTAAATATATACTAGATATTTTCATTACATAGTTAATACTCAACCTTATTGGGTGCAAACTACATAAATGCATTGCGTAATCCCTTTATAAAATACTTAATAGTAATTACTCAAGATGCTTAGGTAAATCTTAAGAATTCGCGTTCTTAACCCTAATTCAAACATATTAAGTAACTTGTATTAAATACCATTAAATAGAATTAACATCACTACAGTAACTTAATATTATGAATAAAACACATTCATATTTACTCAGTGCAGTTGCATGCAACCGGATGACGCAACATTGTTAAGTATTGCTTACAAAAGCAAGTCAAGTTTCCCAGAAGTGAACAAAAAACAGCATCAGGAATAATTTTACAATTCTTCATTTATTGTCTTTTTTAGAACATGACATTTTAAAACCATGCTTTAGTGCAAAACTAGTGCACATTTTTACATCTCAAAACTAACTTTTTTTTTTTACTTGAAAAGTGCAACATGAAGTTTTATAAAACTGCTTCCCAATTGTGAAGAATTAACTTTACAAAGAGCAACCAACCTGCAAACATTAAAATTTGTAAACACGCCTCTTTAGGGCAGTCCTCTTTAAGTGAATAGGGTCTATTCTAAAAACATAAGATAACCTTTCTAAAATAGCTGTAAAACTTAAAAAAATAATACATTGAACTTATTGGAATGTACTAAAGTCTACTTAACGTGTTCCTTTTTAGCAAAGAATATTTTAAATAAAATAAAGTTGTTTTTTAATCAAAAAGTAAGTAAAGCATTTCAAAAATGTTTTCAGTAATCCCGATTTGGAAATTTAAATTTGAGTGTTTACACTTGGCTTACTGCTCATCTGAGATCACCCAAAAATAAATACATACATTTTTGTTCATATTTCCAACCTCTAGTGCAAAGTAAACACTGAAAGAACAGCAGCCCATCTTAAAAAAAGAAAAAGTTGTAAAATATGGTCAGCTAATCTACTCAAGAAGCTTGTTTTTTAGAATTTGGATTTTGTTTGACATTTTTTTGTTATCAAGCTCCATCAACACCTTTTGGTAAAATTCAAAAGTGTACTTGAGATCCCGTGGGTAGTTCAAGTTGATCAGTCCAAAGAGCAAAGGGAAAGCAGTGGCAACCTCACGAAGATCCTGCAGTACAGAGACTCCCTCAATGATGATTCCCACATCCTCTGGATCTTCCTTGCCGCCATCATCCCCTTCATGCAGGATGGCATAAATGCCAATAGAGGTCTTTGGCATTTGTTGCTGAGCATTAAGGAAATCAATATTCTAAAAAAAGACACACAAAAAAATTTTTATTACAGTGAACGCTCACTATAACGCGCTTCACCGACTTCGCATATTTTTTTTTTTACCGTGCATTGTGTTCTAGATCGGCACAAGAATTGAACTTGTGTCATGTCATTCATAACAGTTCTCAAACTTAATGGAAGGTGTCATGTCCGTTTATAAAAATCTTCTTGCTCAGAAAAAGAAAGATTACCAACAACGACCCATGACAATGTTCTTCTCTCTGAGAAACACTCCTGCGCAGCCTTCAGTAGAAAAAGACGCTACAGCACTATTTCACGGATTTCATTTATCCCAGATTATATTCGGAACGTAAACCCCCACCATAAACAAAGGTTCACTGTACAAGTTTTTCCAATAACATCAACGTATTCTTTTTATAAGAGATATAAACATTCTCGACTTAAAGAATGAGGGACACAGGTGTGGTGGTGGTGGGGGTGAGGAAATAAGAGGACTGTAGTTGTCTCACCTTTGATGCGGACAGTGACTAAGACCCAACACCAGGGGTCCATCTTTATAAGACTAAAGTACCAAAATATGCTTTTCTGCTGAACACAAATAAATCTTTACACCCATAGATACGTTATACCAAAACCATTAGTCATTCACAATAAGTAAGTAAAATTCTGATATTTTCCTCAAAATAGTATTATTATTATTATTAAAATTAACATTTCATACAATAAACTTACTACATATTCTTTTATCATGTTGCTTGGATCTTCATTCAGATAAACAGGAAGGGCCTTCAAGGGTACAACATCTTCTTTGGTCAATGGAGTCTCTCTGAAAAATAAATAAATTAAATTAAATTTGGGAGTAAATTAGGACCTATGCAGGGATTTCATACTTTAACGCTACTTTATTCATTCTGTATGTTCTATATGTGCCAAATGTTAAAACCATTTTATATTTTTAAAAATACAATAACATTCTGATTTAAACTTAAAAAGTAAAATTTTAAATATCAACTTTTTTATACTTTAATACACAGTATTTTTCAACTTTTTAAGCGACGGCACACTTTTTTTTGGATTGAAGACATTCTGTGACCACCATTTATAAATGTTTTTTACAATTTTTATAAAAACAAAAAAATATCCTATAAAGACTGTATTAATGTTAGCTTGTTAGCTGTACAAAATATATTGTTAAAAACCATTATGTTGAGATGTTAACAGTCTAATACATCCATTTATAAATGGTAACTAATTTATTGGAAATGTTTAAGGCACACCTAATACAACCATTATCTCCTAGTGAGACACTTTTACAAACCAAAAATAACAGTTACGGTTGTAAGAAAACATTGTCAATATAACAGCAATAGTAAGCCTTAGTTGGAAACATACAAACATCTTTAGCTAGCTAAATATACATTTACAGTGGTTATATAGGGCATGTGTTAGATCTAATTTGAATTATTCAATACAGCATGTGGAGCGCAACTAGTAGCTCCTGAGCGACAAGTCGGAGACCCCTGCTGTGTACACTATTTAAATAGATTTTAATAAAATGAAAGTGGTGGTTCTGAGTAATGAAATTATTTCCAAGTTTAAAATGACAAACCTCATTAATTCCTGTCATGATTTCTGTTATCTTCCGTCCAGGTTTTCCTCCCTTCTTTCTAAAGATTTTCATCAGTTTAGGAGCATAAAGATCCAGCTGTGACATGAACTTTGAGGCCAATGGCATTGTGGTGATTCGTCTGAACTCTGCATTAATCTAGAAGACAGTGAAATAAAAATGTATTTAAATTTTTTTTTTTTTCCTGCCCCAAATACCAAATTATAAATGTATATAGCCTGTAAGCTTGGTGGTGTTTAAAATGGTTTTTATCTGCAAAAGTTTAAAAAGAAATGTGTGTTCTGATGTAATTTTGTCAAATTAACAATTCTTAATTTTGGCCCAGTGTAAAACATGGTTGCTAAGGTAATTACCAAGTATGTCATTGTTTACAATGAGGAAGTAAAATTATAAATGTAAAAAATTCATCAAACTGGGATGACATTTATGATTTTATTTTTTTTTTAGGAAAGTCTTAGATGTAATTATCTTAACTGTATTTTAGTAGAATTTGTTGCCTAGCCTCAGAGGTACTTCTTGTAAGTTCAATTATTTCAGTACAAAAAATTTGTGTCAGTATTGTCTTCTCCAACCATAACATTAGACTTTATGATTGTTGTGTGAGCATGCCATTTATGAGATGTTCTAATGACAACAGCATTGCAAGACAACATGACATACCTCTCGATGAGAAAAGAGTGCAGGCCATCTACTTTTGAAATCTGCAATGAAGGGCATGTCTCAAACGATTTCTTGTCTCCTGTGTGGAAAAGTTTTCTCCATCTTTCTTTCAGCAACACAAGCTGAGGTTTGGCTTTCAATGGTGTTCACAATCCCTGGTTTAAAGTCTTCTAAGGTGTATGGCGTGTGCTTCCGGGTTTTATGCGACTTGAATGTACCATAGATATATGTTTGGTAAGAGCAACCCTTAAACATACAATGCACTGTCTCACTACTTTTTAGATGAGTGTTAATATGAGAAAAATACTCTTTTTCTGTAGCAAGACCACTAAATGTACACAGATGGCAGCTAAATGTTGCAACAGTTATGTGTTTTTTGTGTGGATGTACTCTGCTTGTATGGCTATAAAGAGTTTTGAAAGTCTTGAAAGTACACGGGCAATCCAAATATATACATGGATATAATGGTCTGGAAACATGAACTAACTTGTAGTGCCTAAACAAACACGTCCTTGTTGACACCACCTTCTGGCACAATTTACACTGCCACATCAACACATCTGTGGAAAAAAGACAAAGCATAAGACATATATATTTTTTATTGCTATTTTGCAATAGCACTTTAAATATTTTAATTAATATTTTTGTTATTTTATAGCACTGCCTTCTGAAACTGGATTCTCAAACTTTGAAGCTCACCATGTATAATTGGACTGTGTAATAAAAGCTATTTAGCTATAATCTTGTGCTTTATGAGCTTTATCTGTCTGCACATTGGCCCTCCAAATACAAAACTATTAAAACCCACATTTGAAAGTTTATAAAATCCAAATTTCACAAATTTCACAAATTTCTATCTGTGTAGGTAGTTTTATCTTGTCTTATGGTCATTACAATAACTTTATAAAAGACTACATTAGATACATGTTCAATAATTTCATGATAACTCTATACATAAAACTAATTGATTTGATCATTAAAATATGCAAACAAAATCTTATTACAAAATGGAGGGAAGATTTATTATTTGTTCTACTTGTAATACAACGGCAGGAGTGATCCTGCATGCTCAAACCCTATCGAAGTATTTACAAAAAGATAATAGCCGAATTCCTTATTCAGTCTCCCTCTTCACCGGGATACAGCGCGAGGCTCCGCAGTCACGTCATCACGGCGGTTGTGCCTGCCCATCGCCGCCTTCGCACGCACCACTACAGCTTTCATTTGGTCTCCGCTGGTCTCCGCTCACACACACACCCACCGACCGACCGACCGACCGACCGGTCCGCCCCGCGCTCATACATTCTTCCCATTCTCCCCCACGCCAGTGTAGCACGTGCAGCAGCCCCAGTCTGTAGTGCAAAAAGTATGCTAACCAAACTATTCCCTCAATTTAGCGTTCAATACATGCTCGTGACGAATCATGAATATTATATACAGCCGAAATGTCCGGATAAATAACGATATAAAGTATATCAAAGTTAATAAAGTTTTACTTACCAATAAATTTGAGAGAAAACTCCAAAGATGGTCAGGTCTCGTTGATCAGGGCAGGTGAAATTAGCGCATGCGCGTGTGCTCACATTTGAGCGGGCAAAAAAAATCAAATCAAATACGGAATCCCAGAAGGACATAACTCAAACATTTTACTTAAGAGTGTTGAGTAATCCCTTGCATATAGCCTTGAGTAATGCCAAATATTGAATGTATTTCATAATATTTACACAAGCATGTTAAAAATATGTGAAAAATCAAAGTGTTTAAATAAAAACTACAAAATACACTTTAGTAAAAGTAACAACAGCCACAATGCCGTTATCCATTACATTACAAAAGTTTTCTTAATATATCAAATCTAAATAATATTTGAATTATACTTGTAATAATAAGGCCACCTTAGCTAAAGCAAACCATACTGTGCTAGCCCCGTCTGGGAGCTAGTACCCTGCAGGATCTGCTTCAGATCCCTTAGAAGGGGCAGTATAGTTTACTTTAAACAGTGGAGACACTTGCAACCTCCACCGATCCGCTCCAAAGTGGAAACTAGTGAAAACAAGGCTAATGTTTCAGTTTTATGCAGCAAAAACCTGGAACAGCTTTCCTGAAGATGTGAGACAGCCCTCTACTTTGACAATGTTCAAATCCAGGCTCAAAATAGTTCTGTTTAGCTGTGTATATGACTGAAGGTTTCTTGTTTCTTTTATAACACTTTTCTCTTTTAGTGCTAATTTTATGCTGATTATTTATGTTTTGTATATTGTATTTTTAATCTTCTTTAAATCACAATACACATCTCTTAATTTTCTTATTCTGTAAATCACTTGTACAAACTGTGCTATACAAACTTGCCTTGCCTTTTTTACATGTATATTCACCTCTTTGTGACCTGATGACCTCTGATGAACACTGCCATTTTTAACAGTTAATATACTATGCCATGTCCTAATATCATCCAATTTGAACTGCACTTACCTGTATACTTCCTTATCGGGTCAAAGCAGAGCTGACAGTGGTGGCTCTCGTCTCTGGGGTACAGAACATTATGAAACAATTACTCCTTTTAATTGACAATTAGTTTATCTAAAGTCAATCTGACCTTGGTTGACTGACATTAAGACTGAAAGATTGGAAAGTGAGGTAGACATATTGTATGAGGGAGTGATGAAGGTAAGGGCACAGGTAAATGTCCCTATAACAAATATGCAGCACGATAACACTGTCCATTAGAGCAGGACATAATATCAGACCATAATGTGATTACAATCTTAATAATAGATTGCACAGTTCAGATCAGTTGCAATGAAATACTGACCATGGGATGCATAATTAACAATTCTGATCACAATAACAGTAACATGGTATTTGCTTGAGTGTATTTTTTTACTCTAAAAGGTACTCATAACAAAAATGTAAAAAGTAAAGTAAAAAAAAAATAAAAATGACTATGTTACTAAGTCCTTGGTGACTGATCAGCCTATAATCTGATACAAACTATTTTTACTTCAGGCCACTCCAAAATAATTGTGATGACAGTAAAATTAAATAAATGAATAAATGAATAAATAAATAAATAAAATCCAGGCTTACCAATATCATTATTATAAAGAGAATTATTGTCCTGTCCAGGGCCGGTCCAGCCTAAATGCAGACTGGGCCCCGAGGCCAGCAGAGGGCGCCCAAGAGCCCGTACATTTATATTGAAAATAATGTTTTACGGGCTTGTGTGTTTACAGCAGCCTAAATATCCTTCTAAAACAGTTCACATTTGTTTTATATCTATAGTAGCAAAATATCTGCTGCTGCTACATTTGTTTTTGAGCCGGGCAGAGGTGAGGGCAGCTATGTGTTTACACCAGTGTAAGGAGCCTTTATAATGTAAATGTAAGCCCACTGTCGCCAACTGGAACACATTAAAATCCACCAGAAAGGAAGAAAAAATGTCTAGTATTAAAAAATCCCCCCCTTAATGTTTGTGTACTGTTCTTGTGACTGTGGTAGTTGTGACATTCTGGATGTTTTCAGTCTGATGTTGGTCATATAAACAAAAATACAATTGATCAAGGTGATGAGAGCAGAGTCAGAATGTTGTCAAATGTGAATCACCAATAGCTGAGCCAGGAGGCATCGCTGTCGGGGTCCCAGAGACAAATTCAGCTTAGGGCCCCCTGAAAGCTCGAGCCGGCCCTGATCATGTTAGTGTCAATGAAAAGTCAAGGAAACTGAAAGAGATTTAAACATACACTATGTAACATTTCTGATGAATCACTGTCTGCTTTTCTCCATGGAGATTTTTAGTTTCACAGTATGGACTTCACTATCTTCATGATGTCAAGCAGGTGAGG
The DNA here is from genome assembly GCF_009829125.3 of Periophthalmus magnuspinnatus. Taxonomy (NCBI): domain Eukaryota; kingdom Metazoa; phylum Chordata; class Actinopteri; order Gobiiformes; family Gobiidae; genus Periophthalmus; species Periophthalmus magnuspinnatus. The sequence continues at coordinate 2,057,512 of NC_047130.1, forward strand.
TCAGATCAGTATTTTTGAGATGTAAATTGATATTGAATGAATGCGATATAGATACCTTAAAGCAGAGCAAAAGCATCTCCATGAAGACCAGCAGGTTGCACATCTCCCGTCCTACGAAAAATTACATAGTACGCCATAGTAGTAAGATGAATTCACAGATTTTATCGAATGTGATCAGCGCATCCTTAGAAATAACGTTAGATCTTACGAAAGGCTTTGAAAAGATGCCAGAGGAGCTAAGGTTAAACCGAGAAATACAGACACAAAGCAATCATCAGAATGCTACTTTGACAAATGCCCAAACTCCACACACACACACATCATCATAGATCATGTGCTGGGACTTATCAAATCTCATTAACATAATAGTCTATTTGTATTCAGAACGGCACGCAGCATGTCATGTCAAGTGATCTCACAAGTGAACTGGCACGGCCCATCACTCACTCAGCGTCACAGATATGTAAAAGTTTCATTCATTAGAACAACACGACTGCAGCGGACCCCAAACAGACGCCCTATACTCTTTCCGCTCGCCCTGCCCACTCCTTAACAAATGCCTGCGCCGTTTTTTTGTATCAAAGTGTATGGCTGACGCGGGATAAATCTGTCTCCACTTTGCGTTGCTTTGACAAGACGGAGCAGCAGCGTCATGGCCGACTGGATTCGTGTGATTAAAGAGACGACAAGCAAAACCATCTGCTTGTCACGCGCATCTGTCATCGCCCAGCGCTCGCCACCAGCCCCACATCCCTCACAAACAACTCCGCGGCTCTGAGCGCAGCTAAGTGACTGAAGAGGAGGGAGGGGAAACAAAACAAAAGAGAAAAAAGTAATTGTTGTCAGTTTCAGTTGTTTACTCCTGATAGTGTTTGGATGGGGTGGAGACGATACCGGGAACTATAAGATTTAGTTACTTTGAGCTGAAATAGTACTCACCAGTTTGACTTATCATTAAAGCTGGAATGTTACACAGTATGGCATTAAAGATATGTGTCTTGCTTTTTAATTCGCATTCTTACTGTGATCTGGGTCGCCGTTCTCTGCTAATCGAACTTGTAACTTGGGCCTAGTGGAGCAACCTACTTCTGTGGTAGATAGAGGACAGATAGAGGATGTTAATGCCCTACTGTGGCACTTTCCAGACAAAGGATTAACATATCCAAGTGAAGTGTGGACTCTCCAACAAAAGTGTTTTACGCAGCGTATATTTAAAGGCGTGCGCTTATTTAGTCTGGTCACTCAACGTAAATAACTGTTAGATAATGAAGTAAAACTGAAAAAATATGTGTTAAAATACCGTTAAATACAAGCAGAGATTTGCTTTTATTAAAACAGAGGACACCCAGACACTGCCCGTACTGTATCATTGAGGAATCAACCTCTCAACGACCTTCTGCATCCATAAAACAACAAAAATCAGTCGATTCAGGGGTAAATGCTCAATTAAGTCAAAAAGCCTGTACTGACCCCTTTTGGCTGAAGTTGGTATTTGTTTCCTTATCTTGCAATAGAGTTGAATATTTATATAAAGACACTGATGTTGTACATTTTGCATTATACACATGTAGGCCAACAATGCCGCAACCCAGACTACTGACTAAAACTGTTCCAGCGAAAACGTAGCTCCTCTTCCTCTGCCCACTCATCTTTCTCTTCTCTTTCCAATAGTTTTTCCTCCTAAAAACACTCAAGGCGCATCGACGAGCAGAGTGATGTAATTGTCTTTGCAAAAAGCTCACAAAAGAGAAAAGACTGTGAGAACTGGTCCTGATCGAAAATATCACTGAAATATAGATAACTGCTACATCAAGGGAGTACGCAGATTGTCTTTTTGTTGCGGCAGGTTGGATATACAGCCAAGTAGCAAAAGAATATTATTCAAGAGAAATGATTGAAATTAAGGTTTTGAGGGAGTTGATAGACAGACAACTGGGTCACCTTCAAAAACTATGACTCTAGATGTGTTTAACAGCTTTCCAAAGTGATCCAGAACATTTTAAAGATGCACTTTTCTTGTGAGGAGACATGTACAGGATCTGTTTGTTTCATTTGTTTAGTTTGTTTTACAAGAATCATCTACAGGAGCCTTCAGCGACCCAACCCGCACAGGAGCGTCTGAAAAACCACCCGACACAGAACGTAAGGCGCGGCTGTATTTTTCACTGATTATGAAAGTAGCGCTCCTCTGGTGACAGACCCTCCTCCTCCTCTCTTCTCTCTCGCACAAGAACACTGACGGCTTTGGATGTGAAGATTTGTCACCAAAATTCAGGAGTATCATTAGAATTATTCTAAAATCAAGACGTTGTACAAAACAATGCAAACTATACATAAATAGTACAATTATTCCATGATAAAAATGACTGTAATAACATTAAAGAGCGTGGATACAGTTAGTAAAGGGATTTTTCTCATTTGGACGCAACAGTTTCACTAATGGGGGCACTTCTATGTTCTTTTTAGGGTTTTTTTGTTCTGTTTTGTTTGTTTTTATTCCATGCTAACCTTTTTGAAGTCTTTGTCTATATATGCCTTTGTCTAGAAATCACCACAGTGGCATTAAATGTACATATGTTGCATTTATTAAGTAAAATTGTTATTGCACAAAAAATCCCTTGCAAAGCGTACATTCTAACTGTGAGAGGGGCCCCCTTTCCACAGCTCTGACCTGTAACTTGGACCTGTGGAGTCACATGCCTGTCTCCATGGAGATAGATAAGTTTCATAGTATTGTTGAATTAATTGGAGCAGCTTGAGAGTTGGAAGAAGTGAACTGAGGCTGCAGCTCTAAAGCATGAGAAGTTTATTTACCACCAGTTCAGGACCTCAGGACTACGGACACACCAATCTCATACTGGCATCAGATATCACCACCGATACTGAAAACTTTGCTGAATTGGATATCGGCTTCTAAATATCGGTTCGCTGATATCTAAGTTGGACATATATGTTGATGTAATGAGACTAGGTTGTAGTCGGCCTAGAAAATCTCATAATGTTTAAATAAAGTTGTTGTTGTTGTAGTTTCTTGAGGCATAAATACCAGCTACATGACATATATATTTGTATCAGTTTTATTTTATTTTCAAATCCGTTGATATCGGGTTCAGGCAGATACGTAAAGCCATAGTAATCGATATCGAAACTGAAAAATCTAGATCGGTGCATCCATACGTCGGACCTGGAGACATGACATCAAGTCCAGTCGAGCTCTGCTTCCTTGTAGGGAGTATTATACCTCCCATGACGTAGGCCGAGATAACAGAGATTGAGCTGGCAGTGTGATACTTGCACAGTGCAGCAATTTCTCTATTAAATACCCACTGTGGAACATTGCAGGTATCTCCGCGGAGACGCAGTGCCACTATAAAGTGAAACAGTAAAAGACTTTTTGACACCCATTTACTGTCTTTCTTTCATCAAACAGTCACGTTCACTCGTCTCTCTCTGAATCTCAGGATGTTACTTCACCTTTTTTTTATCATTCTTCTGCCCTTTTCTTCTCCTCCCTCCAAACTCCGTCCTGTGACGCTCTGATAAAACCCAGTCAGCACACAGGCCTTTGGGAGTTTGTGGGAAAAGCAGTGCTCATCTTTCATCGTCGCGACCCCCTCCTCCCTCCAGGTCTCCTCCCCTCTTCTCTCCCCCAGCTACTTTCTCTCCATCTCTTCCCCGTTCCCTCCCACCGACTATCTCCGGGATTATCGATTTAGCGTAGGCCGTGATTGAGTCTCGCTGGGTGTAATGCGGGCCCTAAGGTGTCTTCTGAATGGAGAGCATCATGAGTTATGGACTAACTAAAGTCAGTCTTCCACAACACCTGAATCACAGATAGACACGGCACCATACACTTACTCACGCACGCACACCCGCACACAGGCACACACACACACTCACACACTCACACACTCACACACACAGACTCACACACACACTCGCCCACAGACAAAGGTCCACCAAAAAACATGGCTCCTGTGTACACTGATAACAGCATTTTTTTTGTATTAAAGGTGCACTGCTTGTCTCCATGACGATGATATTGCCTTGAATTTTCCACAATACGGCAATAAAGTTATATAACCTGCCTTTATTCAATTACAGGTGTTTTGTTGACAAAAAATGATTTTAAAAACATGCATTTCACACCTGTCCATGGCCTGGTCACTACACCAGTTTGCCTCAGTGAAGAAAAATTATGTTTAAAGGAATACTGTGGAACTTTCTGGTCAAAGCAGTACAATCTACATGGAGACCAGTAGGTCGGGCACACTCCACCAAAAGTTACAAAGTGTACCTTTAATATCAGGCTGAAGTAGACATCTGTACATGTGTGAGTCTCAGAAAAAATCACTGTCATCTTGGTAGTTTTAAAATATTGAAATTGCACTTTGTGTGGCATCATGGGCCAACTAATATGTAATGTATGTAAGACTGTAAAATAAATTTTAAAAGTATTATATTATAGGTACACTTTGGAACTTTTTTGTGTTCGCATGTCTACTTCAGTACCTGCTGTGCAATGATATAGTGGAATGTTGCATTGTACGGTATTAAAATTGGGTCCCTTGTGTGTCTCCTTGCATGAAGACAAGCAGCTCCACCAGAAAAGTCACATAGTACACCTTTAAATAGATAACTAATGGTCTTTATTTTCTTTTTTCTTTTTTTCCTTCAACAAAAGGATCCAAGCACAACACTTATAAACTGATTAGGTCTAGAAGGTCTTGCCTAAAGACACATCAGTATCACCGGGGGATTTGAACATCTAACAGGGTGACTCTTCTACATCTTTTGGCTACAGTCAAATTGTGTGATGACTCCCCTGAGATGAACTCAACAGATACAAGTATACACAGTATGTACAGGGGAAGGTCTCCATGGAAAAGTCCTGCCACATTAGAGATGAGTGAGATGTAAACAGTGTTACTGATGTGTTGAGTAAAAATGTAAGAAATGGAATTATGTGTTTGGAACTTCAAGTCGAAAGATTCTCTGTCTTTTGTTATTGACATCATCTCATAAACTGTCAGCAAACCATTAAAAGCACCATAAACAAACAAACAAACAAACAAACAAACAAACCAAAAGCAGTTGTTCTTTCAGATGACTCGACTTGGCCTTAATGCTACATGGGCAAGACTTTGTTCAAACTCCTCTGACTTGACTCTGTAGAGGTCAGTGGGACCTCATCATGTGACTGGGATGTGGACAGTGATTTAAGTTATAATGAACTCGACTATGGCACTAATTTTAACATAATAAGAAAAATAGTTTCCAGCTGCCCTCATCCGTCGCCACCCAGGGAACTCACAGAGGGAAATAATGTGCCTCAGTTTTTGTTTTTTTTCTAGGCCAGATTGGTAAAAGTGTAGTGGGAACAGTTCATCCACTTGATTGTTTTGTTGGGTTGCATTATTATCTTCACTGTCATTTTTATGTGTGTTTCATCTGTGACCAGTTTGGTGAAAATGTGCCCACATTTTAGGTTGTGCTTGTTTCAAATGTTTTCACATGATTAATCTAAGATGGTGGACTCTAAGGAGGCGTGGCCACAATATATATTTTTTGTTCCTATTGCCATGTTACATCTTTGTACCAAATTGGATTGGGCCACGCCAAAGTTTTTGTTGGGCCATCCCTTTGGTGAGAGTAGGTATTTGACTTGTTGACATGGCAACACGATGAGACATGGGGTGTGGTCATTACTGATGACAACACCGTACAGTCTTTTTAAAAAGCTTTAAACAACTGATGGCACAGAATGATTCTGGTGACACAATAGGACAAGTTTGTTAAAGTATGAGGGACAGGAAATCACACCTAGCAACCACGTAATATTTCTGTCTACAACAAAGTTCATTTTTTGGGTACAACCATAGGTGCAATGTGTTTTGATTTTATAGGGGGCACTATTGTACCATTTTTCTTGATCTTTTGATGTGCAGCCATTGTAACCCGTCTCTGATGCAGCGGTTCCACATTTGCACTTTCATAGGACATGGTGAAGGTCCCTGGTCATTTACGCGGCCGTGCTTTAAACACTAATAGTCTCTTCACCGGCTTCTGGCGCTCAGGCCCAATGAAGTCAGTCTCTTACATTCACTTTTACATCTAACCTGACCTCCCTCTCTGAACACTGTACCTGAGCTCTGTACAAGCACACCACATACATTATTGATTATCAGTTGGAGCAGGTAATAGCAGCTCTTTAGTTTAGCATATGTATTTATAGTTACTGTTTCCAAATATATGCACGCTTCTTATCCATGCATTAACCCTCCCCATTACACTGAGCATACGATCTGCCCCAAAAGCAAAACACTCATTGTAATTCGTGAATCCTATTAGGTTTGGCCCCAGAGTCGGCCTCTGCTTAGCAAATAAATAATGGTAATGATGATGATCCCTCATCTTGTCACCGGGGCGCTCCCCTGGGGGCCTCGGTGCAGGTGCACACAGCCTCTCCTGGCCTAATTGGTTCCAAGCCTGCAGTCTTCTCTGCAGCCCTGTCTCCTACTCCCCCTCCTCTGCACACTCACTCTGAGCCTCAGGACTCACTCACCAAACTTTGTGTGTGATATCAACATCTGCACATGAATCCACACTGCATTTACTATTGTTTATTCTATTGTTTATTACAGTATGTATGACAGGTTTATTTCTTTTTCTACTTATTACTTGGTTTGGTGGGATAGTAACTGTAAGTAGAAAGAAAAGTTGGGAAGAAAAGCACAAAAATACAGGAAGTAGCAATGAGTTCTAAAAAAAGAATCCAATAATGGCTTTATCATTCATTTTGATTAATCTGATATTAGCAGCTGTGCAGTTCAGTTTCCCGCTTGTTTAGATTATTGTTGCTAGGTAACAACCATTGAATTACCTCAACATGTGCTTACTCCTACCTGTGTCTATCCAGGAAGTAAAATAGCACGCTTCACCCCAAAAAAAAAAAAAATAAATAATAGAAAAAATTGAAAAAAAAAAACAAAAACAAAAACTAGGCTCAAAAGGGATTCTGTTTAGCTGTGCACATGACTGAAAGGTTTTTATTCAGCACTCTTATTTTACGATACGTATTTATGTTTGTATTGTGATTTTAATGCCTTTCTTATTCTCTTATACTCAAGCACTTGGAATTACTTTGTGTACAAATTGTGCTATATAAATAAATTGCAATTAGTGAGAGAAATGTGGCGACCGAACGTAAAACTTACCACCAACAGGCCACAATCTACAGGCGCAGAAACACACTGATTCCATCTGCACTACAACTCTATTCCTTGGTTATTTAAATGCCTGGTGTTTAGCGGTTTCTCCTTTTAGCATTATATTATTTGACAAAAGATAAAAGTCATTCTTACCCCATACTTTTTGTCACGATAATGCCTTGAAAATCCAACCTGTACTGAAAGAGCATCACTGAGAAAACATTGAATTCACTCACACACAAATGCATTTTTTTTCTCAATTATGCCTGTGTGTGACTAAAAGTGTCTCATTTAAACAGACAGGAAGCGGCTGTCATCTATATTAAATCCGCTGCTCCACCTTTGGTCCACACACATCCTTTCTCCATCCATCAACACAGCTCATTACAATTCCACTTTATAACGCACACTGTTTTGTAACTCATAAGATTGCCAAGTCATTTCCAATGTACCCATAATGGAGATTAATACTTACTCAAATCAGCCAGGATAATTGAATTTTGGTGCCTGAATGAAAAATGGAGGGAATAAAAGGGGTGTTTTATTAAAAGAAAGATGTAGAAACTTTAATCTATTGCCTCACAGCCACTGTCAGAAAACGTGTGATTTGATCAAATTATTCATGAAAAAACAATGACAACTCAAATCAAAAGAGCAAAACGGTTTCCAAAAATACCTGCTGAGTTAGAGTGTTATTTTGCTGGAGCTGTGGCTGGAGAGGCTGCATTAACAATGGGAGCTGTACTTTTTTCCTGAAACATTTTTCCTGAAAATCAATATTGGCTTTCTGCTAGGCAAAGAGGATCTCTAATACAGTTTTATGTTATTATTATTTTTCCCTGCACATTGCAACATCTCTCCACGTCTGGAGAGCATGGATTTTTTTCTTTGACTGGATGCTAAATGCAATTCTAAAAGAGGTGGGTCAATGGTTTAATGCAGAAACATATATCGGACCTCAAGTTGTATTTTATTTATTGATTGATTTATTTTACTTTAGAATAAAATAGAGCTTTAGGTGCACGGTGTAACCTTTTTTTCTGGTGGGTGACATGCAACCTACTAGTCTCCATGAATATGTTATTTCTTTGGCTGGAATGTCCTACAGAACTTCCCTGATCTCAATATTTTTTTTATTTTATTTTATTGGTAAAAACACCTTGAAAACATGTATTCTTACTATGAGCAGACTTGCATCTCCACTGATCTGACCTGTAACTTGGGCAGCGTGTCAGATAGAAAACTTTAATACTATATACAGTTGAACATTTCACACAAAGTATTAAAATCTCAAATGGAGACGAGCAGATTATCCAGCAGAAAATTTACACAGTGCTCATTTAAAGAAAGCATCCAACCTCCAATTATCAGAGAGAAGCACAACAATCTTTAAAAACATTTACTTTCATTATGTATTTATTCTAATCGAGGCCTTCTTTTCTAACTATGCTTATTGATGGTCCAGAAAGAAAAACAGAAACAGAAAAAAAAAAAAAAAAAAAGAAAAAAAAAAGGTGAGGGCAGGTCTGCTCTATTATCACTGATTGAATGGGGACCTCTGCTGGTTGAATGATGGCATTACATATAAACTTCAAAATAAGCACTTTTGTCCATAGCAAGTAGTTTAAATGAAGTAGCCAGGAGTATAGAAGTTATAACCCAAAAGAGCTGAATTAGAATAAAAAGCCTGACTGAAGATGCTGAAACTGGCCTAGATTAGATCAGAGCAAACTTACAAATTCTCTCTTTCAACAGATAATGGATTTAATATATGCAATAGTGGTAATATTAACTGGTCTAATCACTTGTCAAAACTCCATGTGACACAATCTGAAATATAATGGGTGCCTGTGTCTCTATTATAGAAGTGTGATGTAATACTGACAATAATGATCATAGTGATGATGGCCTCCAATATAGAGACTATTCGTTTGAAGTTCCCGTGCTCCGCCCTCTCTCTCACACATTCACACAGCACCACAGCTCCTGAAATAAAACCCAGGAGTATACACAAATACAGCGACATTTCAGTGACCCGCTCTCTCCGTGTCGTCTGTCTGAAGTGGCAGGGTCAAAGGTTGGGGATGACAACATGGCAGCTCTGATTTCTCCCACACAGTCTCCGGGTCAGGGAGGGGGGCACACGAGGCACAGAGCGTTCCCCGTGAGGAGTTGACCCGTAACTGAAGGGGTGCTCTGCTCCGTGGACCAATCAGAGCACTGCCAGAGCCTGGGCATGCTACCTGCCCGAGCCGAGCGGCCTTTTCTCTTCTGACAGACAACAGGGGCGTGACTGTGCACCTCATCTGCTTCATCTGAGTAAAAGCTGCTGAGTGGGTGGAGATGTGAGGAGGAAGAGTGTAATTCTGAAGTATGCAAAGAAGAAACGGCAAGGAGATTAGGTTTGGATTATGACAACCAGGGAAATACAAGCACTGATCAAAGCAAATAGAACATCCTTGCAAATCTATAACTTAAATAAATCGTTAATAAATCTATCATTCTCTTACCTCAGATTTACAGAGGTTGGTGCTTCGCTTGATTCTGCACAAATCCGTGCTGTTTCACAGTTGTTGTGGCATGTTTCTTGTGACATGAACATACCATTGCTTAATCCGCCTGTCACTCGGGTTCTTCATATATTGTGGAGACAGGATATGGTTACAGACTTTACATCTTTGTAAAAAATGGTAAAAACAGCACGGATCTGGCTAGAAAATCTGTCAGGACAATCAGGACATTGTTACAATCTTTCACTATTTTGCAATGTGGCATCATACCCCAGGCTGGATGGACTGTCACATTTTACTCTCTCTCTTCTCAGACACCAGACCAGCATCCTCCCCTCAGACATGAAAAGACAATCTTTCTCCAAACTAAGTGGTGATGGCTCAGAATGTGGAGTGGAGCGCGGGGGCAGAAGTGAGGTACAAAGGCGTGTGGTCACTGCAGTATTCCTGTTATTCAGGTCTGCTGTCGCCAGCCTCATTTTTCTATGGGACCTCTACATGCCATTCCCCACATTCTCGCTCACTCTGCCTATGCACAGTAAACCCTCTGCTCCGCTAATTACACCTCAGTGAGGGAGGCAGCACAAAATAGCCCAGTCCCCTTTTGAAGATCTGCAAATGCCTCCAAGTATTTGAACCCCCATGAAATATTCACCTTTGTGAGAAGAGCATCAATAACCAAGTGATTATCATGCATTCTGCAGCTGCTGTCTGCTTCCTGATAAGTCTCTGACACACAGGACTACGAATAACACAGAGCACAATCAGATTCAAACACAAAAAGTACTGCTACGCTAAAGGCCATATGGAAGATTTGGATTTTAAATTCCACCGACAAGATCCAATTATGTCTTCAGATATGACGTAAACATGTTTAAATCACATGTAGCACTTACTGGTAAAAATTGTAATGATGATTTATTTACAGTTACAAAAGCATCAGACATGGTGGTCAAGTTGTTTAAGTTTGGTGTTTTATCCAGTCAGAACGTAGAATGGGCCTCAGTGACCTAAACCCCAGCACCTGCAGCCAATCATTAATTAGTGTTAGTGTGGCCTATGGAGCTCAGTGGGATCAATTCTAGGAGTTCTGAGCTTTAATATGACCTGTCCACACACTGAGAATGAGGAAAAAACGTTTGTGTTCTCTATATAGCGGTTAAAGCACTAGCAACCCAAGTTCAGTTGTGATATTAATAACAGTGAGAGCACAAATGGCACACAGTTCCTTTAAATAATACTTACATAATGTTAACAATGTTGTAATGGCTTAAACTTTATCACCAACTGGGCTGTGTGACGACCTCAACACTGCGAGATAGATTCTTAGACCTGATAATTTGCTGAAAGTCTCTCATTACATTTCACACATTTAGGTGATAGATAAAGCATGTATTTGGTCAGAAAGTACAAAATATAAGTAGTGAGTTAGTGTTTGCTTTGATCTTTCATGTCTGGTACAAATCCTACAAACACTGATGCCAATGGTGGTGTGTGTGGAACAGTTGACTTCACAGACAGCAGCTGGTTAGCTCAGTTTAGCACAAAAAAAAAGACGGATTTAGCGCGGCTCAACGGTAGCCAAAACCAACATAACACCTGCGTGGTTGGTTGGCTGGCAGGAGTTCTGTTTTGAGGTATTGGACCTATATCTAATGCGTCAATAATTCTGTTGTATTCTGCAGTTTTGTTTGTCTTTGGCTGACAGCGGCACCAGAGAATGAGAGCACTACAATAATAGAGACTGTAATTGACATTTAAGCTGCGTGGAGTGAAGCATCTGTGTTCTCGCCCAGAATGTGCCAACTAGTCCTGACAAAATGTTAAGCACTGAGCTCCTCTTATGTCCCTGGCTTTTATGGAGTGATAAATTCAGTCTCAAATATCAACAGACAATTATACAGTTTAATTTAGTCACATACAGAACATAGGATATGAGTTTCAATGCGTTTTTGTGGTCAAAGTACAAAAGATGTGAATAAAAAACACAAGTAAGAAATGGTTGTGCTTCTACAAAACACAAATTACAGTGAAGTAGAAAGTACTTTAGGATAAAAAATACTGTGTAGCCTCAGTGTCAATAGTGGACAAAGTATGAAGTATATGTAATTGTACACAGTGTTATTGCTGCATTGGGAAAAGTATTTGTGTCCATGGAGCCACTGCTTTAGATTTCTTGCAGCAGATTGGCTGGAAAGAAGCCAAGTTTTCGTCCTGTACTGACCTTTAGGTAACCGTTCACCTCTTCACCCTTCTTCACCACGATCTGGACACAAAAGACACACACGAGATGCAAGTTTAACTATGTTGTTTGTTCAAATTATACAAAATCATGTCCACTTCAAAAATGGCTGTTCATATAACCTTTTAAATCTGACTAGACTGAACCAATACAAATATATATACATGTATTTCTTTTTAATAGTCTGTTTTTTAAGTAAGACCGCATCCCGTGATATGTAATGTCCTCTGAAGTCACTCAATCAACAGTTTTACATGTGTTTTGGTACAGAAAGTGTTGTGTTGACCTGATCCTTCTTGAGTGTGATTTGGCTCATTTCTCGGTTGCCCACAAAGGAGCGCATCACTTTGTACACTCGCTCCCCGGCCCGCACCCGGATGATGTAGTTGGCTGGAATGAAGCCCGTCCTCTCTCCGCTCTTGCCCTGGAGGAGCAAAAACAGCTGAATGGATTGTAACAAGACTGTGTTATCTACATGTGAGGAGCAGTGCTTCTTTTATAAATAGAATAGAACTGTAAACCGCCGTTGTGTCCATGGGCAAGGCACTTCACTCATCTGACTTCACTAAAACTATAGATGCGTACAGTTATTTCATTAATAATTTATAATGACATCTGTGCCATTTGAGCGACCCTATACTGTAAATGCAAATAAATTCACAATTGATTTCCAAGTTGTACGGAGCCCGGCATAGGACATTTGCAAAAAATATTATTAATGTGTGGCCACGAGATAATATCACGTTCCCACATGATATTATCTTGAGGAAACAACTTAATCATCACAAAGGAATGAGATTTTTTTTTTTTTTTTTTTTTTTTAAGTAAATATCTTGCGCGGTTGTGAAATATATGTATAGAAATGATTATGTTACCTCAAAATAATATCTCGTTCTCTCAAGAAAATTATGTCATTCTCTCAAAATAATATATTTTTTTATTTTTTTTATTTTGTAAATATTATTGTTCTCCTTTCAGTCATCTGTGGGGCTCCTTAAGATCGTTTTATTTATCCCAAATTAAATAATAAAAACAATGCATTACGACGACAACCTGACTTCCTTGACTGAATTATCTTCACTTTAGTATTGTAGTGAATTTAACATCATGATTCTGCTTTAGAAAGTGTTTTTTTATTGTTGTTTTTTTAAGTATAACAAAAAAAAAAAGATCTTACCCTCCACCATTCTTCATTAGAGTCGTCTATTACTGTGATGCGGTCACCAGGACTAAAACAAACATGTAAAGTGTAGTTTCCGTCGGTGTAATATTGTGTAATACTGTGTAACTCTAATGGGACTTACTGTACATCCAGGTCGTCTTTTTCTATGGCTTTAAAGCGGTACAGAGCCAGGTAGTAGTGAGACTGGCTGAACACACCGATCTTTCCTGGCTGGACCTTCTTATTCTAAAACCATAAAAAAAAAACAAGGTTGTAAAACGCAAAAAAAACCACTACTTTTTTCCCACGCTTTGAACCCTGCGGCCTGTACAGTGGTGCGGCTAATTTATAGAGATTTTTACTAGCCGTTAGCCAGTAAAAATCTCTAGCGGTAAATGCAAAAGTGAGATAGACGTGGGGAAAGATTATGCGCTGAAGAATACACTAGTTTTGATTTTGTACTGTCATTTTGCCCTTCACGCACACACTCTCAATATGGAAAACACACAAAGAAACGCAGCTTTTAAGTTAAAGGCAATGGATCTGGCATCAAAGAAGGAAATAGAGCCACTGCACGTAAACTTGGTATCAAAGAATCGATGTTGCGACGTTGGAGGCAGCAGCAGGAAGAACTTAGTCAATATAAAAAAACGACAAAAGCTTTCAGAGGAAATAAAAGCAGATGGCCCGTGTTGGTGCCGTTTTATTTTCTAAACCTGCAGGTATCTTCATTGGTGTGTATGCCGTGTTGGTACTATACTCTCAATTTTCAGACACAGTTTTCCATGTACCATCTTTCTGCGTAAATATCTCATTTTACAACTTGAAAACCTGTGGCTTATATTCAAGTGCGGCTAATATATTCCAAAATTTATGGTATGTGACACATTAAGTAGTAAATTTACTCTTGGATACGTTCTACAACAGCGTGAGTAAAAACTATGGCATTACCTTATCATCAGAAGGCGCTTTGTCTCCTCTTTTGTCCCCATCTACATTTGCTACAAAAGAAACAGCTCAATTGAGAAATGAATGGACAGAAGTGGTATCAGATGTGTTTTTATCCTGCTGTGCAATTCAGGGTAACTGTTCAATGATCATTTGTCCAAATTTATAGTAAATATGTTGCTTATTGGCAGAAAACTGACCTCCATCACCTCCCTCTTCTGCTTTTGGCTGGTTATCTTCATCCTCCATTATCATCATCATCTACGATCAATAGTAGTATTATTCATGAGGTTTAATGTGAACTTTACGTACATGTACTCTAGAGTCAATTAAACAGGTTTCAAATGTGATATAAGGATTTATCTATTTTACAAAGTGTCCAGTGTCAAGAATTTTATTTTACTTCCTTCTGACAGCACGTACAAAGGCTAAACCCAAGCTGAATTCATTGTCATATAAGTAACTTTTTCCACTTACATTCTTTTTGTCTTCCGAGCCTTTCTTCCTCTCCTTATTGGCCATTATCACCCCAATACGCAGCGTCTCAAATACAGGATCTGTGCGGTTGGACTGTGCTGCCCATTGCAATATACACAAACGTCAAATTATTAACAGTGTAAAGATGTTTAGAGCGAGCGTATGTCACACTTAAATTCTAACATGCAGGTTGTACTTACAAAATGGCAGTAGTTGTGAGACGGTGGCGTTCTGCTGACTGCTGTACAGAGGGGAGCTGTAGGCCCTTCTGAAACCTGGAGGCTATGAAACAGAACACACGATAATTAAACAAATATATGAACTGGATGTCGTATCAGAAAGAGGAAGAAATGAAAGATGAAACTCACAATTTTGCCAAAACATCTCTGGAACTCTACATAGGACTGACACTGGTGATGGATGCTAGTTTTGCAGTTCTTGCATCGCAACGCAAACTTATTATTCACTGAAAATCAAAATTAAAACAATGACATGAGTGAGTATGGGAAATTTGCAATGTTACATGGCCAAAAGGAATTATATACACAAGTAAAAGGTTGGAAAAAAGGTAAAAAATAAAATAATAATAATAATAAATAAATAAATAAATAAAATAATAAAATATAAAAAAATGAAAAAATAATAAATAAAATAAAATAATAAATACAAAATAATACAAAATAAATCAATAAATAAAATAAAAAAATAATAAATAAAAAAATAAATACAAATAAATAAATAAATAAATAAATAAACAAAAAGAAAATAATAATAATAAAAATCACCCAGTAGAGCTCAAGATGGAATGTCAAAAAAACACTGTTTCCATGGAAATCTGCCATATTTGAAGCAAGCATGCAAAATGTCTGTGGAAAAACCATGTACGCTGCTTGGTCGCCACCAGTTAGTACATTAAAGATTGCCAAGCTTAATATTTAGCAACTTAAAATCTCCACTGTTTCAACATTAGGCTCTCTGAAATTTCTAAGACATGACACAATACAAATCTCTACAAACTGAAAATACATTTAGGATGAAAAAGGTAGAATCTTACAGACTATCATTCGTGCACAGACGTCACAGAACTTGGGCTTCTTGCAGTAGTGGTCCTTGAACTTGTGTGGTTTGTCGTTGACAGGCTTAGGGGGCTCGGGAGGGGGCAGCTCCTCCTTCTCCTCTTCCTCCACCTCTTCATCGTAGATAAAGTACACCTGCACATGGGACAAGACAGAAGTGACAAAAGACAGCAGCGAGGCCATGCACTCAGTTAAAGCTGCGCACAGCTTTGCTTTGACTGAGCTAAAAAGAAGGCAACGATTTCATAAAGTCCACTTATTTAAATGAAGTGATCTTAATTTACGTCAGGCCTATGGGTCTGCACTTCCATCTTGAAAGTGTCTATAAATACCAAACGTCTGTTGAGTCATTCTATGCATAAGAGTTCTACCAGCTATAACACATGACTAATATTACAGTGTGAGGTTTTATAGGTATAGAGAGCGTCGCTGTCTGTTAGGACCTCATATATAAAGACAAGTTCACTTTTATACTTAACTACTAAATATGAAAACAAACTACTCATTTGCATAAATCTAGACCAGAGACAGTACACATCCCCAACATCTATAGACTAGTTTTGTCACGGTACTAACATTTCAAACCCAATTTTAAGGAAAAGGTTTAATGCTTGATGCTTGATACTGATTTCAATAACACAGCGATGAAAAGAATAGAATAGAATGTCATTTTCAGCACAAAATAGTACTACTTTGTATAAGTTACCATGCGGTGTTGGCGTTGATTCCTCAAACAGTTCAAGATTACTATAAAACTGTTCAAGAAAAGTCAAATTTTCTCAGGTTTATGGGATTTTTTCAGAATCAATACTTGTTAAAATGAGGATATATATTTGTGATACAGATTTTAGTATCAATTAGTATTTGATTTTCGATACTTTAGACAACCCTAGTACAGATCAAAGCTCCTTCTGTAGGCTATTTATGCTCAGTTTTATAGAATAGTATTAAAGTATTATTTTACAGTAGTGGATATGTACGTGACATAGGTGATACTAACAACACGTACACACATATATTGTACATATACAGTTGATTTCATAACTTTTTTTTATAAAGTGGCCACGCATTTTAAAGCAAATGTTAAAAATAAAACGTGCAAGTAAACTACAAGTATGTGTATATAGCATAAACACCAAATTGTAATTTACAGTTCCTGACAGGGTGTCTAGGCTGAAATAGCAGTCACGTAGCAGAATGGTAAAGGTGGACATAAATATACTATGGGACAGTGCTCGGGACAGCGGCTGACAGACTGCAGGCAGGATTATATATGACCCCAGGATTTACACTACAATAACTGCTAACCCCACAGATACTTCACACATTACACCATCCCTGTGTAACTCTATCAGCTTACAGAAGCAATGGGGAAAGTTCCACAATACTCAATAGCAACGTAATCACAACGAAGTCACTTGTACCATTAGTTATCACCACAAGAAACTGATGATAGCGAGATGAACTTAAATCTTCCTCACCGTGTTGTCTTCCTCTTTCACCACATTGTCAGGGAGGGGAGGATTGTCATGAAAGTCTACAGAATCCTTGTCATCCAACCTGTTAAAATACTGCAGTTAATGCCACACGATACCAAAGTGTTCTGAATCATAAATGCATTCATTCTGTGTCTGATTATTTGCACAACTTGCATACTTAATAAATAAAAATAAAAACTTACGAGTCATAATTGGCCATATCCTTGTAATTTAGAAATTGGACCAACAGAGGGTGCTACAGAGGGACAGTATGAAAAGGGTGTCATAAAAAGAGAAATCACCATAAAAGTACAACTCCTACTTATGTAATAGATAACCTTGTCATGTCCTTTTAATCTTTGCACTGTATTTGACTTTACTAATACAAATCTGAAAATGTGACACAGTGTTTTGCTACTTTAATAATTTAATTCTTTTGAAATATTGACAGTTACCTTTCGATCTTTGTTATTTTGCATTGAAGTGATTGACATTGTGGATCAAAACTGTTTGTATAAATGTAAAAAAGCATGTTTTAAATAAAGTCAAAATAAATTTACATTGTGTGTGTTGAATACAGGAGAAGGATTTTGGAGGAAGCAGATAATACCCAAACTTTTTGCTTGTTCAATTTATCAATACCATGAGCATTTTTTGTCTAAATGTGTAGAACAATTGAAAACACTGACAAAAAATAAATGCTTAATTATTACAGTTAATCTTCTTAGTGTTACTTTTTCTATGAATGATCTAAAAAAAAGTTATCAATATGTGAAAAGCAAACTCACTTCAGGGTCTTCACAGTCGTATCCCTGGTCCAGCGCTGGGTGGGCTTCACTCAGAGCAGATCCAAAGCGTCTGGGACATTTTGCATGTTTTTACAGCCAGCGTCTCAGGGCGGTCCTTTAAACCATGCTCTGCCCAAATGGGACTCCAACAGGTGGGTGCCAGGGATGAGTAATGCAGAGAAGGCCAGTCAAGCCCAGACCAAGTGTGTGCATGTGTGGGACCCCCATGTGACTGCCCCGAACAGCTGAAGACTCCAAGTGTAAAGCTTCCCAAACGGCGCAAAGATGAGTGATAGGCTGTGTAGTTCAAGAGATTGTTGATTTGAAGAAATGCAAAATTAGAATATTCAATGACTTGTCTAAAAAGAAACTGCAAAAACCAAACGCAGATATAAAAATGATATAAATGTTGCTGTTTACATAGGTATCAACTGTCATTACATCTGGGAATCGCTGTGCAGTGGTGGACCCAATGAAAGAAGTCTACAGTCAATCTTAAATGTCCTATTGTAATGTCTGGACACAGGCTCCTCATCGGTCAGTGACCAGACAAACAGACAGTAGGAGATGGTGGAGCAGGAAGGTGTTTGACACAATCAGGGACAGTTCTTTCTGTAGCTTGTGTGGTTATAAAAGCACTTCTAGGTATTAGAAGTTGTCAAATTCAAGTTTTGACCAGGTTCCAGGTTCCAATTAAGGTTTATCCAGGTTCGACTTAAGATGTGCACTGGGGCCTGTGTGGAGTTTGCATGTTCTCCCTCTGCCTGTGCAGGTTTCCTCTGGTTGCTCCCGTTTCCTCTACCACTAAAAACATGTACAATAGGGTCCTCTCTCAGTATTTTTCAAACCAATAGTTAGGGGGTTCTCAACTAAATTTTTCCTGTTTAGGTCAATTAGGATTACTAAATTCTAATGCCAGAATCATGAGAATAATTTTTTTTACACATTTTTTCATGACTTTCTTCAACGTCAGAAGTTTACATACATTTTATTAGTATTTGATACCATTGCCTTTAAACTGTATGACTTAGGTTACATGTTTTGGATATCCTTCCTCAAGCTTCTCACAACATTTGGCAGGAACTTTGTGCCCATTCGTCCAGACAAAACTGGTGTAACTGAGGCAAGTTCGTTGGTCGCCTTGCTTGTACATGCCTTTTCATGTCTGCCCATACATTTTTAATAGTATTGAGATCAGGGCTTTGTGACGGCCACTCCAAAACATTGACTTTGTTATCCTTAAGCCACTTTGTAACCAGTTTGGCAGTATGCTTCAGGTCATTGTCCATTTGGAGGACCTATTTGTGCCCAAGCTTTAACTTCCTAGCTGATGTCTTGAGATGTTGCTTCAGTATTTCCACATTATGTCCTTTCCTCATGATGCCATCTATTTGATGAAGTTCACCAGTCCCTCCTGCAGCAAAACAACCCCACAACATGATGCTGCTACCCCCGTATTTCACAGTTGGGATGGTGTTCTCAGACTTGCAAGTTTCCCACTTTTTTCTTTAAAAACTTAATGATGCTCATTATGGCCAAACGGTTCAATCTTAGTTCCATCAGAACTGTAATCTGGCTTTTTAATGTTTCTTTTGGGGTAATAGCTTCTTCCTGGCCGAGTTTCCTTTTAACCCATGTTGGTACAGTACTCATTTCACTGTGGATAATGACACACTCTTACCAGCTTCTGCAGCATCTTCACATGTTTTTTTGCTTTTGTTCTTTGGTTGATGTACAAATTTCAGACCGAAGCATGTGGGACACAGAATCCATCTTCTTCCTGAGCGGTGTGATGGCTGACCAGTTCCATGGTGTTTGTACTTGCATATAATCATTGGAATAGATGAATGTGGCACCTTCAGGCATGTGGGAATTGATGAACCAGACTTGTGCAAGTCCACGATTCTCTTCCTGATACCTTCAGACCTTCAAATATATCCACAGGAGTGTCTCCAATTAACTCAAATGTTGTCAATAAACTAATCAGAAGCTCCCAAGACATGAAATCATCATCTGGGCTGTCCCAAATTGTTTAAAGACATATTAATCAGTATGTAAAATGTAAACTTCTGACTTTGAAGAAAGTAATGAAAAATTGTCTAAAATATTATTCTGGCATTTAGCAAATAGAAATAATTTTGGTAATCCTAACTGACTTAAAATAGGAAAAGTTTATATATATTTTATACACACACAGGAATTTTTGGCCAGACCTGCCAGTCAGAAAAAATGACGCAAATTTAACACACAATAGACCTATCAAAAGATTGGCCAAGATTGTTTTGGATGAAAGATGTGGCCTAAACTCTGTGTATTGAGAAATTAGACAAACACGTCATAGATAAGGTTTAAGTTAAAGTTGACACTAAAGTGAGAGATGCCAACTCTGAAGTGCACTTATGACCGGGGCCCGTGTGATCCTGGAGTCTGGACAGTTGAGCAAGGTGCTGACGTCTGCAGATCTGGAGAAATCGGCTGGACAGATGTGGCCATGAGGTCTTGACAGAAGCTCCACGCTCTGCAGCTTCAGCAGAAACACTAGAATTTCCTCTATTTTCAAGATAGCGCCATCAAAGTCTAAGCTGCAGGGTTCGTCACAGATTGAGCCCAGTTAAATCACAATTAGACCATTTTTTTGGCAGAAAAATGCATAAGTATTTTGTTTACAATTTGAAAAATGTTTCATTCAAACTATGAAATTATATAAGTAATTTGGTTAAACATAATTTTAAGAACTGTTTGCAGAGTTTTCTATTAATTTGTGTGTGTGTGTGTGTGTATATATATATATATATATATATATATATATATATAATAAAGTTATTTAGTACAAACCTGACTCTGGCCTAAAGTGGTTGACGGATTTTTATGATCTTTTTCACACTTGCTAAATTAAATGTAAATGGGACATACTGTAAGTGTCAGTGTGATTAACTTATGACCACTGAAAACAGTGTTCGGAAGAAATTGTTGAAAATTTTTCAATAGCAAGTATACCAAAATTGCTCAGCTATCATAATACGCAGTGTCTGAGTACAAACACTGAACTTGTAACATCCTGAGCTTCTTTCCCATGTGACATCATAAAATGACGAAATGATCAACAAAAACTTTAAATAAAACACATAACAAGATGTTTAAATATATTTTTTCTTGACTTTTATATTTTTAAAAACAAACAAAAAATAACAGATTAAATAAAATTTACAGTAGAGTAGACATATGCAATCATTGTGCACTTTAACTACTTTTTCTGATACGTTCTGCACAGCTGTCAACAAAAACGCAAACACAATGGGGGCGACCAGGGGGAGCAGGGAGTTGTGGGAGAGGACAGAGTGAGGTAGAGGAGAGAGGTATGAACAGGGAAGTAGGAAGGAGAAAGGAAGGCCTAAACTTTTCACTCAGGAAAGAAAAACCACTGAATATATAGATTTCTTTTATTCCTTACGTCACTTATATAAATATATTGAATACCCCCTCCCAAGAAAAAAAAAAAATCTGAAAAATATCAGCGCAATACAGAGACCCACAACAGCAGTAAGGCAAACAGAAAGCAAGAGGACGGGGCAGAGAAAGGAGTACATGAAAGGGGCTGAGGAAGTGAGAAAGAGGAGGCAGCATAGAACATGGCCAAGAAGAGACAGGAAAGCAGAGAGAGTGCGCAACTGTGCGTATGAAAGTTTATAAATATAATGTTTTGGGTGACAGCTGAGGGAGGCAGAAAAAGTTGGCGGCGTGGAGAGGGCCAGGACGAAAGGCTCTGACTTAGGTGGACTGTCCAGTGTCTTCTGTGCTACGTGACCCTGTTGCCTGTGCGGTGTCTCTGTGGGAACGTCCATTGTTGGTGAATGATGGAGGCACACATTCCACGGCAACAGTGAAACACATGCTCACGTGTCTTGTGTGCTCTTCTGCTATAAATACTGAACAAAAATGATGATTAAAAACAAACTATTCATATTTGGAACCAAACACCAGCCACCTCATGATTCACACCTTCTTCCCTTTTGTACATTTGACACATCAACTCATCAAGTTTTTTTTTCTTTTGTGGTTTTTAGATAGAACACTAAGAGCAGTCCAGTCTTCCTCTCATCCACTCCATCAAGAGTCCATCGTTTTTCACACACTCCTGCCCCTCACTGAGAACTGGCTCTCTCCAGAACACGCAAATCATAGTTCTTTTTGGTGGCCCGCAGTTTGAAGTGACTGGCCCCACTGTTGTTAAGTTTGAAGGAAGCACTCTGGGCGGCCATGGTGCTAGGAAACACTGCCACTACAGTGTAGAGGTGAGCCGGGTCACTCCCATCCATCTTCATGCCCCCAGGTCCAGCAGTGGCTCCTGAAGGCCCTCCTCGACCTCCTTGGGGCTCCTTTAGCCACTGGATCTTGGCACCGCACATGGACAGCTGGTTAAAGAGTTTTTCAGCCTCAGGACGTGAAATTCCCTCTGGCAGGTCTGTCACCTCCAAGACACGACTTAACACTGATAAAAAACAAACAAGCGAAACACTCAGCATGTGTGCATAAACTAGCGCAGACTGTTAAGAGTTATCTAGTTAGTTGGAAATGTAATGGCTCAAGTAGTGAGCTTGAATTCTCAGTCTAAAATGTCACTACTAAAGCATTTGCTTGGCAACTTTGCTTCGTGAACATGATAGTGATATGCCACTGTCTTACTGCAGATAGGCATCCATTTTTCCATTAGTCTGCCTGAAGGCAGAAGTGGCTACAGAAAAACCACATCAAGAACTGACAACTGTACTAGACCCAATTGGGCTAAACGAAGGACTTACCCACATCATTTCCGAGGTCTGTTGAGGCAGATTTAAGAGTCTGCTTTTTCCCTCTTACGCCATGTTTCATGACTCCTTGGCCCTGTACAGGACGTTACAACAGTCAGACTTTATACATTATTGACTCTTGTCAGTCTCTTATAGGATTGCTTCTGCTGACCTGATGGGAGCTGTACGAGGACTGGCCATGCATTAGGGGTGGAGGACATAGACTATATTGAAGAGGCTGTCCCAACAATGAATAACGTCCATCACCTGAAAATCAGGGAATCAAATGGTACACTTGAGATATGTGCAATGGCTCTAAACTAGACTCTTCACATGTACAATCCTTTAGTACCTTGAGTAGGTCCTCCAGGGCGGGGAAACTGGGATAGAAGTGGAAGTGGCCCCAGACCAGCACAGACACTGCCAGATGGAGATGGGGTCGGAGACTGTGTGGGAGACGCCAACGGACTGGTCAGCTGTGTAGTGACCTATACAGTACAGATGACAGATTGTACAGCAAATCAACTAACATCGAGGAAGAAATTCGGACTATACTAAATTAATATGAAAGAATGAGGGGCCATAATAGTTGATGTCTACTTAACCAAAAGAGGACCAAAAGAGGACCAACCATCAAACAAGGATTGGGCTTAGGGTTCTCTTTTCTACAACTTTATAGTTCAGGGCTTCAGCAGGGTGTACGGTGCCATTTGTGTGTAGTATAATACAGCTTTTCAGTCCATATAGTGCAATTTTCTTCACCTAAATATGTAAATGCACTGTGTGGAGGAGATACTGTGGCACAAGATCTCATCCTATCCAAAAAGACATGTAGCAAATCAACTCAGTAATCAGTAAATAATTTGTCAGTTTAAATAAAAAATGACAGACATATTGGATATTGCACATACTATAATAAACAGTAGCGCTACTTGTGTGGAGATTTACACTGCAGAACTGGTGTTAGTCTGTAGTAGCCTTGACTAAAGTCAGGCTACTAAAGCATTCAGGCTATGTCATTTAAGTCCCTTCAATGTACAGCATAAAATATAAAAAAACACAGACATAAAAAAATTATTTGACCAAAATTGTGAATTGAACAGATCATTGTAAATTTAATCAAAACATTGTCTCATTCTAGTGAACCAAATGTCTTGTATTGTGAAAAAAGTGTCTCTTCCAACCTCAAAAATGCACATTAACGTGCCATGACTGTTAGTTTTCCAGCCCATCTTTGTTAATCTAAATCAGGCTCAACATATTTTGCAGTATTCATTCAACAGCTTCCTCAGGACACAATACATTTTGTGTTTTGTTTACCTGTGGAGTGTTGTCAGGTTTGTAGAGCTCTACTGGTTTGCTGGGTCGCTGCTCTATGTTGTAGTATTTACAGGGATTCCACTGAACCAAAGGAGGATTCTGGGACGGCTGGGGCCCATTGGGAACACTGAGCTGCATAACCATTACTCCAGAACCAGGAGGTGGAACTCCTAAGCAGGAGAAAAAAAACAACGGCTTATGATTCTTCTTGTTATTGTTAAGTCATTTCTATTCTGTATCCAGGTGGGTACGCTTTTAACTGGTCTGAAAAATTTTAACCATTGGTCTGAACATACGTTTAGACCAGCGGTTCAATTTTGGATAGATGGAAGTCTGCCCATTCTAACTTACAAAATGGAAAGTCTTGGAAAATATTTTCAAACAAACTGTAAGGACCTTGACTGTTCCTCGAGCACTACCTTCACTCATAAGGGTTCAATGATCTTAATTCTGAAGCAATGGATATGAATGAAGGACAGTTTACCTGAATATTGCTGCTGCAACTGTTGAGGGTTACATGGGGACGGCGACTGTGTAATCTGATACTGCTCAGAGCTGGGGGGCTGCAGGTAACCCACAGAGGGGCTGAAATGGGATCAAACAAATAATTTAGTTTATACAATGTAGTAGACTAATACAATGCAAGGGGGGGGGGGATTTGTTCATTTCATTATAGGAAACGTTAATTACCACTGGGTGGATTAAGAACATACCTTTGTGTCCACTGAAAATCTGATCATTTATTGTTGTCCATATAGTGTACTGTACATAATCATAGTGGTGCTCCGTACCTTGTGCTGTTCTGCTGCGTGGGGGTGATAACACTGTAGTAGACGGGCATGGGCCCTTGGACAGACTGGCTGACAGGCACCATCACCTGCTGCTGGTACTGCTGCTGCACCACCGGCTGACTCTCATTGGCCACAGGGACCTGGGAGAAGGCCAAAGGGTCAGGAGTCAAACATAATGTATGTAAGGAAAGCATTATTGTCAGAGTTACTGAACACAACTTCACAAACTAGGCATGCCATTATTTTAATAAATAAATGATTTACATGGATTCTCCAAAAGTACTCTTTTCTTTAGAAATATACCCCCTGCTGAATCAAAACTCAATTTCAAAACTCAATATGAAAGTTCTACAAATGTCCACTAGATGGAGCTGCTGGATAAGTGGTTCTTACCGGGTATGAGGGCATTTGTGGATACTGAACCATGATACTCTGCATTTGTCCAGCCATGGGCGGCCTCTGGGAGTTTAGCAGTCCTGTATTCTGAGGCTGCTGGACCCCCATTATACTCTGGTAGCTTGGCTGCTGGTTGGGCATCATTGACTGGAGACCTGGACATATCAATGTGGTCAATGAGTTTCTCTTTGAATTTGACATTAAATTTTTACTGAGCCAACCCTCGCACCTCAGATCAAGGCAATACAACTACACAACTGGCAAGCACATTCTCGGTGCTTAATTTCAATGTAGCATTAAAAGACTTAAAACAAACGCCCATGAGTGAGAAGGTGGTGTGTGGACGTCTGTGTAATCCCTCAGTCGTCCAGGTCTGAACCATAGTAAAAGTCAAAAGTAAAATCTGTCAACTGGACAAAAAGATAAAGGAGTAAAGACATTTTGTTGCTTGGATGAACAGTGAAACATCTTCACTCCTACAACCTTTTTGTCCAGTTGACAGATTTTCCTTTTGGCTTTTACTAAGGTTTTGTGTAAATTCTCTGAGACCGTTAAAACATTTTCTCTTCTCCGAACCACCTGCTGAACAGTATGATAGCTGGGGCCCACCTGACTGCTGTGTGGGCTGGGCCATGGGCTGCGAACGCTGGGCAGGGTACGACACCTGGTGAGACATGGGCTGAGACATGGGCTGGGACATGGGCTGGGACACTCTGTACTGCTGGCCTGAGCTGGGATACTGCCCCGGAGGGTAGTATGACACCTGGATCTGAACACACAAAAAGCACAGGTCATATGAGGAACAAAAACATAAAATTTTTGCCTAATTTGAGTTATTTATGAAATGGTACAGATATACATTTTGATGCTGCTGAGATAGGAATTAGTTATCTTTGAACTGTAACAACCATCTTGATCATAAGGAGACTAACAGAAAATCGATCAATTTGAAACAAAAGATTTTATTTGTATTTTTTTTTTAATGAATACCACTTAACAAGAACAGACATCATTCATTTCTATGCCTTTTCTTTGGTGCTACAACTAGGCTGAATATAGTGTGCAGCATTTGAAAACCAGACATCAAAAGGATAAACAGAGGTAGGATCAATATTCCAGCCTCCAGCCTCATCTGCATATGTGACAACACTCTTGTGAAGTTGCATGGAGGTCAATATTTGTACTCCTTTAAACTCTTGACCACCCACACATTGATCAAGACAAGACTCCTCCTGCCTGCCAATACTTTTATATAAGTGCAAAAGACCCTGTAAGAGCGGGGCATGTAGAAAGGTGCGTATGGTGTACTCATACAAGAAATGTTGCCAGTTTTAGTCAAGGGAAGTCAAAGCAAGAGCTGGCACAAGAAGAACTGACAAGAACCTTCCTGAATATTTTTTACCAGTAGTCCTGCGAGCTAGAACTTGTACATTTTCACCCACTGGACATTATTATAGTTTAGTTTAAAAAGATCCCCATCAGCTCCTGAAGTCTCAATCACTATTTTTCACGGGGAAGGAGAGAGTGGGCTGTAGTGCATCACATGGGTCACAATGAACACCCACTGCATGATCGAGTGTATTGTTTCTTATGTGCAAATAATACTTAAAACATTTTAATCACTGATTGCCATTTTTAAATCAAATTTTAATCACTTTTAGAAATACATTGCTCAGATTTTAGATTATCTGCATATACATTTTATTATTAGGTCAGTTCAAACTGGGGAGGAGCGAAGCTGTAACTACAAGGTAAAACGTAGAAGAGTTTAGATTATTTTTTCACAAATATGTTTTGTACTATTGATGGCATCAATATTTGATTTTTAAAAACAGCGGTAACTGCAGTTTTATCTGCTGACAGTCACAGGATACGTTTACTTTTATCCTTCAATATTTACGTGGTTTTCTGCATGGTTTTTTGGTTTATAAACTCTTCAAACTTTTCTAAAAAGATAATTGTGTATAATTGTTACACACAATTTATTATTAGGTCAGTTCAAACTGGGGAGGAGCGAAGCTGTAACTACAAGCTAAAACATAGAAGAGTTTCAATGCATTTTAATACAAAAGTTATTGTATTGGCATTTTGCCATTTTGAATGTATTTCTCTCAAAATAATCTAAATCTAATCTAACAAGTAAGTTTGATCAATCTCAAAAAAGTACATGCCAACAACATTCAAAATGACTTTGTGTAGTCTGCAATTGTCAGATCAAGCTTAAGGCTCAATAATAAAAAAGGTAGTACCTGCTGGGGTGGAGGGGGAGCCATGTATCCCTGTGGTGGGGGAGGGGCTTGTATGACAGGCTGTGATGGAGGTGGTGGTGGAGGAGGAGGGTGGGGGTGTCCTGTGGCAGGTTGGTATCCAGATGGAGGTGGTAAAGGCTGCCCTGTGGTGGCCATGATGTAGCCTGTCTGTGGTGGGGGGTGCCCAGTGAGCACTGTGGGACCGGCCTGGTAAATCTGGGGAGGCTCCGGGTTCTCACTAGAGCCCTGCCGGCTCAGAGTCATCTGACTGAACTGAGGTGCCAGTTCATCACCCTGTCCAAAGAGAAACTAGTGTTAGGCTCAATATATAAATTCAAAAATATAAGTTCTTGCATTATGAATCAAGGCTGCAAAATCATAACAACTGCTTTTTTGATACCACTTTGAAATTATACCAAATAAAATTATGTTCAATAAATTGAACTTGAATTTGAATGGAATTTTAAAAAGCACACTTTGCCAGGCAGTGTGATTTTGTATGTGTGTAAAAATGCTTTTTGGATTATTATTTCTACACTATGAAGATAAAAAGGTGAAAGTAAAACTTCTGATGTCTTACTTGTGGACTAATGTGTTAATGGTGAGAAATGCTGTTGAGAAAAATGAGGTGAAGAAGTGTCAGACCACAGTACCATTGTGTACTGCTGTGGAGGAGAGACTGGCAGGAGAACCTGGGGACAGGAAGGACTGGAGAAGGAGACAGGCTGAGAGGGCTGCAGAGTGGCCTACACCAGAGACAGGGAGCAGAGGACAGAGCACAGCCGTGAACACATCACAGACAGGAAATGGTTAAAATAGGAGTAAGGGGGTTAGGCTGATTTGAAAATAAATATGATATACTGGATGCATTAAGACCATAAATGAATCCCTTCACATTTTTTTTCATACAACATGAACAGCTGAGGTGGCTCTTACCTGAGCGATCATGTGGTTGCTCAGTGGGTGCTGCTGAGGAGTGGGCAGCAGGGCAGTCTGAGGTGGTGCCTGGGGCTGCTGCTGCGGGGGCTGGGGTGGGCAGGGCAGTAGGCTACGGCTGGACTGAGAGACTGTGGGTGGGGGACACACATCAGGACTGACTAGAGGCAGGCCTAGTGATGGCAAGGAAACATGATGGATGTAGGGAAACAGTTCACATGTTACATTTCACTCTCAACTATCGCTGCCAAGACACTTCTTACTCATAGCTGCATTGTCTGTAGAGGGCAAACTTTGATTAAAAAGAGAAAGGAAGAAAGCATGCTAATTTACCTGTTATCATTCATTTTCTTCAATCAGATATACAATATACAATACACAAAAAAAAGTATAAATAGAACAGAAGCACTCACCAGATCTGGAGCCTTTACAGCTTCCTTGGGAGCCCTTGTTGCTGCCCAGACTGTCCCCTCTGGTCAGGATGGAGATGCCGGAGAAGCTGCTGGCTTTGGTGACAGGGGGCCGGAGGGTGCGGTTGGAGCTGTCCGAGTCGGTGCTGCTCCAGGGCCGCGGCTCCAGGCACTTCATGTCGCTGTCCGTACTGCTCTGGCGACTGCTAGACGCCCGGCTCGAGCTCTCGCGGTTCCCCCTGAGAGACAACAGAATGGATAAAGACAATCGAAGAGAAATGTCACAATTTCAGCGTGGGCAAGAGGAGGGGAAGTAGTTGGAAGTCATAGTGAAGTTACAGACAGGTGCTGAAGACATAGCAAGGGTGCCGTGGTCTTATGTTAAAAATACAAGATGAACATGAACACAGAACAAAGTGGAATGCATGAAATGATGTGACACGAAAGGAAACGCAAAATAAGGGGTTACTGACAAACCTATGGGGCATTCAACGTAGACGCATACAAACGCATGGTTTACACATCAGGCAATAATGCACTGTAAACTGTATAATATTTACTTTGGGTTAAACACATACAACACAATCACACCCAGAGGTAACAGATACTGACCCATTCACAGGACAAAAATCACACATGCGGTAGGAGAAACGCCAGGATGCATGGCAATAATACAGAGAATGAATAGCACAAAATGGCATAATGACAACAATGGATGGAGACAACATTCACACAACCAAAAGGCTTTTACATTTGAATACTGTAACTGAAAACACATGCTTTTACAATGAGATGTGAAAGACTGTCCAGAGAAACAGATAAAACATATAGATGTACATAGACGCTCAGTTCTGCGGGCAAAATGTACATCGACACTCACACCCACTTTCTACAAAAGAACCACTTGCTACCACGTGTTCACCACTACGGTCTGTCAACTATGTGGCTGTATACACACTCATTGTTGCGTGTTGTGGTGCACCCCCCAAAGGATAGCTGCCAAGAAAACCAACAGTCACACACCACTTTGACAACCCCTGGATTTCCCAGTCAGGACAATATTAAGAAAACTCTGTGCTTAGTAGAAACAAAACATTTGAAAAGGTCCTATATTACACATAATGGAGTCTTGTGAGCTTTAAGCCATGTTATAATGCTGTTATCTCCTCAAAAACATACCTGGAGCTGTTTCATTCACACGTTTGAATAATCGTGGATTATTAGGCTGTCTGCTTCCGCAAAACTCAAAATGCCCTGTTCTACCTTGTGATGTCGATTCCAGGTTTGAAATCATCCAAATGATTCTAGTGAAGGTGTAAGAAGTTTTAAAAACACAGTGGAGCACATCCTGTATTACCACATGACATCACATGGTGGTACAGAGTGTTTTCAGTTTGAGAGAAGAACTTGCACTAAATATGCAGGAGTTATGTTAAACGTGTGAATGGAACAAAACGCAGGTATGTTTTTGAAGAGGAAACAACATTATAACAGATCAGAAACCAGCATAATATAGGATACATATGGCTTCTTTGCAGCTTAAAGCGCCTATCATTTGGAAAAGGGACATAAAAAGCAAAAGGGATGAAATACGTGTGTGCCTCCTCAGTGATTTGACTGAAGAGAAGAGGGGATCCAATGAGCGATTTATAACTCAAGGCGTAGTAGGTGGTGTTTGAAGGTGGCTTAGGCTGATAAATATTTCATAGAGACTGTAATTAAGGGAGAATCTATTTTGAGTCCTCCTTTCTGAACACGACCTATTTTAAGGGAGGGGTGGGTGTGCACTTGTTTGCTCGGTGTGCAGACAAGAGATGAGAGCGGCTCCATCAGCGGGAAAGGGGGAGGAGGGACTGCGGCTTGTCACATGGTCCGCCTCCCGTCGCTCCTGACAACACTCGGGCTCCTCACGTGCACAGACGCACAGAGACACATGGAGGTGTTCATTTGCTGCTTTTAGAAATACTGTGCTTATTTTGAGCCTGTCTTCTGCGCCCCCTTTTACACAGCATTGTTCAGTAAAATTATGGGGGAGATAAAAATAGAAAATATAGTTCCAGTTGGTTGTGGTACATGTATGAAGTACTTCAGGCAGTTTTATCTTGATTTAATTTAAAAACACAAGGCTTAGCCAAGTTTGGGGAAACACTGTCCAGAATAATATGGGGTTATGGCAAGGGTAATGGAAATATGCTTTATAAAAATACAATTGTACATAATTTATGACAAATCAGTTGCATTTAAATCAAGCCATGTTATAAGCCAGTCAGCTTCAACTAACAATGGTTTTGTTTCGGTTCAGCCTTGGTTCTTCACCAGTTGACCACCATTAATCAAGTCCAACTCCGTTAATATGATCCAGCCTTTACCTACTAATTATCATCCAAGAATGATGGTGTTTCAATGTTACTGTATGTCAATGTAAGATATTCAAGTCACTTTTGTATCTGGGAAATATGTAAATCATATTTCAAATCCTGCAGCAACACATTTTATTTGAATGTCTAGTTTAGGTCACTTAATATTGTGTCAGTGAAAAGTGTTTTAGATCTTTTATTCATCATGAGGTCAATATTTGTGGCAATCGCAAAATCACGTTTTCCAATCAGATCAATTATAATACTAAACGTGGATAACATGGCGACATGCCTAGTTATTATGTATGAAATGTGTTAATTTGATCAATTCTATAGACTAATAATAAGTAAGAAATAAAAAGTATTCCTCACATCCAGTCTGTAACCAACTTTGAGGTTCCGTACAGCGTCTAAATCATCCTTAATAATTTAGGTCTACAGACACGGAGTGTATTTCAGAAATGATTAGTAATATATTAAATGCACTGTTAATTGCAGTAAGTACGGTAATCATACAAGTGACATGCTAACATAAACTGCAATCCAATCACAAAACAAAACAGGTTACTGTGGACAATGCAGTTACTTCATAGAAAATGTTGACAGTGGATGGGTGGAAAAGGTAAGTAGGTCAGTCCTCTGTGAAACCACAAAGCAGCCATGCATGGGCCATAGAGAGCCCCACGGTGCAGTGCTGAGAGAGCCATCCATCAGCCCACTACGCCAAGCAGAGAAATACCACCACAAGTCACCACTATCACCACCAAACCACTGGAGAGGATGGCCATGGCAACACACATGTCAGCAGCAGTGCCCCAGTACCTAAAGATCTGCCTCCTCTTTTGAGAGCTAGAGCAGTAGCCCTCTGTGGAGAGTCTGTTGGGTTAACATTCAAAAACAAGGCTAGCGTTATTGGATTGTATTTGAAAACAGGAAATGGAGAGGAAATAACGGGAGGAGGTGAAATAATGCATATTGTGAACAAATTAAAAAAGGCAAACACGGCAGAAAGTTGGCCTGCTGAAAAGCCCACCACGCTTCTCCTTTCGCTTTCTCTAACTAGGTCCTAGTCTTTCATCTTCTATGCCAGTGCCAGGAGTTTGGGCAGGAGAGAAAAAGCTACTTACTAGAGAAACTTACTAGAAATAACGCAAATTAACACAACTTGGCCTTGGGATACATCTCAAAATATGTACTACAGTATATAAAAAAATACTGTAAGGAGTGATTATCTTACCTGTTGTCATTTATGTATCCGTTCTGAGAGGACTGCAGAAAGAAGGAAACCTACATATTATTAAATGTGTTGTTAAAACATCCTATACTTTGACTAGTAATTTATAATTTGTTTAGTATCAACAATGATATAAACAACCTGCCTGACATCGTATTAATTGTGGGGGAAAAAAAGCAAGTCTCTAGTTAGGAGCATTCATGTGTAATTTTGATTTACTCACATTATTTGACCAGTAATGAATCATTTGTGTTTGTGAATAATACTGCCTATGTGTATCAAGAGGCCGACCATGGCAAAAAACTTACTTCTCGGGCAAAGATCCGGTCTCGTACCCGTTGATATTCCTCTTCTCTCTCCTCAATAGATTTGCTTCGCCGCCCGTCCTGCAGTGGCACACGAATCTAATATTGAAAAAATAAAAATACTAGAGTAAACCAAGTATCAAATCTGCTCCCCAGCCAAACATGATACTTT
Organism: Periophthalmus magnuspinnatus; assembly: GCF_009829125.3. NCBI lineage: Eukaryota > Metazoa > Chordata > Actinopteri > Gobiiformes > Gobiidae > Periophthalmus > Periophthalmus magnuspinnatus. The sequence goes on from NC_047130.1 coordinate 2,090,361, forward strand.
ACATACGAGAACAAAAATATATCTTCAGACTTATTCCCATCAATAATAAATCCATCAGTACAGCAGTGGTAACCTAGTTACGGAAGCAGGTTCTATTACACCTCTACTCCACTAGGGGGTGTGAATGTGATGCTGTGGTTTGACAGGCAGAAGAGTTTTGTTGCACTTTGTAGTTAATGCACAATGTTAAGTGGCAGGGGCAGTGTAACAAGTAGATCACTCCTTTGCTTATTAGTAATCATTCAAAAATTAACAAAATGTACAGTCCAGTTGGAGGAGAAAACAGAAATTTTCTCAGATCACTCAAGCCTCAAATGCAGGACAATAAAGGTTTACTCATGTCTGAGTAAACCTTTAATGTTTAATCACTCAAAATACTAACCAAAAGTAAAGCCAATGCTAAGTTAATGATAAAGGAACAAACTTATAACATGGTTAAAAGTTTATAAATGTTTATTTTAGGATTTTCATATCCTAGAGGGAAACTAGGACACCAACACGTACTGCTTGTGTCCCCTTAAAAATTTGAATGCTGGGTTCAGACTGCACAAAACTGTGCCAAACATCTCTAGTTGGACGCCTCTTCATTTGAGGGCAGACACTTGAAACACACTGATGCATGGCGAGTCCGAAAGTTCAGAACTCTGATGTCGATGCTCAAAAGCATTGTGTGAATGCTCAAAATGTTATGCCACAGTCTAAACACAGCATAAAACGGTATTGTGGAAAGCACTGGCAGGTAAAAATTTGCTCTAATGCCATTATAGGGAATGAGGCTGCGATTCCATTAGACCCAGAAGTTGCCGACAAAGCACAGTTAATAACTGACATCACTTAAAAGTCCTCCTTGGCTTGTAGTTGCCGTAGTTACATGCACCCTGGTATATATCTGGGATCTTAATTAATAAGCGTGTGTACGTACAAAACTCTTGTGTGCGATCATATGCACAAACTCTGAACCTTGCATGTGGGGGCTTTCAGAGACGAGACAGAGGATGATCTGCGTTCACTTAACTGTCTCCTCTCTCCCTCATGTGCATCACTCACTGTCGAATATTGTTAAATATTACAGATAGTTGCCAATATTACAGAAGTATTTTTCCTTGTATCCTCTGCTCTCCATGTACAGGCAAATACAACACCAATGACCACAGGTTTTATGTTTGGGTTTTTTTGCAACATTTTCTACTTGAGGGTAAATTCTGTTCATGCTCACACATGCAGATGCATTAATGACCACCAACCTGATTATCATCTTTGTCCATGCTGGCATCATCTCTTTTAAGAATAAATTTCTTTTGGAAATCCATATTACGTTCATCCTTAATGTGTTCGGAAAATCTCTGTTCAGGGCTGTGAAAATACAAATACGATTAGATTAGGAGATTTCTTTTGTTACTAAATAACTCTTAACTCATTAAAGAAGTGCACAACATTTGTTTGTTTAAAAAAAAAAAAGGTAGCCATATATTTGTCATTTCTCTTTTAAATTTTCAAATCAGGTTGATATTTTTTTTTTTTATCCATCTATTGTGCAGTAGTGTTTCATTAAGTACATTTAGCATAAAACTATGGAGACTTAGCCCATCATTTCTTTCTATAGACCAAAGTCACACAAACTCACATTCTTGTGTTGCTGGTCTTGTTGATGATGACTGCTTTTCCTGTTTGATCCACATTATGGTCCATTCCGAAGTAAGCGGCCACGCGGTGCAGCAACATGCGGTGATATGAAGTCATCTGAGGAAACTTCTTATACTGATTACTGTAAAAGTATGAGCAGCAGCAAATAAGAGATGATGTTATTGATGACATGTTATTTTTGTTCTGGTATTTTTCATTTTGTGCCATTAAAATTCCTGTTGATCTAAGACAACTTGATAGAAACGGGTCCCTGAAATTCCGGTTCAAAACAGCTGGATCCTTGCCTGCCCCTTATGTTTGAAAAGTCAACTAAGAGTGGACAGCAGGACAATAAAGATCACCACATCTCCTTTAATTAAACATTCATTCATTTGTTCTTTGCTGAACAGTAGATGTACTGCAGAGCTGAACTTGGTGTAACCATAACATTACATACTACCAGTGGGCATATTTAGAGCTTATTACAACCATGAGCTATAAATATGAAGCTGAGAATGTGGTTGTCCTAAATTTAAGTGCAAGGATTGGCTTTGAAGAATGGTCTTACTTGTCATCATTTATAAACTCCAGGATATCTTGTTCTAGTTTGAGCAGCATCATTCGATCCCTGTAGAGGTCAAAGGGGGGCAGACAGGAAAAACCGTGACATAGATTAACTTGACTATGAATTCAAAGAAATAGTTAGGTTAGTTAGTTTAAGCACTTAGTAAGTACATTTCTACCACCCATCATTACTTTTAATGTGACTATAAACTAAACCACATACCTGGGATTGTTTTTCAGTGTGTTGACCAAAAACTCATGAACATCGATGCCTGTAGAGTCTGTGTATTCCTGACTGGAATCTGAATCAACAAAGAACAGAGTTTTCATTAGAAAGCTGTTGGAAAAAGAAAACAAATGTGTTTTGTCATTTTGTCAAATTGAAACAACACAGTCTGTATTGCAGCCATAGCTCCCAAAATGGCACCCATCACAGAGGCCGCAGCAGCATGCCAGGATGTTCATGGAGGATCAACATAACGGAGCAGATTACAGAGAGGTCCATCCCTCTCTACGTCTCCCACACACACTCTTCAGGGATCATTTTCCACTATTTTCCACAACACTAGACAGACAGACAAGCCATTACATTTTATGCTACTCTAGGTCTCATGACGCTTTGGAGCCACTGCAGTGAAGGACCATGGGTAATTTAAGAAGACATGGGATCCCCATTTCCTTTATTAGAAATCTTCTTGACACCACCCTTGACACAAACCCCAGTCCTGATCATGATACATTAAATAAAAGTTGCTTTGTCAAAGAGTGAAGGTTGTGCAGTCTCAAGACTTGTTAATGAATTAAAAATTACAAAAATGTGGCATATCTTCATTACACAAAGCATAGCAGGGTGGCGATACTCACATATAACATGTTTTTTCAACAATAGCACCAAATGGGCTAAATTATGACTTCAGTTTAAAATGTTAGTGAAGTGTAGGGCTAGTGTAATGGAGTCTGAAAAAAACAAACTACATAATAATTGACCCAACCCTTAATTGGGCCATTTACAGTTTAGTTGTTTGCAACAGTTTTCACTATATTAAGATATGCAACCCTTTTTATACTACTGTTACGTCACACCATTAACACTGTAATCAAGTGCATTTATGTGTTCAAAGCATTGAATTCAAATGTACCACGTGATAACATCTTTCGAGGAGCTTTATCCTTCTTCTCCTTTTCTTCATTTTCATATTCATCCTTGGACGATTTCTCTTCCTCTTTGTCAGAAGGACAGCTGATGTGTAATTGGATGATATCCTAAAATATCACAGCAATGCAATCAATTAGAGACTAAACATTTACTTTGAATTGCTTTTTTAAATAATAAATAATAATCAAAAACTAAGAAAATCACCGATTCTGGAGGTCCATCAGAGAACGGACCAGAAGATTCCTCACAGACTGCAAGGCTTCGTACCAGTTTCACTTTGGCATTAGACTGGAACAAAGAGAAATTCATAACATAACTTTGGTGTACCTAAAAAATGTCCTCATCTTTTTCTTAGAACTTGAAAGTATCTACAACTTGCTCTTATTAAAGAGCAACTCAAACTATTTAACTAGCTCTATGAAATATTACAACCAGTCGTAACACTAAAACGTTATACCCCATACCCGACAGGGAGCACACCTTTATAAACTGTGGCTTGAACAAACACAAAAACAAATATACTGTACTCTAGGGAAAATGGATTTAAAATTGTCTCACTCAAAATGTCATCTCATAAATTTTCTCTGTTTCCTTTCCTATACTATACAAAGATGTGTAGTCTGGGTCCCAGTCTTCCCTCCCACAGTTCTATCATGAGTGACAGCATGGTCTTTCCTTATCAAAACAAATATGAAAGCTTACAAAGAATGAAGAAAATGCTGTTAAATCAAATGCTGTTACTCTGGGGTGAGAGAAGTTTGATTTTGTTCTAAATGATATATAACCAAAAAGATAGTTCAGGAGTTTGTCGTGAGGTGCAGAGAAGGAGTGGTTACCACACTGTAAATCCAGACTAACAAATCTGAGGAGTATTGTCAAAAACACTTACTTTGGCCCTTTTCCTTCCATGGCTGTGGTTTGGAGCCCGTTTCTGAAAGACAATGGACAGGGTTTAATGCCACTATAGGGACATCTTCAAAATTGTTTCAACATTAATATAGCAGTCCTGGGACAATCAACATGTATAAAAGCCAATGCTTTTCTTTTGACCTGTATGTATGTAACTTTTCCCTTATTTGCTTTGTACGGTTTTGCTCTTTTTGTTTCCAATAAAACCTCCAACTTAAGTGGACACTGTAGTAGTATGTCTGTCAACAAGAAATAAATTCTTCACTGTGGGGGAAATAGTCTGTTGTAACTCAAAAATGGAGGTCATGAGAGAGACAAATGCCTCTTTTCCGTAGGTACCTAGACCAAGGCCACATGGCTAGGTCTGAAGCGGTTAGGGTTAAGGTGTGGCTAACAGTAAACACAAGTGTCACAATTGCAGTGCTCCACCATAAAAATTAGCATTCCCCACTTTCCTTTTCTACTTTATCCTATCTACTTTTAGTGACCTGTACTATGCCAAGCGTACCAGTGCATCCTGGGGAAGCGTGTCCTCAGTCTCCTGGCTCTCTCCTGGCTCTTTGGTGCCCTGTGGTTGAGGGGACGTTTTACCTCGACTACAGGGCTCAATGAGTGGCCCGCTCTCTCCCTCCTGCTGGATGTCTGTAGTTAGGCTCACTGACATCTTCTTCGGGGAGGGGGAGAGGGTGGGAAATGGGGAGGGTGGGTGGGGGGACCCAGGAGTGGCTGTACAAGGAAAGGCATTTTCAATTTGATTACAAAAAGGTACAGGTTATGCTCACTAGTTTAATTTAGTTTTAATCTAAATAAGATTAACACTTATTTAAAATAACGTGTTTATTTTTTTTGTTTTCTGGGTTGATTGCAACACTATTTGCTTTATAAACACTGTTGTTGTCGGGTTTTGTTTTTTTTTTTTGTAAAGAATTTGATCTGTGCTCAAACACAAAAGAAATATCCTTCAACTGTACCTGTAGGTGGTATCAGACCAGGGTCCGTGGTGCTGTGGCTCTTTATGGGAACCACAAGCCAGAGGAAGAGGGACAATACTACGGGACTGTACTGGGCTCAGCAGCGGCACAAGTACAAGCACTGTCCATAGCACACCCAAGTCCACAGAGTCTGCACACATGGAATTATACTCAATTATGAAATGCTTGTGATAATGTAATGTGTAAAGAATGGAATTTTATATTTGAACAAACAGCTGGAAACTATTTTTGTACATGCATTTTAATAAAACATGTAAAAGATTAAAACAAAAATTCACTTTTTTGAATACCAAGTAAAAAAAAAACATGCAGGATATTTACAGCAGTCAGGTGGGCAGGAGGCTGGGGCAGCAGAAGGCGGCTGGGTAGGGGGAGGGGGTGAAACCTCTCAGAGCACGGCCTCCAGCTCAGTGCAGCAGCATGGTGTGTGTTCAGCTGGGAGCCCTGGACCCAGAGCACAAGAGGAGACACGGATGACGTCATTATTCACACAACCAGTGACTCATCGCTGCTGCTACTGCTGCTGCTGCTGCTCGGAGGAAGGAGGGGACACAGCAGCTCAGAGCTCGCCATTCATTAGAATACAAGGCTTATGTATGAGATACTTTCAGTTATAGGAGAAAAGAGGGCACCAAGATGACTTAGGGATTGCAGAGCAACAATACACAACAAATGGGATTGATCAAAAACCAAAGAAAGAGTATCACCATTCGTATGTTTGCGTATGCAGCATGAACCAAGATTTCACAAGGAAACAATATGGCTAATGGAGGCAACTAAACAAATATGCATGTCATTTACATGTTGTATAAGAACTATGACTGTATAACAATAATGTACAGTGTTGCAGAGCAGAGAAGAAGAGCACACCAATGAAGGCAGCAGGGATTCCCGCTGAGGGGAGACACAAGCAAGGCAAAAAGAACGTCATCAGCTGCAGCAGCATTATGCTACATCACTGACCAGGACACCCACGGCCCCCACCCAACTGCACTCTGCTTATACAACACTGCTAACAGCAGCACAGCTAACATCCATAGAGTTTAGATCAGCAATACAAAAGGCCTGACTCAGGCTCATCTTCCTCAGCATCCTCCTCTGTTCTTTGAGTGGTGTTCAGAGAATAAATGGCTTTTGGGTTGAAACTGAACACACACCCTTCCTGTTTGGCATTTCAAAGCAGAGAGATAAATGATGAATCACAGGCAGAAATGGGGTACACTGAGTGAATATTGTACACCCATTTACCTTTCTCCCTCCTCCTCCTAGTTTTGTGTGGCCTCCTCCCTCTATCTAGAACCCCCGCTCTCCGCTTCTCTCAACACACACAAACTGATCCGGAGGGTTGCCAAGGAAATGGTAACGTCACTCGCAACTGCTGCCATTTGTGTAGAATGGTTGTCGGAGAGAAGGGCAGGAAAACAAATTAAATTAAAAATAAATATGGAGATTCAAGTGTCCACAGGAAAGGCAGTGGAACAACAATGTGTCCTAATAAATTTGAAAAACTGATGATATTGTAACAAGGTACTTTCAGGTCATACATAAAAACGTAAAGTAACATCAACTTCCTTGAATTCTGCCATTTCAAAGTTTCCAGTCTCTTGAGAAATGGGCACCTCAGTGACCAATAGATGCATGGATCAATATAAAGATGATGCTATATTTGGAAGCATCTCACAATTAACGTCATTCAGTGGCTCGCTGGAGAAAAGGTTGCACTATAAAAAGAGCTGTGATTTACATCAACATCACACTTCACACACGCTGAAAGGAAGAAAGATGCGAGAAGCCAATGTTATTTGTGTACTGTCAAACAAAACCAGTGCAGATACAACTTGGAACAGAATGAATAATAATACGTTATTGTTAATATTAATGTTAATGAGTGAATTGGTAGGCTATAAAAAACATAATGCAAAGTAAATGTGAATATTGTGTGTGCATGTGAGTGCACTTGAATAGGAAAAATAAATAAATAAAAAAAAATCATATTGTAATCTGATTCCTTGGACACAAAAAAAAAAAAAAAAAAAAGTCATATAGTGATTCAGAATTTCCTTTTAATCCAGCTGTCTCTTCAAACACAGACACTTTTCCCCACTATTGGTCAGCCTCTGCCATGCATGGGTGATGGGTGGATTTAACCAATCGCAGTGAAGCAAATAGTCTTACCCTCTTAAGACAATACAAATTATGTGTAGAGATAAATCGATTGTTGCGTTACTACAGGGTACTGCTCTAACAAAAGCAACATTAGTATTTAATTTGCAGGTAATTTGATCAAAATCTGCCCTAAACTGCCCTCAAAATATGAGCAACGTTCATTGGTCATTGGTTGGTCTACATTCAAAAAAATCAGTCTCATATTGGCAAAGAAAAAAAAAATCTTGATCTGTAATTGTGTGTTTTTATGAATCATGAACTAAATGTAATTATAAGGTAGGATCAAAACAATTAATATAAACTTGTTAGCTGATTAACCATCCCTGTATAAGTGTGGCCATATTTAAACCTTCCCACAAGGCAACAGTACAGTTTAGTTGGTGTCAGTCTGGTGCTGTGCGCAGTGTGGAGCCAAAGTAAACACTAAAGTAGCTTATGTGCTTGTATGCATTTCCCTGAAGAAAAAATCTAATTAAATACCAAAAATGCATTTGAAGTTTCAGAGCTTTGCAAAATACACTTTTGTGGCATTTCAACAAATGGGCAACATCGCAATTTAGAATACAGTAGCCCCTCGCTATATCACGGTTCGCCTTTCGCAGCCTCGCTGATTTTGTTTTTGTGCAATTTGAAATGCTTTTTTTTTTTTTTTTTTTTTTTAACAGTGTATGAACGCACATCGTGTTTTGCGCCCTGATTGGCTAAGGGACTGTAGACCATTGTCCATCGGTCTCCTCTGTGCTGTGTCTCCTGTACAGTACAGAATCAGTACTGAATTTGTTCAGACAAATTTACATAAATGTTTGATAAATGTGTGATTCTGAAGTGCTGTATGTAGTGACAAAACCCACAATACTGATGAAACGTTCTGCACTGACAAATTTCAGAAACGCTTTGGACTTAAGTGTTTCTCCGTGTGGAGAGGCGCATCTGCAGGTACCACTGGAGCAGAGGCATGTGAACAACAAATTTAAAGTGATCGAAGAAGGGGATATAATATACGAAGGTTTGAACTTTGAGAGTGTTTTAACAAGAGAGACATGTGAGAAAATGTTAATGCCTATCTGAGAAAAGTGTATAAAGTGTGTGGTGAGGGGTTTTACAGCTGCAAAACATATAGAATTATTGTAAAAAATAAAGCTGATGACGGATTTTGCCTATTTTTAGATCATAACCCCCGCGATAAACGAGGGACCTCTGTACTATGGGATGTAAAATGTAAACATAAAAGCCAAACACACAAGAGCCCAGAACAGTTGGATGAGGAGGTTACAGTGAAGAACAGGTTGCTCTGACCCACTTCAGACAAAGCGACCTCTCAGACTCTTTACATGGGCCTCTTGATGACAGGACACCAGCTGAGACACAGCAGCCACACGCAGCCTTGCCCTGCACTGTGTCGGGTTACTGCACCCAACACTGTCAATGGAAGAGAGCCCAGTGAGACAGCAGCCGCCGGGTCAGGGAGAGAGAGAGGGACACTTGTCACACACGCTCACAAAAGGACACAGAGCTTCAGACACTCCTCTCAGACGCTGTTGTGCAGGTATGAGCTCACTGTCAAATTTAGCTGCCCCAGGTCACGCCAGGTCAGGGTCTCAGCAGTAGTTAGCCATAGGGCAAGTCAGCCTGCCTAACAAGACAAACTATATGCCACACAGTAGCATGGAAGAGGTCAACTTCTAACACTTTAACAGTCCATCTCCTTCAATAAGCAGTCACGATAATTACCATTCACTTCAATAGATGACAGATGGGACTCAATGTTACTTGTATGTACCATACATTTATCTGGGGCTGTTTTGTTGTATACTCATATAGATTTAAGAAGTAAGGGTTGTAAAAATAAAATGACAATAACTTGCATAAACAGTGATATTCACAGTATAGAACTTCACATCATGTTGTCATTCCAAGATCAGAGTATGATGACGCACAAGTAATTAGCTCACAGTCAAACAGGTTCTTTATAGAGGGTTTGGTTTAGACTAGATTGTGAGTCCAGTAAATTGTAATAGTCGTACTTATGTGTATGAATAAAAAAGTAAAAACCTTCGCGTCAGACTCCCTTCATTGTCATGTGAATCATGTGGAGGACTGGAGTTCATTCATTGCATTTCCTCCGTTTTCACAATGGAGAGATACACACACCATAGACGTGCCTCTCCATTTTCTCTACTGAGGCTGAATGAAACGCAGGTGAATGAAAGATAGCATGCACACACACGCATACACACACACGCAGAGGGAGAGACGCACACAACGGGCATTTTAATTCACTCTCAAAACTGCAACCCTGTGACGTCAGAGGCAACCCCATTCTAACTGCAGCTACATCTACATCGCTCTGCTTATGTATGATATATGATATGTAATGTGTATGTGTGTGAATGTAGCAGCATGTGAGGATTCCCCTTTGTGTGTGTTTTGCAGTCTCAAATGAGAAGGGCAATGAAAGGACCTGGCAGGGCATTAGAGGAGAACAGTTTAGGAAGACTGCAGCATCACTGAACTGCACTGTAATTTGATTTATAATTTAAGTGGAATACCATTAATACTGCCTATACATAAGAAGAAAAGTAGAAGTATCGCCAATGTAAAACAATAAAAAAATTTAAAATAAATATAAAAGCACATTGCTAAATTTCATACTTCATACTAAGACTTATAAGACTATTTTCTGTGTGCACACTTCCACAGAGGGCACCGCCTACTTCTTGTTCACTGCAGGTTGTCAAAGTAGACTACATGAGAACAAAGTATCATGGAAGAAAACTAAAAAGAAGAAATTAACGAGTGAAGCCAAAGAATCGGAAGATAGGATTTCTCTTTTCACCATGTACGTCTCTAGCCTACTCCCTGCCCACCCCCACCACAGCGAGGATACCCCTTCTACTCTTTGATGGACCCCTCCCGTCTCTGTACATCCACCCACTGTCACTGTTCGCTCCTCGTCTTTCTCCCGCACTCCGGTCTTTTTAATGTGTCGTCTTAAATTGTCAGACCTGCTGCTGACGCCATCCTCCTCCACTGCCAGCCCACTCACTCCTGTGGGACGAGCTATGACTCATAGGCTCCCTCCTTCCTTCTCTCTCACCAGAGTTACCTACCTACCTTTTCTGTAGCTCACCATCTAGCTGCTGTGGCTGCTTTAAGCCTGGACATGTTTTTTTTTTTTTTTTTGCCACGGGTTGGGTGGAGGAAGAGCGGAAGCAGTGCAAATGTTACACAAAGATAACGTGGGTGATGAAGACCGGAGACTGATCACGTCAGAGGTAGAGGGGATTCCTGGTTAGGAATACTTTATTTATAAAACTGACACTGTTTTATCATATAACTTTACCTGAGTTTTTCTCCATAATGTGCTGTTCCATATAATCAACTTTGATTACCAAATGTAGTTTTGGTTAAATTGTTCATTCAAAATCAGTTTTACAACAAACATCAGCTTTTCCTATTTGCTCCAAAACTGAAGCACTGATCAGAGGAAAGCACATGAATGAGAAGATTACTACCTTTATAGCTCTATGCCAATATGCAACTGTTACAATAATTTACAGACAAGTGGATTTTGAATTTGGGCTTAAATGCAACAAACATACAACTAGTCTACTATTGTCTGGCAACTGTTTTTTCCAATCCCTGAATGCAGATCCGAGATACTCCGAAAACATTAACACAGTTAATTAACAAGTTTTAATTAAGACAACAAAATGGAGTCAAGTTGTGATCCTTAATGCTCAAAATATAATTGCTTGCTATATATGCCATGTGACTCACTGGGACAGAAGCAACAACAGTCTTTCACACAGCCCATCACATTTCCACTAAAACATACAGTGGGGAAAATGTGCCAGCCCAGAATGTACCAAGTCATCACAAATGTGGAAGAAAGAATTTGGGAGCCAGCCTGTGCATTCATGACAAACCTTGTGTAATTTATCTGTTTCCTTTAAAAAGAAGGAGTGAGAGGACCAAGGGGTGGTAAGAGAGACAGGACGAGAGGAAAACTTCTCAATGATGAAACAATCTGCGCTGTTAAATGATTGGCCCAGTTCTCCACCAATGGGAGGGCCAGCTCCATGGCAACAGGCTCTGTCACCAAGAGAAAATAAGCTATATCGCTCTACACCCCCAGATTTCTCTCTTCTTTTCTTTCTCACGACCCTCGCCCCTTTCCCAATTAAACAAGCTGCTGTGTGTATGAGAGAGGATGCAGGTTTAGACTGATACCACGCAGACAAAGTATGTAAGACAGGCCTAATGTCAAACACACAGTCCAATCACAGGTACAACACAAGCGCACATGGAAAAAACACAATATATTGTGTTTTAAGAGGTTTAAAGAACTGAATCTCACTAATTTGTGCTGTCATTTATATTTACTGTCCACCCATTTCATTTAAGGCAATAAAAAGCCTTTGTTAAAAAAAGTGTTCTGCTGGGGCCAAACAGTCATATTAATACCAAACATACCACCATGCTAACATGCTAACCACATTTGAGCAACTCTAGGGGTATAATAGTACACATATGTTTAGCAAATACAGCACGTGTGGTCCACATTTTTACAGTTCCATTGTATTTAATATCAGGACAGTCTTCAGTGGCTCAAACGTTCACACATCTTTCCACAGGGACACCATTAAGAGACACACTTCATTTGGGACACACTTCTTTCATAGTCTATAATTCATCAGTGCTAATTTCTGAGTGGCAGTGATAGTTGTTTTTGCATTACAGAAAATGTACCAAAATAGCTCGAAGCCTCCCAAAAACTGAACCAAACCAAATTTAGGTTTGAGCATACTGTTACACCCTCTGGTGTAATACATGCCACTGAATGATTTTCTGTTTGAATCAAAACAGCGGACAGCCTTCTGAACTTCAGGTCTACTGACCTGAAAGCTCACATTCAAGTTGAGACAATACACCCAACTAATGTATAGTATCTGCCGTGAATGCTCAGTGAGCTGGTTGAACTAATTCAAGATATGTTCCACATGAACAACTGAGAAATGACAAAATGTCGTCATTCACTATAGTGGAATTTAAATAGCTCATGCGGCACCAATGTGACTTCAGCTTACAAGGTACAAAGCAGCCAGACCAACCAGACATCTGGCAACATGCCAGTCCAACTGCCAGACTGCCACAGTGGGCCGGTGCTAATGGTGCCCTTTTAGAATGTGGCGGTCTCCTCCAGAAAAACAGGACACAGGACACTTTTGGCCCTCTGTTCAGCCAACCAAGCTTAGCCTTTTTGGAGCAGGGTTCAGTTACTTTTAAATCAGGTTAGTATGATGTACAAATCATTTGATTTGCTCTCAATTTAATTATACGATTGTCAGCAGATATGGACAGATATCAACTAATGGCTGAAATAAGGCTGATATGGCCGATATGACCAATAAGCCGCATGGACATATTATACCTCGTTATAAAGCTTAGATTCTCTATACTACAGCCGTTTAAACCAATTTGCAGAGAAGACACATGTCCTAATATGTGGCTAAAGATATTTTATCAAAGTGTTAGTGCAGAGAAGAGACACATGGGGACTGCTGCTGTCAAACATACTGGATTATATTTTTTTATGCTTTGAGTCAGGATTAAAAAGAATGTTATTTCTGAAGACTTGGGATCTGACAGGTAGCCCGTATGAGCACTGAGTGTCGCAAATGTATCTTTACATGACTTTTTGTTATTTCACATTCGTTAGCACTTAGCTAATGTAAGCTACCACACACAAATGGCCTGTTGTCTTTTACACTGGCCAAATGTAAAGTGATTATTGTGGCTGTATACATATTACTGAGTTGTGAAAACAAGCATGAATGGTCAGCATTTGAGCATAGAATTAATTACCTCAGCATGAACGCATTTAAGTTATCAAAAACGCACAATTAATAGTTATCAAAACAAAATCGCAATTCAAGGTGGTGCAATTATCAAATCACAAAGGCTGCAATTATTTAGATAATAAAATGTCCTCTGCAAAGAACAAAATAATAATCTGCTCTACAAACTTCTACAAAACTGTTCTGAAAGGCATGGGATTCTTAAATTAGTTTATCGGTTTATCAGTCTTCCCTCACTCCCTCAGGTTCCCTACTTCTTAAACATATACCGCACATCTGTCTGAAAATTTGATTTTCTAAAATTGTGCAGTCCTTGCTCCCATCATGTTTACTTCAATGGTAGGCTAGTGTATGGGAAATAGTATAATGCAAAAATACCATCAGGTCTGCCTATGGTCTTTAAAAATGACTGTAAAGAGGCAGAGAAATGAAGCCTAAATAAATCAAACTTAATACAATTTAGGATTGGCTCTATTAGATTTTCAGTTTATTATTGCATCACTAAACATATCACTTGTTATATCACCTGTCAGCAACTTATACCAATATCTGACTCCCAAAAATCCATATTGCTCAATCCCTACTTTATATATTGCTGAGTGTCAAATGCAAAATATACGTTCTACTGTGAACTGCAACTTTAATGGTTATTTATAACACTTTAAAAATAACCAGGTTGAATAAAGTGCTACAATATTGAAACACAGAAAAAACATTAAATAAAACAAGGCACAAGCAAATAAATGTTAACATCTCAAACCATGTCAAAAGGAAAAAGTGAACAAGTGCGTTTAAGTAAGTGATTTAAAAACTGGTGCAGAAAAGGTGTAATGTACAAAGGCAGCTCATTCCACAGTTCTGGTGTTGCCACCACAAAGGCCTGGTGCCCTCTGAGATTTCAGCTGGTCTTTGGCACATTCAGGAGGAGCTGCTCAGCCCACCAGAGACTCCAGTGTCTATTAAAAATAATATACAAATCTTTAAATAAAACACTTTTATGTCATTTTCACACAAAGAGCATTTGCTCCATCAGTCGCATTTGGAGCTGGCTTTGAAAGGCCGAGAGCCCTTGAAACAGGTGGTTCTGGAGCTCCACTCGCTCTCTGGAGTGGGGCGAGTGTGATGTGAAAGTGGCCAACCTCGGGCCGACCTACACAGTCTACCGGAGTGACAGCTTGGAATTGAGTTTTTAAAAAAAAAATATTCGGATCATGTACATTTGTATGAATGGGCGCTGTAGGTGAAAGATCACTGCATTCACACCATGGAAGCAGGCACGTGCGTGCATATTCATGTGGCTCTGCCCATTCGAAGAGCATTGTCATGGTTCAGCGATTAGCTGATGGACTCTCACCTGGCTCATGGTGCGTGTTTGGGGTGAATCATGAGTGTGGTGCATGTGAACAAGACCAACCCAAAAGTAAAGGAACAGAACTAAATCGAGTGTGCACTGGGGTTGGTCCACAGAGCACAGCGACATGTGTGAAAAGGACCTTAGACTACTAAGTAGGTGGCAGTGACGCTTAAACACCTGTCTATGTTGATGAGCTCTGGATAAATCAGAACCATTACTAAAGATAAGCCAACTTGTCTTGTCCTGAGCTTAATTAGTGGTCATAACTAGGTACAGTGACAGAGTACCCAGCAGCCAATTTTTTCCCCATTTATTGGAAAGTTAATAAATACAGACCTTTGGCTAATGCTACGGGACATTTATAGGGTTGCAAATCACAAGAACGTCACAATACAATGTAGCATTGTTTCATAGGACCATGGAAGTACAACCAGATCTAGAAGGTGAACCAAAGATGGCATCATATTGTTTTCAATGGTCTGCGCTCATTGGCACGTAATGCTAACATTTATTTTCTTCCACATTACTTCTTGAGTACTTGCCCAGTGCTGCCTAACATGTGATGAGGAAAACGTGCACCACGTGATCAGTTTTGACCAATCAGAGCGCAGGCTTAGAATGGGGGCAAGGCTAAATCTTAAAAAGCCAACCTTTAGGCGCTCTGAGGATTTAAATTCTAAAATGTTTATGCTGTGAAAAGAGAGAAGAATCCCTACAAAATCAGACCTTTGTGAAAGCTGTCAATGCCCTGTCAGCAAAAGACAGGCAGTTCAATCAGAATGCATAAACGCACACAAGGAATCGTCAGCACCAACCTGTTACTTTTAGTTATTGGTACAATGTGGATGAGTAAGACCTGGTTTTAAGCAGATACCTGATAAAGATATCAGTGCATCCTTATGCAAAACTATGACAACCATGCAAATTAGATATATTAATTGCAAAAGCTATGCAAGAAATGGCAGAAGTACAGTATAACTGGATGATAATTAGTGAAAAGTGTCTGGTCACTGTAGAATTCAGATGGTCATAACTGACAAATAGACTAGCCAACCAAGGACACACCTTGGTCTGTCCATATCAAAACAAAAATGGCTGCTTACAAGGAAAAGATCACAAAAAAGGACAAAAATATCACAAAACATAGTGGATTTTTGCAGAATCAAAATGATAGGTGACCAATAGACTCCTTCGCATCACATGTGTCAATCTGATCAAATCTGATGGCTCGGTTGTGTTTGATCTCAGCTTGAGGCATGACAAGCTGTACCCCACAGTAGGAATACAGTAGCCCCTGACTGAAATCTTTTAGGACCACAACCAGAGAATGTAAGGGCCATGCTATAATAAGTTTTATAGTAAGTTTTTCCTTATTAATATTGTCAAGACAATTTATATGCTTCATCATGCTGCCATCAACCATTGACTGTATGCAGTTGGCGCCTCATGCTAGCACACTTAGCTCCTTAGTTTCGGTTTCATCTTTGAAACTACAGTCCCTGCACCTGTCCTCTGCTGGGACACAACGTGGAGTGAGTTTGCAAAGGTTACAGTGTATGTTTGTTTTACTAAAGCTACTCTTTCAGCACGTTGCGATTAAAAAAAGTCACTGAAGAAGTGAGCGGAGCGGTTCCGTGTCACAATGTCGCATGTGAGTGTCTTTTTATTACAACAAAAAGGTGGTTGAAGCATCAGATGAGTCCCAGACAGATACTAGAGATCTTCACGGGTCAAACTCAACACCGTCCACTGCTGTAGGCACACAGACCCAGGCTGAGCTCTGCTCAGCTGTGTCAGCCACTGGGAGCAGAGGGGAGGCAGAGGCAAGATGAGGGGAGAGAGGAAAGGGGGTCTGGTTCGGGAACCACAGGATTTCATCTCTGCTGTTTGCAGATGATGTCCTTATGGCTTCATCGAGCCAGGACCTGCAGCAGGTACTGGGGCGGTTTGCAGCCGTGTGTGAAGCGGCTGGGATGAGAATCAGCTCCTCCAAATCCGAGGCCATGGTTCTCAAACAGGAAAAAGGTGGCTTGCTCTCTCCGGGTGGGTGGTGAATCTCTGCCTCAAGGGGAAGAGTTCAAGTATCTCGGGGTCTCCCTCACAAGTGAGGGAAGGATGAAGAGTGAGATTGACAGGCGGATCGGTGCAGCATCTGCAGTGATGCGATCGCTGTATCGGTCCATTGTGGGAAAGAAGAAGCTGAGTCGAAAGGCAAAGCTCTTGATTTACCGGTCAATCAAAGTTACGTCAGTCTACGTTACGTCAATCTACGGGTTTCCTCCGTAGGGTGGCCGGGCGCACCCTTAGGGATAGGGTGAGGAGCTCGGTCACACGAGAGGAGCCGCTGTTCCTACACATCGAGAGGCATCAGCTGAGGTGGCTCGGGCATCTGCTCAGGATGCCTCCTGGACGCCTACCTAGGGAGGTGTTCTGGGCATGTCCCACCAGGAGGAGGCCCCGGGGAAGACCCAGGACACGCTGGAGGGACTATGTCTCTCGGCTGGCCTGGGAACGCCTTGGGGTCCCACCGGAGGAGCTGGAGGACGTGTCCGGGGTGAGTGAAGTCTGGGAGTCCCTGCTTAGACTGCTGTCCCCATGACCCGACCCAGATAAGAGGAAGAAAATGGATGGATGGATGGAGCGCTTGAAAAAATACTTGCACCAACACAAGAAAATGAGAGCAAAATGAGATCATTTGGTCATAGTCTGAAGCCCTGGGGAGTGATATCCCTCTGTATAAAAATATCATTCATATCATCACATTCTGAACTTGATTAACAACACTATTTAATTTGCCTGACAAGTCGATCACTCAAAAATACAGCCCTGGTTGTAGTTTTATATAGACCACTTGCTTCACAAAAGAGTCATTTAGAGGGCACTTCTGACCTGCCAGGCTTGTATCCTGGTGGCCAAGCACAAATAAATGCAGAGGAAACAGAGATGCTTCTGCTATGCTCAAACAATGACAACACCGAGCTAAAAGAAGAAAACAGAGCCTTGATGACAGGCCGAGCATTGACTGGACACACGTAATGGTATGCAAACTTTGCAGATTTTGACATTGAAAGACTGGGAAAAGACTACATTTACATTCATTCAGAAATCTACCATTTAATTTTGAGTAAGTAAGCATTTCTCTTAAATGTGAACTGCAAAAGACAAATGGACTGCTCTAAGTTTCCCTTGTTCATGAGTGGATGAGGGATAGCGTGATGTTCCGACAGGCCTTCTGAACCAGAGTATAGATTGGGAGGCGTGTCAATTAGGGAAAGTGCACATGGCGGCAAGTCACTACATCCCAGAGCTGACCTGGCAGAGGGGCAAGTCAGACCCCCACTGGGCCCTGCCATCTGTTTACCTGGAAACAACTTCTTCTCCTCCTCCTGCTCGGCAATGGAGTGATCTACCTTGCCACTTAGATAAACTGACATAGGACAGAACAAGAAAAACATGACAATAAATGAAAAATGTGGAAAAATAAGTCCTTTGAAAAACAAAGCAAGGCATTACATTGAAAGCCCACAACTCAACCACTACCAGCACCCAGGTCCTGTAATACAAAGTACAGATAGGATGTATAGTGAAAAATTGATAATATGGCAATTGTTTTTCAATGTCATCTTTCCAACAAGGGTTTAAAAGGGGTATTTCTGTATAATTTTTGTAATGTTTGAATACCATTATTGCTGAAGCTCAGAGAACCCTTAAGAGACAAACCCACACATGGACAATCTCTGGATAAGCAGTAGCATAAAGCAGGTAATCAAGGGACTGAGTTATTCCAGTATTTGAGTGGAAGAGCTAGCATGTGCAGGGAGAACAGGCCAGGACAGCACTGAGCAACATCAAAGCCAAGTCACAGACAGAGCTCATCAATCCAGCTTCATGGTATCGAAAAACCAGGATTAATTAACAACAAAGTTACCTCGGTAAATCCCAAATCTAGCTTTGTAGCACATACGTACAAACTACAGACTATATGAAGGAGAAACTACCAATATGCTGTTCAAGGTAATGATGAATGTACAGACAACCCTTCACTCTGATGCTTGTTGCATACATGTGCGCGAACACTCTGATTTCAGTATATAAGAAATCAGCTCAATACAAATAACTCATAATTGTGGCCATACTTAAGCCTCAGCCTCAATGACCCGTCCAAAGTAGTGTTGTTCCGATTCCTTTTTTTTTTTTTTTAATCAATCTGATACTGATTCCAGTCAGATACCGCCTAGTGTGCAGAAGTAGACTAAGGCTACACAATTTTGTTACAGAGCAAAAAAGAAATCTTCTAAAAGGCAATCTACAAGAATAAAAAGAGATTTTGAGATGTGCCGATTTAAGCACATTTACTTTTTACTTTACAACAGTGCTGGATAAAAAACAACAGTGAAGCCTGAATAAAGATGCTCATTCTCAGAGCATATGGCTAATTGGGCAAAGTAAATAAAGTTAACGCTGTTATCGGCTGCAATCTCCGTAGTTATTTTACAAAGTTTAGCATCCACGGCAAAGGTTAAATGAAGGTATCAAAAACGTAAGACAAAAGTCTTTTGTCATTATTAGTGTGTTTCAAGTGTCTGCAGAACCTCCACAGTCTGCATTTAACCTGTTCTGGGAGTTAGCGGTAGCATTAGCCACAGACGTCAACAGCAGCAGTCAATCTACAGGTTCTCATTCTGGCAAATGTCCACAACAATGAGTAATTTATAAAGATACAACAAAATGTGAAAAAGAGGGCAAAAAGTCCCTGCTGCAACATGTGATTAATCATCAATCAGCTCTGCCTCGGTTGGTAAGGGAACAGCGTCCTTCACTGAATAAGACCAGCTCCTCATGGGTTTGTCTATGTTACGCCATGTAGCCATCCCACAGGCTGAAACCAGAGCTCAGGTATCACACATAAACACCATGCACTGTCCAATCGTGCAAACATATCCACCGTTATCATGCACATCGTCTCTAATGACATTAAACTACAACAGTCCAAGGTGTCGGGAAAACAATGTGTAATGTCTGATCCAATCCAGTCTCCCAGTTTCAGTGACATGAAGTTTAGTCGGATTGGCCAACTTCACATCTGGCTGAAGGGTTACTGCAATGCTATAGGAATTCCTTTTGCGGGAATTTTTTTGTGGATTCTGGAAGAGGAATAATCATCTATTTGCCCACAATGACATTCATTTAAATAGGGATGGTAAAAGATTGTTGAGAGACTGAGTGACAATATCAATCTAACGTGGAAGTCGGCACCTAATACTGAGGTGCAGCTAAGGTAGAGCTGACCAAGCCTAGCAACAAAGATCACAGAGATAGTTCCCCGAGTGGGGCACTGCAGTGCCCACTGCTCCAGTTTGACCCAGTAGCATTTAAAGATGGGTCAAATGCAGAAGACACATTTCCCTAGGGGGACAATAAAGTGTACCTTAATCTTAACCTAGAAAACTACTGCAAATGGGATACCTGGTCACACTGTTCTGAAAGAAGACCAGTTTGATGATTGGGTTAACTAAAGTGGCAGAAGAAAAAATATGAACAAGAATGTGCTACAGAAAAAGAGCACTGTACTCTTGAGCAAATATTGAAATTTCTCAATTGATCTAAAAAAACAAACAAAATACCAATATCATTTAAAACAACCAAATACTGCATTAGCCTGATGTACTTACAGCAGCCAAGTTAAATGGCCAATTTCAGCATGCACAACAGGCAGAATAAATAGCACAACTAATAAAGCATCAATGTTTAATGCAGCGCGCCAAAAGAGCTGGAGGCAGCATATGATTGTTCTGGCAACTGTACACTAATGGTTTAGGTAAGACTTTAAAAAAGGAAAAGCATGAAACCCCTGTCTGAAGGCAATTACAGCAGCACTTTCTCTGGGGAATCCTATTGATTTTATCCTCCCTTTCACTCCCTCCTGTACTTCCACTTCTATAGCATTTCCCATGCACAGGCAATAAGGATATGCAAGAATGGAGCTGAGGACGCACTTATCAGAGTAGTCAGAAACAAACAAACAGGGTGTCAAATAAAAGAGGCACACGACTAATAGTAAAAGGTGTCCTTTGTGCAAAGATGGAATCACACCAAAGTGGCTAAGATCTAACTTTAGCAACAAAAGACCACACAGAAGCAATGGAGATACATTTTTATGAAATATCTAAATTCAAATGTAACACGAACTCATACTTGAGATACGAAAGATAGTTTATGTATAAAAAAGCCATTCATGTTGTTGAAACAGAAGCACTTGACAGCTGAAAATATCTTTAACAAATCATGCCCCACACCAAGAGTAATGAAGTGTAATTTAAGCCAATAGGCACATATCAAATGCACAACCAACCATTATACCATAACGACAAGAACATTTGAAGAGAGAAGAGGTGAAAAAAAAAAAAAAGGTTTTCTAAACCTGAAACAGTGCTGAGGCCGTGAGGATAGCATGCTATTTATAGTGACAGATTTTTTATTCAAGAGAGCTCTGCTGTTGTGCTTTCTCTCCCTCATGCTTCTGCTGCTGCAAATGCATCTTCTCTATATTACCTTTGTATTAGCGTGTTGTATTAACAATAGGAGCACACTGATTCGCTCTGACAGATAGCCTTATGTAAGCCTATCGGGTGTCCTTTTCCCCTGGTAGCTTCCTAAGTTATGATAGCACAGCCCTGAGACGCCTACTTTTGGTGACTCTCCACCCCCCACCAGGCCACCTCCACCTCCCTCCTCCCACCCCAGGACACAGAGGAAGGGAATTCCTTATTACCTCAGCATTTGCCTCAGCACATGTGTTGTGTTTAGAGAGCACAGTTCACTGCACCCACTGACCATGGAGTTCACATTGGCATAAAGCCTTCCCCATGTTTTCTTCAAAATTATAGTATTCATATAGAGTTATATTTATTGAAACAATGCCACCGCCATCATCATCATTCATATAATTTGTCAAATACTATTCTTGTAAGACAGTTTATAATTACAATTATTGCCATGAAAGGTTCATGAGACTATAAAGGTAGTTGCAATTTTCCAACAATGACCATCCTATTGTAAAACCTATTTTAGGCACCATGTAAGTGAGCACAAACTGACAAGAGAGACAAAGCTCCAACTTACTGTATGCAGAGTCCACTGTGAGGATCTCTATCCAACTCAGGTCAGGTGTGTCACAGAGAAAAGTGCTGGAAACAATAGTGTATATTCCGTCTGTAAAGCTTGTAAAGCAGATGAGAGTCTCTTCAAATGACTACTTTCGCTCTCTGGAGCCTGGCTCTAGTGTCATGTGCGGAGGTACCCATACTTCCCCATGATCTCTCTTTTCTGAATGAAGCAGAGGAGAGAGGCAAGCTCGCCGGTTCCCTCTCTCCCTCCTGCTCTTATGCCATCATGCGCATAGCTTCCACTGCTCCCTGCTCAAACAGCCCTCCCTCTCCGCTGCATGCTCTGCCACAGATACATCTTGTTAGGCCCATCTTTTCATGACACTCAAATGGTTATGACAGCTATTACAGGGTTTGTGGGAAACCCAACTCTCTAAAAGGGATGCATGGATTATAATCTATATCATTTATAAATACATACTGAGATTAAGATCATTTTTAAATTCAAAATGTTTACTCATCCATAAAGATTGAATTGTATGTGCGTTTGTGTCTGAAATGACTTCACACTACACTGCTGTAAATATAGATTGTTCGAATTGATCAAATTGTAGTTTATAGTAAAAACAGTGAAAAGCCCAGGTTAGGGCACTGAAAATTAGCATTAGTTAGTTATACCCCCTGATGAGGATTACTTCACCCAATGGATCAGTTTTATGGCCATTTCTGACTGTATTGTCCCTGCAAAAACAAACTAAAGTTAAGGAGAGATTGTCCAATATGCATTATTTATCTGACCAATCTCGATACTTAAACCAACACATATTGTACTTTTAGTTATTCCAAATATATGATTCCCAAAGGCAGAACTTTTACATATAGAACATAAACCTACTAATCAGGCTACAGTACTCTATCGTCTTTAAAAATAACAACAACAAATTTGCTACTTCTAACACTGAATCCTCATAGTCCACTGTAAAATATGATAAAGAAGGAAAAGGGGAAGAAAATAGCTCATTAGCTAATAAAACCCTGACTCCCATAAGACTTTTTAATTGCATCTCCCCACAGCTGCTTTAAAGGAAACATGGCCTGGAAGATGCAATGGAACAGAGGTAGTCAAAAGTTCAGCATCAAAGAAGGAGCTGGATGTGACATGATATACATCCACAGGGGTCTTGTCTGTAACACCAGGCTTAATTAAGCTTACATCAACTGAGCTGACCAGTGTACGCCAGGCAAAAACAAGGATATACATTTAAAGTAGGGTTGTCAAACCATTGAAAATCACATACTAATCGATACTAAAACTAGTATCGAAACAAGATACTCATTTGAGCAGATATTGATATGTAAAAAGTCACATTCACAGGACAGAAATGAACCTTTCCTGAACAGCTTTAGAATGATCTTGAGCTGTGTATAAGACCACATATACTACTAATACACTCATGGACACAGTGGAACCTACCTGAACGACTGCAGGGTTTCATAGATATAATAAAGATAGTGTAAGAAAGAAAGTACTATGATTTAATGTTGAAAATTACATTCTATTGCCTAAACAAAGAGTGCTTTTATTATTGCAGTATCGAGCATATTCCTTAGTATTGAAATGGAGCTTGAAATTTTAGTATCATGACAACACTATTAGGAAGCAAGGAGTTTAGAAGTAAAGCAGAGGGATGGGAGTGGCTGGGCAAGGATCAGTGGCCAAAGATACCACAGATAAACCGTCCACACTTAACACTGTGCAGTTCTGAGTTAATGTAAACTATTGATTTCCTTCTTCACACAAATCTTTGCCAGAAACCAAAAAAAAATCTCTGCACTAGACTGGCCAATTTGAAATCAGTCTGCAACCTTTTTTTGCAGTCTATACATTTGTGTCAAAGCTAGTGATGAGGAACAGACTCACAGAGATTGATAAAAAAAAATGGTGTGAATGGCATAAGATAAGATGAAGCAGGACGAATGAGGGAGAGGAGCAGGAGTGATTAGCTGAAGACAGAAACAGGAGTGGTGAAGGCAGAGAGTGCGAGAGAGCGAGAGAGAGAGTGAGTGGAGAAGCAGCAGCAACAGCACCACGCTCCGTGCTCTGGCAGAGGTCTATAAATAGCACTTCAAATCTCTCTAGAAAAAGCCACTCTTCTGCTGCTGCAAACACACAGACAGTGGCGCTTATGGATACCTGACGGACTAGCACATATGCAGTGTTTCTCCCCGCCATTAGGCCTGTACTCATTTCAGCAGTAATCATAATCCAGAATGAGACCACATACATGTATATTTGATTACATGAAGTGAACATGGTACAAGTAGACTGTCTTCAGCACTATGTCACATGCTCCAGCAGTGAATGAATAAACAATGGCTTATCGACAAGCACTGAGCAAAACTCCAGCCTCAGAAACATAGTAGTTTTATAATTTAACTGTTGTAGAAACCACACTTGGCTAATGCATGTCACAGGCCATATGGAGAAGCATGTTCACAGGCAGCTTGGCCCTGGATGCAGTTTTTTTATTTGGTGGCCTAAGCAACAGCAGAATGTTGATTCAATGACTCACCTGCAACAGATCCTACTATGGTCCAGCCCGTTCTCAAAAATAGGGCTTTGCAACAAGCAGCAGGAGACAATAATTCCTGATACAGAAATGATCAGTTTGGTATTTACAATGCAAATATTAAATGCACATATACCACAAAACGTGACAGATAACATATAAAGACAGTATGAAAAAAGGATTTAGACAGAATAAAACCATATAAACCATATTAAGTATCATCTCCACAAAAACAATATCCATGGTCTCATTAGAACAGAACGACCTCCTAAATGCCTAAATGTGATGTCCAAAGCAGTCACTTGTACATCCACGACTCACAACAGAGTCAGAAGACGTGAATATTCATGTTAGAGACACACATGGCGTTTTCCCAGAGCAGATGTTTGAATCTCCGCTCTCACAGTCTGTGCCGAGATCCCACCTTGTTTGACACAACAGTCTTCTGCCTATTTTCAGCTCAAGTGCCACAACGTGAGCCAACGCAATGATCAACTAATGACCATACTTCCATAGTCCAGATTTCTGATTTTGTCCATAGTAATTAACTTTTATGACAAACATTAGGTCTGTGGCTAAACTATTTATTTAAAGAAAACTCTTGATTATGACAGAAAAACATTAAGTATCTCAAAGCAGTTTGTACTCCCCCAATGTACGCAGCAAAAAACAACAGACCAGTGACAACATACACGTCTTCTAATAATAAACTGGAGCTGTGAATATCTTTAAGTGAACACATTTTCTGTGAAGTTATATGGCAAATGTTGCAATATATGAATTACAAATATAAGAATGCTTTCGATTTATGTAGTGCTTTATTGACACAAAGATGCTTTACAGTGCATTTTTCACACAGTGGTGGTAAGCTACTACTGCCACAGCTGCCCTGGGGTAGACTGACTGAAGCAAGGCTGCCAATCTATGCTACTGGCCCCTCTAACCACCACCAATACTCACACTAGGCCTGTCACAATGATTACTATATGGATTTATCAGTCAGTATATGCTGGAACAATATATTTTGTGTGCACAATTTCTTTGCAAAAATGGGGAGATTTTTGCCATTTTATGTAACAAGGTAAGATCTGAGCCGAGAATGAATAACTTCTATAGCTAATTATTGTTTCATACTGACTTTTTTTTTTTTTTTTGCAGTTCAGGCCTTAATGATACAGTACATTTAAAAATAGGTTTACTGGGATTATCCTGCTTTGTGTAACAACATAAAGTAGTTTCAGTATTATCGTTTATCACAAAATTTCTCTTTAGCAATATATCATGCTACAAAATGCGTCATCGTGACAGGTCCAACTCTCACACACAATGTGGATGATGATCACTGATGCACAGTAATCAAGACTGTTATATTTAAAGATTCACTATTAACTTTTCTGGCGGTGGGGTTGCCTCCATTATGTCACCTTTATGTGTCTGTGAAAAGGCAAGCCCTTTTTTAAGCAATATAAAACTGAAGCTGAAATAACTGCAACCAACAACTGTTTTATTGATCGCTAAAACTAATTGTTTTTTCATTTAATTGATTTGGTTTTTAGATTGTGAAAGGCTCGTGTATATGAGATTTTGTTCTATTTTGAAGCTGAAGCTAAAGTGATGCCACATGATGCCATCTTGATAGAGTAAATTACAGATAAAATAGGCCTTTCATCAAAGAACACTAAAAGTTTCCTCTCATTTGATGCAATTCTTGTTTTGTCTGAGTCATAAAACCTCTTCTCACAGAACATGGCATGTTTGAGAGTCTATGTATAGTTAAGATTATGCTTATTCAATTACTAAATTAGTTGACGATTATGCTAATAATCGATTAGATGTGATTATATGATTACATTTTCAGCCCTTATGCGTTTAGCTGGAATGGCACAATCCACAACAAGGCATTAAAGTATTAGCATCAACATGGAGATAAGCATGAAGTAGTACTGCTTTGTTCACCCACTGTAAGCACTAATTTTCAGCAGCATTTTTTGTGACACTCCAGGGCTTGTCAACATGAACCTACTTTGTTCTGGGGGCACTGTGACATAATGCTTTTCATTTGTGTTCCACATGCCATGAGACCAGTTTATCATACACTTTTAAAGTGTATAAAGAACTGAATTAGCAGGTTGGTTGAGCAGCGAAACGTCTACACTCCTACAACATTTTGTCCAGTTGACAGATTTGACTTCGGTTTTTGTGATACACTTTTAAAGAATGTCTACTGTGTGTTTAACCTTAATGAAATGATGTGGAGAACCCCATCGAGCTAAAATGGGCAACTTGTAGGCTGTGCATTTAATGTACTGACACAAAGTAAGAGTAAAACTGTTACTAGCCAATGTATAACTCAGTCAACATTTGGTTAATTAGCTAATATTAAGGCCAAAATGTCTATTTCATTATATTTTTAGATGAGGTCCAAAGGTGTAGAGTTACAACAGCTTTCCATTGCAACATTACTACAAGCAATCCAACAATAAATCACTTTAGTCCTCTGTAGGGCTGAAATTGTGATTAAGTAATTCATCAGTTAACTTATTGATTATTGAAATAACTGTCAGCTAATTTAGCAATCAAATAATTGTTATCTGGTAGATACGCAGTGCTTTTCTGAAAAGGTTTGATAAGAGAACTGTAACTGCTTAAAAATGGGACAGGAAATCAGTAAAATTAATGTTTTAATGAAAGCCCTATTTTGTCTGTAAATATACTCCATGAGAATGGTCTAAAATCACTTTAAATTTTTCTGGGTCATATTTAGTAAAACTCTCATATTCACAGGCCTTTCACAATCCAAACAACAAATCTATAGAATATCTGCTAGATTAATTGATCAGCAAATGAATGGTTAGTTGCAGCCATAGTCCTCTATGTGACTGAAGAGTAACACTTGTTTCTTAAGAGTGGCAAGAGAAAACCCTACCAGGACAAACTCGTGTGACTGTGGAAAACAGTGTATTAAAACACGAGGTGCTGGGCTTTATATCTTCTGGGTCTGAGAATTATGGACAATCGATTTGAAGTGATCTAAATGATGGGTGTTCGGCTCACCTATGTGCTGGCTGCGCGTCACGACTCACAATCTTCACGTTGTGTCTGTAAAAAAACAAATCTTATGTGTTCGGGCCAGTAGTTTTGTGGATGGTTTAAAATGCTGGCAAATTTTTACGCTAACAATAGCTAGCACACGGTTAGCTTGCCTCCTTTGGGCAAGTATAATTAGCTACCACAGTACCTAACATTATAGCCATGATAGCCACCTAGCTAATGTTAGCACAGTAGCCAACTAGCTATTTGATATTTTTACTCTGCACCAGCCACCACTTGTTAATAGTTCATATTAGAGATAAATGTCAGGGTAGACAGAAATGTGGCACACGCTAAGAGTTTCCCAGCTTACAAATGTACACACTTCATGCACCAGGTTATTAAATAAGATGCTATCAGGTAGCTAGCTCCGAATGACTTACCAATGCTAATGACTGGTGCTAGCTCGAGTTGGTTCACTGCGACCCCGACTGCTGTCAAAATAGCGCCGTGTGAGCGAGCTGTGGCGTTAACATTACTCACTCAGGTTGCAAGCGCTTGGCTTTAAGCAAAAAAAAAGAATTAGTCACTGTAACACGGGAAAATAAGAACCAAACACGAAAGAATAAAAGGGTACAAATAAAAGAAAAATAAAGAAAACGCTATTCCCCCTTGTGTTCAAAGCTCCGGCTTCTTGTGCGAGCGTCACTTTTTTCGCACACGGAGAGTTGACGTCAGCGGCGTGCTTTTCGGGCGCACGGAGACAGTCTGGAAAACATGAAATACTTCATATAGTACACTTCCTACCACTTAGAGCTGGTGTATCTTTTTGTAGCTTATTCTGGATGAATGTTTGCACGTCAAGGATATCGAAGAAAAAAAAAAAACTTGGTTCACTAATTTGGTTCATTTCATTAATGTTTTGATCTTGACATAAAAATTTCACATATTTTTATATTATTTTTTCCAGATCCCTTAGCCCCAAAAAGATAAATAAAGTGCACTGATAACTGGGCTATTGAAGTTCACACTGCTTTAATGCGTTTATGTATTTAGGCCTACATGAACTGTAACTCCTGACATCTTTACAACCTGTTTTCTGTCTATTTTATTTTATTTAACCTATTTGTTTATTTGAATAGGGACAATGAATATAACATTACAAAACCTATAGTATATTTAACAGTGCCAGTGTTTCACATCGAGTTTCCAACTCTAATCCCGAGTCCCCAGCTGTATAATGCTCTTCTTTCTTATCACACTGATTTTTGATTAAAACTTTTTGTAAGATAAGGATGGAGCCTCATTGTCTCTGTGTGTGGGGATATAGCCAACTTGTTGGTTTTAAAAAAATGTTGTGGGCAAAAGGCCTATTTAATTTAGAAGAAATGTAGCCAATATGAAAAACTAAAAAAAAAAAACTAAAAAAAAAAAAAAAAAACTAAAAAAAAAAACTAATTAAACGTACCGTTGTAGTTCCCATAAATATCCACACGAGGGCAGACACGCTGTACCTTCATAGTCGAGGGGCAGAGCTGTGTGAACTTACTAATATGTTTGAAAACGTTTTAGGCTAAAACAGAAAAGCAGTAGAGTATTTTTAGGCCTGCAGCAAATTCAACTTACAGCCCCTGAACAATTAGCCTATATGTTAAGGAAAAAAAAACGAAAAAAAACAGGTATAGGCCTAATGCTATAAAATCTCTTTTTTCTCTTTGTGAACCTGACTAGGCTATAAAATCATTTAAAAAAAACTGAAGCTTTGTGGTGGGAGTGGCACCATTCACTTGCAAACCTGGTAGCCTGACAGAATATGGCAAGCCAGATCTCCAGCCAGAGTAGTTTAGGTTGAATTTACACTGAATTCTTGTGGTTATTATGCAATTTCCCTTTTGGATCAAAAAGTTTGTCTAAGCCATATTACCTAATGACAAATTAATTGGTCTAGAAATGAGTATGAGATCATCACATCAAATGTTCAAGTGAGCTTGACAGAGCCTATAACCCCTTAGGCCTACTTGGAGCTTTGGCCAGTTCTGTTATGTTCTCGTTCAGTAAAAGTTAAATCAGTCAACTGGATAAAAATGAGTAGGAGTGAAGACGTTTATACAGATAGTGTCCACCAGCAATCTGACCAGAACTGAAGAAGTGGCTTGGATGAGCAGCCAAACGTCTTCACTCCTACAACATTTTTATCCAGTTGACACATTTAACTTTTGGCTTTTACTATGGATCAGACCTGGAAGAGTGAGGCAATACGCAGACATCTTCTCGTTTAGGCCTACCATCTCAGAGAAGACATCATACGTGGTCTCGTGCCTCTGCTCTCTACACAGAAGACAACACCGTCCAACTTCCACCGCACACGCTCCACGCATGCTGCCCCTTCTGAGGAACATGACGGGACATGTGAGACTGCCACCCCGTCTCCGCCTCCCAGCCTTGAGCACTTTCTCACGTTATAACTCCAGAAACTGTTTGATGAGTGAGTCTCAAGCAGACAATACAGTAACTAAGGGTGGATCCACTTTGATAGATGAGCAATCATA
Organism: Periophthalmus magnuspinnatus; assembly: GCF_009829125.3. Taxonomy (NCBI): domain Eukaryota; kingdom Metazoa; phylum Chordata; class Actinopteri; order Gobiiformes; family Gobiidae; genus Periophthalmus; species Periophthalmus magnuspinnatus. The sequence continues at coordinate 2,120,241 of NC_047130.1, forward strand.
CACAGTAGGCTATTCATGAAAGTTTACCCAGGCCTAATAGTCATTGCATCATTAGGTGAGGTTTATTCCAAAATTCATAAGTCTACTCATCCATTAGGGCAATTAGACTACTTGACCTTATTTAATTGGAAATGTCGCTGCATAAAGTTGGTTTCCATAGTCGTAACTTGAGCCTTTTTATCTGTGGAGTTGTGCTGTGCAGCGCAGTGCTTGTAGTGTGCGTAATTTCCCTGATGCCCCGATGCGCTCATTGGTGCGTCCCTCCAACGTGTCACCAGTTTTGGTGGATTACCCCAGATTTCTCGTTCATCGGGAGTGTAAAGGGCACACCTTTCTCCAAACTTCACTCTTCACGGACACCAGCTGCCAAGAGGACAAACTTTTCAACATTACTAACAACATATAGAAAGAAACGTTTTGTTCTTCATACCTTTTGCCAGCGCCAGTGATTAAGGCAGATATTATCCACTCTCACCATGACGGTATCGATCATTTCTACCTTATTTCTTCTTATGACAATCCTGGTGGTTGACGTTTCCTCCGGGTGTGTGTCCTGTGGTTTGGAAAAGGATGTAGAAGAAAAGCTGATGGTGGAATTCGCGAAGCAGCAACTTTTAGACAAACTGCACCTGAAAGAGAGACCAAACATCACTCAAACCGTGCCTCGTGCGGCGCTTCTCACTGCGCTGCGCAAACTGCACTCAGGACGCGTCAGACAGGATGGTACACTGGAGCTGGACAACAGTTTACCACTCAAAGACCAAGGCTATGAAGTAGTCAGCTTTGCAGATATAAGTAAGTGTAATACATGTCAAAAGTAAAAATTCTGTTCACACAGGGAATAAGTTTATTAATTTGTGTGTGTGTGCTACGCGCGCGTGCGTGTGTGTCTGTGTGAGTATGTTTCTGTAGGTACATGAGGTTTATATAGCAAAATATTTGCTGTTCTTTGAGTCATGGCAAAACTAAGGTGGTGAAAAGCTGTAAGTTACACCTGTGTCATAAACAGTATTTATAAGTGAGCGCTGACACATGTCTCTCCTGTCACAGATAGCACCCGGAGTACTGAGGATGAAAGCCTACAGCTTGCCTTCCAGTTCCTCCAGGAGCAGGGCCACAGTGTCCAGGTGCTGCAGGCCTCTCTGTGGATCTACGTGCGCTCCTCTGAGGACCCTTACAGAGATTCCCGCCTGCCTGCTAGGGTCTTCCTATCTGCAAATCAGGGCCAGCAGAGCTCTAACAGCAGCCTGGTAATAGAGCAGATGCTTGAAGTTAAAGAAAGTAATTGGCACACTTTCTCCATCACCCGTACACTACAGACTTTTCTGGATGGTGGCCAGCACAGGCTTCGCTTTGAGGTTAGCTGTGAGGAAAATGGCAAGAACCTCTGCTCCCTGGACAGGACAGGGGACACCCCCTTCCAGCCCTTCCTGGTGGCTCAGGTGCGCTTGCGTGATGACCACTCCAAACGCTCACTCAGGAAGCGTTCTCTGCGCTGTGGGAATGACGTCACCGTGTGCTGCAAAAGAGATTTCTACATCAAGTTCAAAGACATACAGTGGCATGACTGGATCATTGCACCTGAGGGTTACCACATGAACTACTGCATGGGCCAGTGTCCTCAGCACTTGTCTGGTTCTCCCGGAATTGCCTCTTCTTTTCATGCCACAGTCTTCAGCCAGCTCAAAGTCAACGGCATCCACACGGCCATCTCCTCATGCTGCATCCCTACCGAGCGCCGCCCACTTTCCATGGTGTACTTCAATTCTCAGCATAGCATTGTCAAAACGGACGTGCCAGACATGATTGTGGAGTCCTGTGGATGTACATAGACTCATGGCAGTGTCATTACTTTAGGGTACTATAGCACAGTCACTTGTGCATACACCTGCAGCCAAATAGCAGCTTACATTCATGTCAACAACTACAAGTCCAGTGATTTCAGCCACAAACTATTTTCACACTGCATTCACCTTACTTTTCAGTAGGTGAATTTTCCTTACTCTATTTACTAATGCTGCTTTGACAATCTCTTTACATATCCAGTAAACTCTTCTAGGTACAAACAAGTTTGTAATGTGTTTGCTGAGATGTCCTCAAAAGTTTTAGACACATTTTGATATTAAACAATGATAATTTACTCTTAACAGTTGCTAATGAAAGGCTTTGGATTGCTTATTTTTATACAGCCACTTTATGTTGTTGTTGTTTTTTTTGTTTTTTGTTTTTTTTGTTTTTTTTTTCCAAAATATGTTTCAGATTGTTTGTAACATTTTACAACAGTTAGAAAGTTTTACTATTTTTCTTTTTTAATTGCTGGGTCCTCACCCACCATTCAGGAACCACTTCCCATGAAGGTTTCAAGGGAATGTGCCTTTCAAGTGCATATTTAGACCAAAGAGATGTGTTCACTTCTGTGATACTTCATAGCAGTACATTTCCTAGTGCCTGTCCTTTTCTATTGGATAAAAGCATTTGTTGTATTCCAGCTGGTTAATTCTGGCTGGGAAGCCCATGCTAACATCAGCAGTATTTGCACAGGTAATCAGTTGGGTAATAGTTCTGACACCATATGAACCCAGGGCAACTTCCCTGATTCACAGGCAAACACTGAGCAGCCATGCACCACAGCACGTGGCCAATTCTGTCGTCACTCTGCTGTCTTTATATAATGAGATATTCAAATCTATTCAAAACAGTGAGGCACTCTTAACAATTTCAAAACTACAACATGACATACAATTTAGTATAGTAAGCAATGTAAGAGATTGAGAAAATGCAGAAAGCACTTTATCTTCCTAATATATATATAATGTTAAAACCTAAACTCAGGGGGCTGCTGCCTAAGCATGTACATAATAAACAGAATGTTCTCTGTAAATGTTGTGTCATTGTTCATGTGAACATGAAGTGTATGTTTATTTTTATATAATGCTATATTTTGAGTATAATGTGTATATGCGAATGTTTTAAACTGAAAAAAATGTATTTTGATAAATAAATACTTGTCAATCAGCACTAAATGAACAGTACCTCATTCTTATGAGAAATGCACCAGCAACAGAATATCTCATGAGTCTGAATAGGCATCGTTAAGCAATAGCAGTTAATTATTATTGGGATATAGACCGTTTAGACCTGTTAAACTAACACTCTTTGAACAGAAGACTTAAAGTATTGTTACAGAAAATCATTATAAACCATAATATTGAATCACCACTTACACAATAATCTTAAATCAGGATAATCCTGTAACTCGTTTTGTGAGTAGTTAGTGTTTGTAATGAGTAACTGAAGTAGAACATTCTACAGCTCAAACTTTATCGCACTACAAAAAATAACTAACAAAATTCCCTGTAGTGCAAATGAAATATATGCATGATAAATATTGAGCCCCAAAATAGATTGTTCAGTCTATCATTTATTGAATGATATAGAAAATAGAAATATATGATGGTGACAAGCCTAATATCACATATTCAAATTTCATATTGAGAAAGTGGCCTGGCATGGCTCCTGGCAGTGCGTCTGTGGGGCAAAGGCTGTGCTTGCTCTTTCAAACAGTCAAGTGGCTTCATGGACCGTCTGTGTTTGTTTGGTCAACGGCTGTCACATTCTCCTGGCATGGTGCCATTTTCATCCACCACAAATTCATATGGACTCCAAACAATGACAATTGTTCATCTTAATTGATTTTTGTAATTAGGCTCGCATAACTTACATTCTTAAAATCTGCGTAAATCTTTTTCATCTACACTGATTATTGTTTGACAAGTGACTCACAATTGCTGCTGCCCTTAGTTCGAAATTTTTTTGACCCTATGCCAAAGTTGGCCAACACCCCCTGTCCAGCCGGAGGTGAACGGAGGTTTCGCCATCCAAAATGGACTATAACCAGACAATGTAAACTGATGAATTTTTTATATGATATCTGTCCTCATAAGTTAACAAAGTTTACATTCTAAGTAAAAAAAAAAGTTTAAAAAAACTTTTGGTTGATTTGTTGACATCTTGACAATAAAGACTCACAAACTAATAATAAAAACACAGACAAGAATCCAACATCAGATAACACATAATATGACATAACCTTTAGCCATTTATCATATTCCATCATATATTGTTTACCTGATGCACTTCTTAAAATCAAACAAATACGTTACACTAAGATGCACAATGCGACATTTTTGGTGGGTGGACACTTGCTCCAAAGTGATGTTTATGCTTTACATGGAATGTTCCAGTTTTGACCTATAACTACTGTGAGAAATTCTAGAAAAGCCAATGATATCTCGCTTAAAAAGCCGATGGTGGACACTTCATCAGCAGAAGTTACATAGTGTACTTTTAAATAAGCAGAATTTGTTCCATGGCAGCGGCTGAGTGTTTAGACTAGAGTATTTTCCACAATCCGAAGGTTCGATCCCAGCTCCAAACACTGCATGTTGTTGTTTTCTCTTCTGGCAAGACAATTCACCTGAATATTGTGTGTGTAAGTAAATGGTGCTGAATAAATGACAATAATACGCCCAAGAGTGTAATGGCGTGGTGCTTACAAGTGAGAGGCCCGAGCAGGCCGATTCTAGTGATAACCACCTACTGACCTACTACTGAGAAATGAAAGCCTACTGACTTACTGATACACTGACACACTGACCCACAGAGCCACTGTTTACCATGTGCCACTAAAGCCCTAATCCTTCACTCCACTCACAATCCCACAAATCCACCGGGACGCTCCCTCATCCCGCAGGTGCAGTCAGGACAGGACACTCTCTCTCCTGGACCAGGTAAACTAGGCGATGACAGTGAAGATGATTAGTGATGATGAGCAACTAAAACTATAGACTATTGAGAGCATTTATCAACATAGTATCTGTTCATTCAACGCTCATGTTAGCTAGTCAGTTAACAGTTTCAAAAATGTTATTGTACCATTTTAAAATTAATATTATTGCATTAGGAGGGCAAAAAATACAAATAATCCATCACACTAGGCCATTTTGTTCCAGTGGAGATGAATGAGTGTATGTGTGTGCCTTACAAACGTTGACCATTGTGAAAAATAAAACTGAATTGAATTGAAATGAATGTACTCACATCGTATATGACAGTGACATTTCAACAGATAGTCCTTGTCATGAGCTCTTAAGTGATGAGATGATTAAGCATGGCCTGTGAGAAAGTAATGTTAAGTGTTCCTCGCTCAGAACTTCAAATAACTTTTAAATCCACAGGCTGATCCCATTACGCCAAACCCACTTACCTGTTTTAAATCTCTGTTACATCAGAACAGCCGTGTTACCCAACAATTTCCTACAGCCTCACACTCTGCCGTCCTGTGCTTGGCTCACACCAGTGACAGTTTGTTGTAATTCTCACCCAGGCAGACACAACCGCAACATGGCTGAATACAGAGAGCCTCGGCTTGATTTTGTCTCTCCAGATCAGCCAATTATTTTTGTTGTATTACCAGCAGTGGTAGCAGTAACGTACACGCAGTAGTGCAAGCAGCAATATTAACCAGTAGAACAAGTGAGTAATAATATTTAGCAGTATGAATACAGGTGTAAAGTTGTAGTAACAGCAATAGCATTAGTCCATACAAGTTCCATACAAGTTGCTGCAATAGCAGTTCAGTAGTTGTAATAGTAACATAATTGTACGTGAGAGCAGCAGTTAATAATATGAGCAGTATCCATGGTAAAAAGCAGTATAATATATTGTAACTGTAGCAGCAAATAGTCATTCTTAACAAGTATAGTATTAGTGACAGTAGCAGGAATAGTACTGGTAAAAATATTAGCAACAGTAGAATTAACAGAAGTGAGTGGCATGGGAGTAGAATATTATTATACTATTATATATTATTATACTATACTATTATTTTTACTTAAGTCATGTTGCTCAGTGTGAACTTGGGTGTGATTATTTTCTAAAGGCATTTGCCACATGAGGGCGCTGCATTTGACGGTCACAGATTCTAATTAGCCTGAGATGAGGAATCCGATTAACAGACCTCTACTTTATAGTGGTCAATCACGTTTTACTCCAGTGTTGCTAACCGACTAACCATTTTATGCCAGCTTCTGGGAGGCCTACAGAAGTGAGGTCTCCTGAGGTGATCGAACCATACACAGTTGACATTCTCCTATGAATTTCAACGGGTTTGCACCCTTCACCAACCAAAAACTTGATAACTGACCGCTGTTCAATCCTGGAGCATGCTTCTAGGTTGGCCATCTTTGTTAATCGCCAAAACTCTCAAAGTGTTTTTTTTTTTAATCTGCAAAAAAATTAAATCCATGTGAAAAACAAGTAAAGTAAATCAAAAAAAAAAAAAAAAAAGTAAGCTTGTAACTGTATTAAAAGTCCTTATACCAAAAAATTCACCTTATTTATTGAATGACCCTCGTATGTCTTAGCTTGATCTATAGGCTCAAAGTAAACATCATTGCGGTTGTTTGTTGTAATGTGTTGCATAGCGTAGCACCTGTTGTTTATATATATTTTAACTGTGACCAACCAAAATAGTTTAATGAAGCTTACACTGCTCACAGGATTAAATGGGATTGCTTATACATTTTGTCTGTTTCCTGCTACACTAACCGTATTAAACCTTGTGACTTAGACTTTGAATGTCTTACAGTCATTCCATAAGGCGATAATTTGCACTTACCAGCACATGTTGATACTTCTTGGCACTTGCCGTCTTCGCTTGAATCCCTAGGCGTTGCTCATTGGACCATTCAGACTGTTGGCACCGCACCCGTCTAATAAATCTGACAAACAAAAGACAGTTTAAAGCGTGTTGCAGTTCATCGACAGTTTAATCTCCACAACAGAACATGCTGCTACGACACAAGCAGCCAGAGTATGAGTATATTTATATATATATATCTCACTACTGGTTGTTAGATGTTACACCCAAATGGTTTAATCACGATTGTAAAGACCTATGACTACAAGGCTTTGGAAAGTGCAGACAATGGCAAAAAGGTGTCTCCAGGATAGTTCCCTGGGGATACTTGGGATCTACAAAATACACCATAACATTTAAGACTCAAAGTGAATGGAAGAGATGAGTGTAAATAAAAAAAAAACATGGGTATGCACATTATCAGACAGATCTTTACTATGCTATATCCAATCTCACGAGGGCTCACTCGCAATACAAATCACTAGTTTTTCACTCATTCCATACAGGATCAGTACTGTTGGAAGTATGTTGCTTGAAAAAAGTACATCGGCTGTTTAAATATGAAAGCATAGAGCCTTATTACTAATCATGTGGACATAGAATAGCCCTTTGATACTGAACCTGCAGCAACAGAGTCAAAAATGTTTCACTGTTACACTCAACGAGCAATAGTGACAGAACAAGAGAGCATCCACTAGAGGACAAGCAAATACCTTTATAATTATTGGATTTACCATCTTCTCCCACATAGTCTTAGCTCTGAATGGCAACTAAGAGCAATATATTGAGGGGTGACCTAATGCTGGATGAAATAAATGCAATATCTTTTCTGAACTCTGCTGGAGGGAGTATATGTCTTCAGGTTCAGGACACACAAAATGTATTTCAACATTGCTGTTCAATCACTGTTGTTTAAAAAAAATAGTGTTGTATCTGTTTATTTTTATCTCTCATCAACTCAGTGATTATTTCAGCAGCCCTAAGCAGCCAGAGAATTGGATCTGGGACTGGGCACATTGTTAATATAAAAACTAATAAACCAACACCAACCCCATGCCATACTACTAAATTTGAAATGTTGATTAGGAACAACAGCATAACATGGTTACAAAGTTTGAATAGGAACAATAGTTACAGCGTACAGTAAATCAAACAACATTCTTGATTGCTGTGATAATTACTTTTGTTGATTTTCACTGCCTTGCCAACTTTGTCACATTTATGTACAAGTCTGAATAAGAAGTGAGTGTTTTTCCAATTGCTGCAGCAAAGGGTGCCAATGTTTGTTTGTTTTTTTTTTGTTTTTTTTTCCGTATTTCTTTCAAGGAATTAAAATGTTCCAGCTCAAGTCTTCACTGTCTGTTTTTTATAATAGTGCTAATGAGAACATAGGTAGTATTGAAATGAGTTGTGATCTGCACAAGCATGCCCCTGTGCAGCTCAGGGAATTAAAAGCAGTGCTCTTCCTTCAGCTCACCTCTCACTCAGGTCTTATGCCATACCATTTCCTGCGTAGACCTAATTCTGTCAAAGGCTAAAGCCACGTGAGTGAATCAGGTCATTCTCATTCACACAATGTGATCAGTGCAATAAACAAGATTTACATTAGACACTCACAGAATATTTTGACTTCATACATTACTTTTCATTCATATTGTAATATTATGCACCCAAGAGTTGCTCTGGTAGCTTGAAACTTCAAATGTAGAATACTCAGAACAAAAAGAAGCAGAGAGCAACACCTGATTTTGTGTATATACTTACGAGGAAAGAGTAGGCGCAGGCATTTTGTTACACTTCAGTAATCTAAACTAACACTTGATAATTTGGCATTGTTTTACTTTCCTACAATCCCATTGTACTGTAGGATTATTACCAAAATTAGTGTTTAAGGCAAATAAAAGTATGATAAATCAGGTACAAGTGTGCAACACGTTTTAGGGAAAGTAATATAAACTTTAGGGAATGAAATACAAATGAAATGAATGCAGTGTTACTTTCTTATCTTTCTATTGACCTATTCTATTACAGATGTTACCTATTCCCCTGGTGCTAAGTATATAAAAAAAAGCAGGGCATTAAAATATTTATGTACATGTCTATATGTCTATGTAAAGTATATACTTTCCCTGTGTTAAGACATGTTATTGATGTTAATAAGGTTTGTATAGTGTGTCTAGTGCAATGCTGCCCTCTGGTGTAGAGGTCATATACTGCTACTGTTTCACTAAAATGTGTCATCTGCAAACAGTGCACAGAACCTTCAGGCTCAAATGCTGACAAGAACACCAAGTGACTTGAGTGGAAAGAAGGAGAAGAACTGCCTTAATGACTAAAAAGACCTCAGTGGTTATATGCTAATGTTAAACCATATTTATATTTTCAAGACTTTGATGCCATTTAGTGCAAAACAATGACTACAACCTTACTTCCATTGAACTAAAACTTTCATCACAGTTGTTCCAGGAAAAAGCATGTTTTTACTTTAAACAGATTCTCAAATGTTTAAAAAATGTATTTAAAATAGCACTGTGGGTTACACAGGTTTGTGACTAACTCATCACAACAGAAAAGATAATAATAAAAACTACCACACAATAAATTAACCAAACATCAGAACAACAAGGCAAAACATACCTGTCCATGCTCTGTTAGACAGAAGATGTACTATTGCAACTGCTGTTGTTCCATCTCTACACTGTCCCAGTCACTCAGAGCACACAGTCACTCAGAGCACACAGTCACTCAGAGCACACAGTCACTCAGCGCACACAGTCGCTCGGAGCACACAGTCGCTCAGCGCACACAGTCGCTCGGAGCACACAGTCGCCCAGAGCCCACAGTCACTCAGAGCACACAGTCACTCAGAGCACACAGTCACTCGGAGCCCACAGTCACTCAGAGCACACAGTCACTCAGAGCACACAGTCACTCAGAGCACACAGTCACTCAGAGCACACAGTCACTCGGAACCCACAGTCACTCGGAGCACACAGTCACTCAGAGCACACAGTCACTCAGAGCACACAGTCACTCAGAGCACACAGTCACTCGGAACCCACAGTCGCTCGGAGCACACAGTCACTCGGAGCACACAGTCGCTCAGCGCACACAGTCACTCAGCGCACACAGTCGCTCGGAGCACACAGTCACTCGGAGCACACAGTCGCTCAGAGCACACAGTCGCCCAGAGCCCACAGTCACTCAGAGCACACAGTCACTCGGAACCCACAGTCACTCGGAGCACACAGTCACTCAGAGCACACAGTCACTCGGAGCCCACAGTCACTCGGAGCACACAGTCACTCAGAGCACACAGACACGCAGAGCACACAGTCACCTGTAGCACACAGTCACTCAGAGCACACAGGCGGAGGTGAGAACAGTGCTCACTGCACCTTTATAGAGCATGTAGCAGTGAAGAGCTGCAGCTCTGGGACCGCGGGCCAATAACATGACAACATATGCACAGCCATCTGCAATGGAAAAACAAATCCTCAAATCCTGTCAAAGATGTAGTGGGTTTGGCCTGTTGAAGGAGTGTTTGGCCTGTCGAAGAAGTGCTCTCCAGCTGCTCGGAATCCTAGTAGATCCTTTCTCTGCTCTCTCTCACTCTGAACACTGCCTCTGTCCTCATGTTCATGCTCCTCCACAAACATTCCACCTGCAGCGACTCTCTGCCTAATACCAATGACACAAATATATGCTGACTACTAATGTGTGCATAGTAATAATCCAAGCAGCCACTATTTTACAAAAGAAAATTAGAACATTATTATCAGCATCTTTACATTACAGTGTTTATGTTCCCCAACCAGGTGCTTTCTTTTGTAGTCTAATCATTTTGTAGTGTGTAAGATAAGCCTTACTAACTTTTACCTCTCGTTCATTCACCTTTCCACCCAGTATGTTCCTGACATAGCCGTCAATGTTTATGCAATGTGAGTTAACTGTTAAAAAACTCTTAAGTAGTTGTAAATATTAACATATTTCTGGTGAAATAAGGTTGTTTAGGTTGCTGTATCCATCAAGAATAACACAAAACACACACATTTATTACGCCCCACACCATATATACCTGCCCCTGTTTTGCTGCTCACCTATAATCCACCCATTGATAAAGAGCAGCAGCTTGGACTCGGCACAATGCCACGAAGCATATGTTTCAGCATCTGCGACTCTCAGACTTTCCTGCAGGAGGATCTCAGTGTCAATCTCTCATTCACAAAAATCTGATCTAAACTCAGCCAATATGTTGTCAATGAACCAGCGCCTTCTCGGGTCACCAACTGTTCACACCCAACAGCTTTCATTGCACGACCTGCTGCAGCAAAAGGCTCTGCTTATTTTTATATTTAGAGTCAGCGTGATGAATTAATTGAACTGTTACAAAAGTGGGCTAATTGTAGGCTAAAAACACAGGATATTAGCAACTGTATGAGAACCATCTATCAAACAAGTCCTAAACTTTCTACGAGGCGCTTAGTTGTTATAGAGAAATTACTCATTAGATGTGTAAGTAATTACAGAGTTAGCATCTGTTTAAATAGTTTTATGAGGTGGTGGTGAGCTAGATTTCTGACTGGTTGTTGTGGCAAAATCTATCTTTTTTAACTTACATATTATTATAATTTAGTGTTTTATGTTGCACTTTATCAACGAAGAAAGTTCCTAGTTTGTGAGCTGTGTTCACTGACAATGACAATAAAAGTCTTCTGATTCTGAAAAGTGTAAATTAACCAGCAGAAAAGTAATTAGTAATTATTGTAGTATTACTTAATTAATTCAGTCAATGCACAATAAAGCCAAGTTATGTCTGAAAACACCTTCCCTCTCAATACTATATCTCAGTTATTAAAGATTTGTTAGAAGTTAGGCTGCAAATCTTGGATGTCATCATTTGAGCACGCTGAATTAATTGATCTGCTGCACAAGTGGGCTATTTGTAGGCGAATTAGGCATGCGCAGTTTAGTTTATGAGCAGACACATGATTTTTGGAGTCTGGTTGCATTACGGCTGCGCACAAAAAACAGTAACAATGTGCAAATTTCTAATCCAACTTGTACTGGGACAAACCTGTTGCTTTGCTCCGGGTCCAGAATAATGAAGTCCAGTCCAGGGTTTGAGTTGCACTCCACTGGCACAGCGCAGATCTGCAGCATCCACACACGTCGCAGGCAGCCACACACGCTGCTATGGAGTTACAGCATTAAAGTAAACACTGGGATTAATTGACGCATCATTTCATTCAGGAACATTTGATATAGATAGAGCCATGTCTGTGCAAGTGGGCTGTCAGCACGTGTGTAGGACGTAGTGTCTTTATGTAACTCTTTACTTCTACTAAACAAACGTGCAGGAATTTGAAACAGACAAGACAAACCTTAAAAAGATGAAGCCTTTATATTTGGTTCGCCCCGTGCGTAAAAGTTGCAATAACAATAAGAAAAGTAGCATGGACTTTTATAAGAAAAACAAAAAGTGAACTTCCTGTTTCGGGGTGGTCCACAGACTGAGGAGAAAGGGAGGAGGAGGAGGGAGGGGAGCAGGGGGTGCAGCATTCCCGCATTGGCTGAACAACTCACTCCAGGGCGCTGTGCGGGACTCCAGAGACGAACATGGGCTTCGGTTTGGTCCCGTGTGCGTAAAGTGACCAAAACGAAGCGATGGAAGAGAAACGCGCGTGAAACGAGGATAAAGCGGTGTTTTTCATCTCCATCTGACCCGAACAGGAGAAAGAAGGAGTAAGACAGAGACGAGGGGAGAGAGGGGGGCTCCTAACTGGAAACTTTCACAGCCTTTCTTGGACCCTGCTCCCCTCCACGGATTCTGGGAAACAAGTCAGAAAAGAAAGTTTAATGCACAACATCACTGCATGAAGCAAAGGTAAGCGCGTCTCTGCTGGTGTTTATTTATTTTTCTATCACACACACTGTCTCTCACGCTGATGCACAAGTTTCTGATTTACAACTAATAAAAGTAGCGACATGTTTTGCCAGTAAATAATTCCCAGTTCGTAGTTGAAATGAACCAAAATGTACTTTAAATGCGCTTCGATGATGGTAAAGTGTCTCTTTGCTGAAGGGATTGGCTGACCTTTAGTGTCAAACAGGGGTCATTAACTTGTATTAATTTAGACACATTATTTATTGACTGGGTTGTCTGTTTACTGGTGTTTTCTGGCAGAGAATGGATTATTTAAAGGTGTTAACTGCTATTGTTTATTGTACATTTACATAACAGTACATAATTTAAAGTTAGAGGAATTATTTAGATTGAAATGTTCATCAATTTCAATGTTTATTAATCTAAAAAAATAGAGCAGTTAAATAAAATGCCTGTCTAAATGTAATATGGAAATCAGAATTGACTATAGTTTTCTGTGCAGTAGTTTGTGATGATCAGATGTTGGGCTGTAGGTCAAGCTGTAGGCCTGTAGCTGTGGTCTGGTCCAGCTTGTTCACTGGTAAAACCTGGTGCTCCCGCTGCTGCTAGTAAGTTTTGAAATCATCTGGCTCAGGCAGCCCAGGGTCGCTGGGCCACCCGGGAACAGCTGTTTCTTGTAACCTGACATACTTGAGGTGCCAATATCTTTTCCAAATGTGAGTTTCAGTAGGACACCCACAAACAACATCCTCTGACTGCACTGGACAAGGAGCGGACAGCAGTGTGCAGATTTGTCTGTGAGGTTTGTGATTATAATGTTCAACGTGCCAGTGCCATTTCTATATGTGAGTTTCTAAGGTTAAAATGACAGGAAACATCTTCAATCGTTAGAAGTAAATGAGCTTTTTAGTGAAATTACCATTCTAAGACACAGGTCAAAGAATCTACTTTTGCCCACTGAGTATAAAGCAGCACATTCCTCACCATAACGCTGCAACAGTTTTGTGGATCAGTGTAAAGGTCATTGATGTTTCAGTGCTTGCCGGTCAGGGTAATATATTTTTAGCATTTCAAAATTAGGACCAACATTTTGATACATTTTGGCTGGATTGCATATCACTGTACAATTTATATACATCTTCTTGGTGTCAATATATGTAATCTAATCATCACAGGAGCGTTTTAACTAATGTGCGGAGATTAGCAGCAGCTCTTAATGCAGTGGATGTGTAGAGACTAAAGAGCGTCAACACTGGACTCAATGGACTAACCAAAGCCTTATTTCTTCCACAGTGACAGTGAGAAGTGTTGAGCACACAAACGCACAGTCTGTTTACTCAGGCTTTCACTCAGAATGAGAGCATCATCACCGGCAAACACGGGATATTAGCAACCGTATGAGAGACATCTATCAAACAAGTCCTAAACTTGCTACGGGGCGCTCAGTTGTTATAGAGAAATTACTCATTAGCTGTGTCAGTAATTAAGGAGTCAGCATCTGTTTAAATAGTTTTGTCAGACGGATGGTGAGTTGGATTTGTGGCTGATTGTTGTGGCAAAGTGGTAGTAGGATTAACCAACAGAAACAATGTAATTAGTTATTATTGTAGTGTTACTTAATTCACAGTGTCACATCAGCCAATGCACAATAATGTCAAGTTATATCTGAAAACACCTTCGCTCTCAATACTATATTTCAGTTATTAAAGATTCATTACCAGTTAGGTGGCAAATCTTGGGTGTCGTCATTGTTTTACATGTTTAATTAACTGATTATTGTTAATGATGAGGAGCAGTAGCAAATAAGAACCATCTAAAATGTCAAGAGTTCAACCAACGCAGGACCTAAAGCAATGAAACAGACGATTTAAGGCTGTAGTGGAGTAGACTAGTGTACATGGTGCTGATGACATCTCCAAGTTGTAGCCTTTGCCATGTACTTCTTAAAAATTGTGAAGCTCATAAGATTGTGTGTCATATTTTTGCTTGCACGTTAAATGTTATATTCCCATTGGCTCTCTCAGTTGCACGGGGAGAGAGGGAAGTGTACTTGTTCATTGCTGAGGTGTGAAAGACTCCGCAGGGTGCTTCCTTGCTCTGGCTGCAGCGTATAAAGTGTGGTATACGGCCAAAAGGCTCCTAATGAGAATTCTTAAACAAATAGAGCAGAGAGGGAGGGGCCAGTGTGATGTTATCAGGGCCTGTATCACCTGTGATTGGTCAGGAAGAAAACAGTGCAGGGATATGTCCTGTGTGGTGTTGGGAAATAGTTCTGCTAAAAAATGTAATGTCACAAGTAGGTAACAATATCTCATATATATTAGAACTAAATAGCATTATTTTCATAGTAAAATATATTGATTTATGGGTGGAATAGTGATCTTTATCATCTTTTAATGAAATAGATTTATTGTATTTCATAATTCAAATATAATCCAATATGCTGTTCCCCTGTGTTTTATGCATATGAACTCATAATATAATATGCAGTTTGTGGGGTTGTGTAATTAACTGGGATTAAAATTCAATCATTTCAAATCATGAATAAAATACTTAATAATATATTGGTCAAGAGGTCTACTAGGTCAAAATTCAAGATTCAAGATTTCTTTATTTGTCTCCCTTAGGAGAAATTTTTCTTGGACCAATGGGCTGCCCCATTGGTCATATGGATCCTGTGGTTTGGGGCAGAGTTCAGACTTTGGAGGAAGAAACTGGACTATTTTTATGTTAAATGCCTTTTAGGAAAGGCAATTTTATTTGTGTTGCACAATTTATGCACAATGTAATTCAAAGTGTTTTACAGAATAAGAAAGACATTAAAATCACAATAGAACAAATCAAAGCATAAATAATCATCATAAAATCAACATTAAAAGAGAAGGGGGAAAATTGTTTCTTGTCAATGTTACAGAAATTGATATTTAAAGCCATTATTTTTTGTTTTTAATAAAACAAAATATAATTCCACAGAAAATTCTGATCAATCAGTATGGGAGAAAAAATTATATCATATTCCCCAGCTCAAAATATCCTCTAAAAAAAGCCCAGTAATTAGACAGAGTTGCAAAAAGAAGGACATATGTAAAATAAAGTTAAGGCTTCTTTGTTTTCATCCTTACTTTTTACCTCTTCATTATAATATTGTATGATTAAGTCATAATAAAAAATAAAAAAAATTAAAAACACTTAACATTGATTATATCAGAGCAGGGCCACTAGCAGATCACATGATGTCAGCCGGCAGCAACAAGTGGTGTGTTTTTGTCCATATTCCATTTTGGGACGCTCAGCAAGAAACCAGTGTCACGTGACGCCCTGCAATCCTCCGCTGACCCCCCTCCCACCTTAGACCCCCCTCCCCACCTCGGACCACCCTCACTGGGATCACAGCCCCTCAATCAGGCCCTTTCACACTCGCTGAACCTGAAACAATCAGGGTTTAATAGCAGCTGTCTGTCTGTGCCGGCCTTGGCTTGCAACCAATGAGGGACAGGACAGAGAAGGCAGGACAGGGCTGAGGATGCTCCAAGGGACACACGTTTTATCCCATGTCTCCTTTCTCTGCACTTTTCTACTGTTGTAGTGCACTCTTCAGATGGGCCGCTGCGTGTCAGGGATTGGTATTCTGAGGTTATTTTGGGTTCAGTGGGCTGAGCGAGTACTGTTTTCAAACTATTGTACTATTCTATATGGATCCTTTAAACTGTTAAGTCTGTTGAGCTGTAGGTGTAATGAGCACACATTTGGTGGATGGTATTGTTGTCAAATAAAGGATAACTGTCTTTATATAATTTTTCAGTAAATGTAATCTATCCCAAAACTAAAATTCAGTAAGTATATAAATTAACAAAATACTTTTACTTGAGTACTTTGGTAGAGTCACAAGGCTGGTATTTGCAGGTAAAGTAAATGTCAATAATATGGGCCATGGTGGAGCAAAATATTAATACTTTGGATTGATTAGAACCTCACCCAAGTGTACTGCTATTGTGTCCTGGGGCAAGTCACCAGTATTCTGTATGACAGTCACATGTGGTACAGCCTGTGTGGCTGGTTAGGACAGGAAGGGCATCCAGTGCAAAACCCGAGCAAATCACCATGTACTTCTTAGTGATAACTCAGGAACGAAATGCAGACTATTCAAAATCTTTTGTGATGAGGTTGGAAGCGTTAGCAGTGACAGCAGTAGTGATGTTTATATTCTTAAGGAATAAGAATAAGAAACAAGAAACCTACTGAAGTCACTATTTTGGTTTTACTGAAGAAGCTGCTTGGATGAAACGTCTGCACTCAGAAAACTTTTGTCCAGTTGGCAGAATAGAATTTTTCTTATTATTATTTTGGATCATACCTGGACGACTGAGGGATTACACAGACATCTTTTAAATGGTTTTAAAGCTTATGGTAGTCTCTCGTCTCCATTCTAGTAATATCCGAGTGAACATGTAATGATGCTCAAAGTGGATTGGGGAGGGGCTCATACTAAGTAGTGGGTTGACACCAGAGGCCAAAGGCATTACGGCTTGAATTGAGTCAGTCAAAGGGCAAACATAATGAGGGGGAAATGTTGCAGTCATGGGAAAATCTGCAAAATCGCTTTTCACAGAGGGTTTTCTTAAAACATGCAGACCATCAGGAAATTTTATTGGATCAATAGATCAGCGGTGTACATTGATTACTGTTGTTTAGTGATTAAAATAGAATAATTGTTTTTTGTACTCATGTAACAATATTCATATTTTACTGTCTATACGTCCATGTACAAGTGTGAATGCCTGTGATCCATGGTGCTCCTCATTACATAACTTCAGAGAGAGTTGCTTGATGGGTGCGATCACAATTATTGTAATCATAACTGAAATCACAATTTATTTCAGAGGTTCTTCACACAGAAAGTGCAGTGGTGCATCAGCAAGCTTCAGGTTAAGAGAATGAACACATGAAATAAAGAGACACATTTAGCACAAGTATGTGGTTTTGTGATGTTGGATGTAACAGTCAGTTAAAAAATTGAGGCCATGCTCGATATGAAAGCTCAAAATCTGACGAATGCACTCAGTGAGCTGCAGAGGCTGCACTAGCACTGACTCATGATTGGCTGCAGGCATTTGGGTTTAGGTCGATGATTCAGAGCAACTACTTTTAGATATATTTGCAACTTGATTTGTTTGTTGGATGTGAGGCTCATGCAGCTTTCTTATCAAATAATCATCTTAGAAAAAAATTGCAACATAAACAACAGTAAAAGCAGTATTTACTTTTAACATGTTTACCTCCTATTTGGGGACACAGATTTTCATGACTTTTTAAAAATAGTCTGCATATCTTACTCTATCTCCTCTCTGTATGTATAAAACCTGTAGACCTCTATTTGATTCTTGTAATAGTTTAGCTTGTAATACTGTATATCCCTTCTGCTTCTCTGATCAATTTCTCTGACCATTTCCTGCAAAATTCAAACTACTTTTGCTTATTACTTGTGAATAATATTAACAGAATATGGCAACAAACAAAATGCCCCCCAGACCTATGAGCAATAAATCATCTGTTGCTATTTTGGCTTATTCTATAATTGCACAAACTGTTACATAACTCAGTTCATAAAAGTAGAAAAAGTACTTCTGAATGCAAAGGTTTCATTGAGATACTATGTAAATGTATGTGCAGTTTGTGAGAGCATGAGGCCTTCTGTGAGAGGCTATACTGATTACTTGACCTGTTCTTTGACTTTTTCGTACATATTTAGCAGATTTTGTAGTGGTTCTGTTGACAAAAGATCACCTGAATGACTTCATGTAACCTGTGTGAGAATTTGAACGCGTGTGCTGCAGCTTATGACTCATGGTGGGTCCAGTCGTCAGGCAGAAAGTGGCGTGGGGGCGGTGTTTATTATTGCAGCCCGTTGCCGTGGTTACGGTGCATTTGGTCGCCGCCATCATCAACAGTGTAATTACAACATAAGGTTTACAATCCGCCTCGCAACGCACTGGGAAAATGTCAGGTGACCATAGACTTTGTTCTACATGATCAAACTGAATATATTGCCTCATGAGAATACTGCAAAAATACTCAGCCATTGACATCTATTGTACTACAACTTTTAGCTGATATTACTAGAATTATGTTCGCTGTTAATGTAAGTTGTATTATTTTACTGTAACAGCCACAACAAGTTAGTCAAAAGCAAATCATCTTTTAAAGTTGCTCCGGAAAAAAAAAAAATCAGAGATTTTTCATTTGATTTTGTAGTTGTGTCTCAATAATGTTATCTGAGAGGAGATAACATCCTGCCCTGGATGGCAGATGTTCCAGGATTCTTCCACATACCGCACACCAGCTCATTAAACCAGGCCTTATCTCAGATATGGAGCACATGAGCTAAGAAAGCAAAGCAGTTCTGAAATGCATAACAACAGTGAGTATTTGGGGCATTGCTAGACAGACTGTTCTGTCAACTTAGTTTTAGTCATGTTTTTTTTTTTTTTTTTTTTTTTTTTTATACATATTGCTAACTATTTGACTAACATTATGAGTAAGCCATTGAAAGCTGTTTTACTTTGTGTGCGTGCTTGTTTTATTGTTCATTTTTCCTCATGAATTAATTGCAGTTTATTGGACATGTTCACTAAGTTGCACAAAATATTCAGTTCTACCATTTACTATGTGAGACTGAACATATACATCCATCCATCCATCCATTTTCTTCCGCTTATCCGGGGCCGGGTTGCGGGGGGAGCAGTCTAAGCAGGGACTCCCAGACTTCCCTCACCCCGGACACGTCCTCCAGCTCCTCCGGTGGGACCCCAAGGCGTTCCCAGGCCAGAGAGACATAGTCCCTCCAGCGTGTCCTGGGTCTTCCCCGGGGCCTCCTCCCGGTGGGACATGCCCAGAACACCTCCCTAGGGAGGCGTCCAGGAGGCATCCTGAGCAGATGCCCGAGCCACCTCAGCTGGTTCCTCTCAACATGTAGGAGCAGCGGCTCTACTCTGAGCTCCTCCCGTGTGACCAATCTCCTCACCCTATCCCTAAGGGTGCGCCCGGCCACTCTGCGGAGGAAACCCATTTTAGCCGCTTGTATCCGCGACCTTGTCCTTTCGGTCATTACCCAGAGCTCATGACCATAGGTCAGGGTAGGAACGTAGATTGACCGGTAAATCGAGAGCTTCGCCTTTGGGCTCAGCTCCTTCTTCACCACAACGGACGATACAGCGACCGCATCACTGCAGACGCTGCACCGATCCGCCTGTCAATCTCACGCTCCATCCTTCCCTCACTCGTGAACAAGACCCCGAGATACTTGAACTCCTCCACTTGGGGCAGAGACTCACCACCCACCCGGAGAGGGCAAGCCACCTTTTTCCGGTCGAGAACCATGGCCTCGGATTTGGAAGAGCTGATTCTCATCCCAGCCACTTCACACTCGGCTGCAAACCGCCCCAGTGCCTGTTGAAGGTCCTGGCTCGAAGAAGCCATCAGGACAACATCATCTGCAAACAGCAGAGATGAAATCCTGTGGTTCCCAAACCAGACCCCTTCCGGCCCCTGGCTGCACCTAGAAATTCTGTCCATAAATATAATGAACAGAACCGGTGACAAAGGGCAGCCCTGGCGGAGTCCAACATGCACCGGGAACAGGTCTGACTTACTGCCGGCAATGCGAACACAGCTCCTGCTCCGGTCATACAGGGACCGAACAGCCCTTAGCAAAGAGCCCCGGACCCCATACTCCCAGAGCACCCCCTGAACATATACAGCTTATTGGAAATATTAAAACATAAAAAGAAATTCTTCTTCTTTTAAAGTCAATATGATCTAAATTATTATTTTTTCCCTCTCATTAAATACATTTGGAGGGTAAAAGCTCCATAGGCTGTTTGAGGACACATATTGTGAGCAGAATATTGTCTATTGTGTGTGTACCCAAGCTGTTTTACATTCATACAATTATATAATCTGTCGATTTGTAGATTTTAATACTTTGGCACATTTTCTTGTTAGCTTTAAACAAGCTCTTTGTTCGGGTGATAGATTTATATTTCCTTGTATGACACGGTAACCATGACAATTTAAAACAATTTCTGGTCCAAACCTCACTTACCACAGTGACATTGTTGTTTCATAATGCTTGTTTATAAGAATGGACTAAAGAGGTCAGCCTTTGGGAGCCACCAGCCGAGATGAGGATTTGTTGTTATGATTCTTTTGTTCCTCTGCAGTTTTTCTCTTCTTTCATTCATATACAGATGGAGTCTGAGTGTCTCCTTGGCTTGCTTCTATTCCTGTGTGTGTGTGCTGTGTGTGTGTGAGCTGTCACATGTGAGGACTTGGAGAGGCTGGCCCATGCCACGTTAACCAGATCGGATGCCATAACAGGAAGTGGGCACATGCATAGTGACACACGTACATGACTTATTACCACTCCAGGCCAAATCTAGGCATCCTCGTCACTGATACGCTGACATGAATATCTGCTCAGGGTCAAAGGTAAAGGCGCCTTCCGTCAAACCGAGCCAATTTACAACCCAGGTTTATCAGGATGTCCTGTCTGCAGTGGACTCTGAGGGAGAGAAGGTGGAAATACTTCAAATTTGCAACAGTTTTCTAGAGGTTTAAGACAGAACTGTCTGTCTGGCAGCTACACGTGTGGATAAATGTGTTTCTCAGGGACAACAAAACTCAATACAATATTAAATCATTCAATATGATCCTCACAAAACAATACACACAACTCAATACACACATGTCACTACTCTTCTTCTATGCGTTAAACTATAGTTTAACACATAGAAGAAGAAAGCAGGTCCATAAAGGTCTAACTGCTATATTTAAACAGAGAAGCCTAATTGAATTAGATGTTATGTTTATATTACCATAAAAAGAATACTGCTTTTGTTCTTCTGAGGCTTAAAACATATTAAAATTACACTGACGTATCGAGATGCATTCTGAGAATAGTGAGTAAACTGTATGGTTGCACCTCTTGTGTTTATTAATACACCTGGCCTAATATTATTTGCATATTCTTTCAAACTTCATAATGTTCTAGTTCCACACCAAATATGAATTGCTTTAATTAGTTTCATACCCACATCCATTATTAACCTGAATAATCTATAGACCACGAAACTCTGATAATTATTATGCACTTTTATAATGTCATTTACTTGCCTTTACTTTACTTTTTTGAAAAACGAATCATGACCTTAGAAAAATAATATTACTGGCTCCCAATGAGAAAGCGCTTTGAATTTTCATTACTGGTGGAATTTAGTTGGAAAGAGGTGACTACAGTGAGTAAAAGGCTGTACCGCACAGACTGGAGCAGTGTGTGTGTGTGAGGAGAGAGATCCAGATTGTTTTAAATCCACAGCCTCTCAAATTTATGCCCATGGGCTGCTTCTTGGGTGGGCTGTAGAGGGAGGGGGAGAGGGGGCGGTGCTGCGTAGGGGAAAGTTGCCGACTCCAGTCTGCTGCTCCGCGCTTTGGCTTTTCCTGCTGGAACACATTTTCAGCTCAAAGTGCCGTCCTGCCCTGCCCTGCCGCGATTCCACTATCCACGCCACCTACTCCTCTGTGCTGCTCATTCAGTTACTTCAATGTGTCGGATACACTTTGGTTTCGCTGGTTGTAGAGAGGCTGAAGAAGAGAGTTGTGATTGTTCTAGTTGATGAAATTGAGTAAAGTTATTAGATTATTTACTCCTTCTGCAATTACTTATCACATTCTGCTCATCTTAACGTTATGTGATTATGTGACAAGTTAAAAGGCTACTTTGGCTCAGGAACTAACTTTTACAGGCACAATATCTATAAAATGAATGAATAACTGATCATAACATGCAACGGGAAAATTAAATGTGTGAATGAAATTTGGAAAATGAGAGTATTTATGTTTATCTTAGCCCATCCATTTTTGTGATTTATGATTGTTTTGTTTTTTGTTTTTTTATGTTCCTCTGCGAAATCCCTCTACACCATCTTCTTCCAGCCCACATCAGCTAGTTCCTCTGCGGGTTGTGTCCTAGTTCAGAGTTTGTTGGCATTGGTTGAGAGCACGGAGGCTTCCGGTGCCTGCGTAACAGCACAGGCCTGAATCCTCAGAGGGATGACATCAGTCGCATGTAAATCAGCCCCACACCGTCAGAGTTTGGAGGATATTTGGAGCGATAACGCAATGACGCACACATGTCCACACTCGCACATGACAACAAGGAAATGGATTACAGCACTTGTTCTGTGTCTTGCAAGTGTTTTTGTCTTGAAAATTAAAAGTACTCAACTGTTTCTTCCCAAGCAGTTCAGTCTCATTTTATTTCTGCGTAAGGCCGCTAATTCTTCCTGAAGGTATTATGGTTATTGGCGGGCTTGTAAACCATTAAGTCTTTATTTACAAGAGAAGAAGAGAGGGTCTGGTCGTGGCAGTGGCGCTGACCCCGCAGTGAACGATCAACATGAGTGCGTTTCAGTCTAAGCAGGCCCAGGGGACATCTGGCTGTGTTTGAACCCCTCTGTAGTCTAGAGACCCCCCCTCCTCCCTGATATAATTGCGCCCATTAATTACATGAGGTGGGGCATCGTTTCCTGTCCCCCAATAACAGACCAGTGCAGAGGGTCTCCAGACTCACTAGTGCTCCATGGACTCTGGTGTGGGAGGACTCGTGAGCTATTACTGTACTGTACTTATTGCCCGAATAGTAGCAGCAGCTTCATAGGACAAATAAAAAAAATGTATTGAAGGAGGCCCATGAAGGGAAAAATATAGGGCCACACTATTATTACTATTATGAATTTCCCCAGACTGCGCTACAGTTGTGTCTTGTTTTTTTCAGTGACTGGATTGTTCACATACGGTGCTTTGACACAGATATATTGGGACTGACCTATAGCCACTCACCTGTTCCATTTATAAATGACTGTGATTATGATATATTTGTATTTCTGAATGTTTCTCTTTGAACTTTACATTTCATTTGGCACACTGATTGGCTGGATCCTTTTTAACCAAAATAGTGAGTAAACATGTATTAGTTAATGCATCTCAAGCCAATTTTTTAGTACAGGTAATGCTGATATCTAGTGTAATAAAACAGAATCATGTTGTAAACTTAAATGTAATACTTTTCCATTGAAGAAAGCTGTTTGGTGATTTCTATTCATTGACACTTTAGAGAAAATAAACAAAACAAAAAAAGATGTCTGTGTAATCCCTCAGTCGTCCAGGTCTGATCCATAGCAAAAGACAAAGTTTAACAACAATTTGTCCAGTTGACAGATTTAAACTTCGTCTTTAGCTACAAAACAACACACAAAAAAATAAAAAAATAAAAAAATACATTGACTACATGACACTATTGGATGTCAGGGTAAACGATGCCTATAGATCATAGACTGTAGAAGGAGTGGACTAAGTGAGTGTGACAGTTATAGGGGCCAATTTGGACCTCCGTATTTGTAATTCTCACTGTGAGTATCATAGCAACCAAAGACCTGTCAATCAAACCTGTTGCTAACTCTAGCTGGAGCGACCTCAGGGAAAAAAGGACTTGTCTGTTATTAATGTTTATTTGTTCACGCAATAGAAAAATAAAAATACTAGGATCATGTAGAGCGTGGTAATACAAACATTTTAAGTCCAAAATGACGAGGCTCACTGCAGCAGTTACAGAGAGAGGGGGGACAGTTTTTCAATGTGAAGTGTGTTGGAGCCAAGTTGATGGAGCCGGAAGCACGCCAATGATCACGTCCTATTTGGAACACAACGGAAGCCCATTTATATATACAGCCTGTGCTATAGCTCATGAAAGTCTAATAAGATCTGAAAGATGAACCAAAGATGGCGTTGTGTTGCTTTCAATGGCCTGTGCTCATTGACGCAAAATTCTCAGAAATATTTTTTCTTCTGCATTACTTTTCAATAGGGGCAAGCATCTTCCACCCATATGACCACAGAAATGTGCAGCACAGGACCAGTTCTGACCAATTAGAGCGAGAAAAATCACTACAAAATCCAAAGTTTGTGAAAAGGCATTGTGTTCTGTGGGAGAATTCTTTGTGGGCCCAAGCTCCTGGAATCTATGGAGCAGTCACTAGTCGATCTCGTCCCAGGACAGAGGGGACAAGAGGATCTATAATATAAACTGTCTTATCCAGTTTATATTATAGATCCATGCTGTAGATGTATACGGCTGGGCTATGTCATTATGCTAGTTAAAAATAGTGATACAAATGGAGATTATATGAAATTGTGAATATTCTGTATATATTATCATTGAATAGCACATGCACTGGAGCTGATTTTCTTCTCAGTTTGGAGGCGCTATCACTAAACCATCGAGTGATTGTGGAGGCTCTTCAGAGGCTACAAACTCTTGTAACAAAAGTGACATGAGGAGTACAAATATTGCAAAAGCCACTATTAAGCCGGTTTAGATATCATAGGTATTTTAAGCAGGTTTAGGTATCAATTACATCATTATCACAAATTTTCTTTTTTTATATATTAAGGCCATGTCGCCCTACTTCATGTTTCTAGTATTTCATTGTTGTTGCACCAGTTCCCAGTTAAACAGCTCTTCTCTCTGTTAAAATATGGAGTTTGTTTGTGATTTGTCGTGGCCCACACACACACACACCTACACACACGCACGCACAGCGAAGTGTTGCAGAGGACTAGTACATAGGCCCCTAACATGTTGTGACTGTGGTCTGCAGGTGTGATGAAGCCTTTGACACCGTGACTGAGCTACTGTGAACAAGAATGTAAAGGGCACAGCGTCATTACAACATGGAGGGTGTCCAATGAGAAAGTTATGTTTGTGAGTGATAAAGTGCATTTTGGATAAGTAATTTTGGCTGTAGTTGGGTTGCATTAGTAGTCAATTGTGTTATTGATAAATATTAACTTGAAAACCATTTAGAATTTGTACGAAGCTGCAGACATGAAACGATACCTTCAGATTATGCATAGTAACATTTATTAAGATTATTCTGATTTTTCAGGACGTTTTATGTTGTTCAATTCACATAAAGTAGAAGTAGTTTATTAAGAATGATTCAAGCTTAATAACTACTTAATTAAGGGGTTGTGGTTTTGGAGTAGTTACTAAGCCTGAATCCTTCTTAATAAAGTATTTGTTCATTATTAATTAGCGCGTGTAAACCTAAAATGATATTACATAAGGTTTCCCATGCTAGGAGCTGACCTGAACTCAGCATGGGACAAATGTTTTGATGATGATGTGTTTGTGTGACAGCTGTTGTTGTTTCAGGACCTGTGCTATAGTGTCTCCTCCTCCTCACCCCCTTCCTGCCCCATCAGCAACCACACTGAGGGGTACTGGCTTCGGGACAGGAGCATTGTACACCGTCACCTGCTAGTACAAGTTTGATCAATGCATAAGAGACAAGGGCAGGTCAGGTCAAAACATTAAGCTCACTGTTGTCGATATGTGTCTGATTCGAGCTGATGTTGCACTAGTGTGTTTTGGATATTATCAAATGTCAGCCAAATTAAGTAATTTACTCCAAAGAATTGTCAGATTTTGCAAAAGATAGAAAGTCTCGCTCAAGGACACAAGTACATTTTACTGTCTCTGGATAGGGAAATTTGTCCTCTGCATTTGACCCATCCTTTAGAACTTTTGAGGCAGTATCAGGAGCAGTAGGCACCACAGAGCAGTACCCAGAAACCCATCCCAGCTTAGGACCATCGTAACTGGAGAATTGTATCTATTGCATGTTTTGATCTGAATTTTAAAAAACATATAATACTTTTGGACTCACATCTTTAAAGCCTCCTGAATTCCTAATGAGGGTTGGTGTTTGCTTAGAGATTTTGGTAGATAACAACAATAAAACTTGTTAAAGCTGATGTAAATGTTTAAAGGGACACTAACTACTTTGTCCTGTTCTTGCTCCATCAGCCCATATGCAGCGGGGGAACTATGGGACAGTTGAAGAGTGCATAAACTGAAGTAATGCACCTGCTAGCACAAGATTTGAGTCCAGCGCGGGACAGTGAGGCTGACAGGTGGAGAGACAGTGAAAGGGCTGCTCTGTGAAAGTCTATGGGACGGCGGAGGTGGGGGTTTGGGGGGGTACACAGTGAGACCATGCTGGGACATTTACACACATTTTATTGGGCTGTTCTCTGCTGAATACAGACAGGTCAGTGGAGATGTGTGTGCACTTTTCTTTGGGACTGTGTGAGACTCTGTGCGTCATCTCTTTGACGGGGAACTGGCACTTGCAGGGACGTTCCCAGACCCCAGCTGTTCACTATTAAAGAATATTTACATCAACGGATTAAAAGAAAGTGTTGGCTGCAGAAATGCCTATAGAATTCCAAAGGCGAAACCTGTAGAATTACAATTTTTTTCTGTCCTTTTTGTGGGAACTGTAGGAAGAGTAGAGTCATAACAGTGGTGCAAAGTTATTCCTCACTTACCTAATACATTTTGAGCGTCCTAATTATTAACCACAAAGAGTTTATAAGTGCTTGTCACAATTCTCAGAGACCAGAGCGGAGGTTTGCCACGACTGTAAAACTAACAACAACTACCAAGCACTTCCTGATTATCAGAAAATGCTTTATAATTAGATACAGACAGCACAAAACAGACATATTTAGATGTCTAGAGATCCTTGCACAATATATATGTACTGGGGCAAGACACATTTTGCTCAACATTTAATCTGTAATTATAGCCGCATGAAAAGAAGTTCTGCTGGACCTGGTAGATCTGGGAGCAGTGGAGGATTTGTTGTTTACCAATACTCCACTTATCTTCACTTATTAACCACAACGGTGCCAGATTAGCTCCTCTATACACTGATAAGATCGCCTTAAACTTCCTAACAGCGTGTGCCTGTAACAATCTCCCAGAATGCTTTGTGATAATCTGATGCAAGTGCAGCAGGTTGGGACCTGCTGATGTTCGACTTTCCCGGCGGGCGGCTGAAGATGGGAGCAGCACGGCCCCTGTCCGTCAGAAAGCGCTCTGTGTCCTCAGCTTTGGGTACACAGTTGTTCCACTCTTCCACTTTTATTGGTCCTGGCAGGAGTCTGTAGTCCATTAGGCCCTCTGCTTTCTCCAGTTTTGCAGATTCAGATATTTTAAGTGTGTTTGCTGCAGTTATTTACTTGTTTTCATAAAGTCAGGAGCTAAAGGAACTAAAATAACATAACTGAAAGTGAATGGTTGGTAGTAGTAGGAGGTTTTGACTCATAATGATTTAGTAATGGAGTAGTTTAGTGGTACATGTTGGGTTCACGTTGGCAGCAGCAGTGTAAGTAGCTATAATAGTAGTATTTGAAGTAATAGTATTGATGTTGAAGTTGTTATAGTTTAGCAATAGATAAAAAGGCATTATCAGCAGTGGTAATACTAGTTGTAGTAGTGGTGGCAGTAGATTTTGTTGCAGTAGTAATATTTGTCACCATTTAACAGTAGTAGTAGTAGTGGTATAGTTGCAGCAGAGCAGAGCGTAAGAGCTGCAAAAATACAATAAAATAGATACAATTCCACTTGAAAATGCTTAAACTCTGTGGTAACGGAGAGTTTCCCAGATATCTGTATTGGTCTGATATTAAAAGACAATCAAGAGTGTGTTTGTGTGTGCGTTTATGGCAAATATTTCTAATGAGTCACCCTTTAATCGTTTTAGGGATCGTTGTTCTCCTCATACTAATAAAAATGTGGTGGTGAAGTTCCCACAATGCATTTAAAGATGTTGATGCTCTGCCTTAAATGTCCCATAGTACAGGATTAATCTTATCTATAATTATTTCATTACGGGCTCAAAAGTACCTTGAAAAATACGCATTTCTATTGTGAGCAAGCACGCCTCTCCGCAGATCTGACCTGTAATTTGGGTTAATGGCATCACTTGCTTGTCTCCTTGAAGATATATTAGTTTAATGCCATATAGTGTAGCATTCCAGGCAAAAGAAAACATCTCCATGGAGACAAACAGATGGCGGACTCTCTAACAAAAAAGTTACAGAGTACTTTAACTTGTTGATTTAACTAATAACCATTGTTCTTTGTGAATTAACTTTACGATATTGGCTCGTTACCATACACAGTTTTATTAATACAAATTGACAGTGGTGTTTAGGAGTTGTGCCATTTTTTGTGGTCAGTTTAACCATTTTCACTAGCTCTTCCGTAGACCCTTGCCGTCTTCACTCTCTTGGTGGTGAGAGGAGAAACACCCCCTTTACTACCTCCCTGCAGACCCCACCCCCAGCCCCTCTCCCTGTGTGTCCCAACTCACACTCTGGGCTTCCTGTAGGATAGTCCCGAGCCCCAGGCCAGATGGATGTGTGTCTGTCTGTCTATCAGGCTGCAACTTGTCATGTAGGGATTGTACAGCGAGCTGGTTGGATGACAAACGCAGCGCTCAAGTAAGTCCCCGATACGTCTAACTATTTGTATATTTGGAGATGTTTGGAGGAGATTTCTCTACGTGGGTGCAGGAGAGAGAAGATAAAGATTTTAATTAGTTACTTGGCTGTGGTCTTGGTTCAGCTCAGGTCCCTTTACTGTTAGGGGGGAGTCTAAAACGTAGTATCTTGTTGCAGCAAAACAACAAATATTTCGTGGGAGAGCTTTTAATTTACCTTATTTGTCTAAACACATTTAAAGTGTGTTTGCTTGCTGGTGTTATTTATTAAGCAGGAGTTGAGTTGATGTGAGGACGATTCTTGTTTTTTGACTTTTGGGGGTCTCGATTTTGGTTGGATAATACAATAATTGCTTGGTTAAAGTGCTTGCTGTCTTGTGCAGAGTTGTCTTGGGTTTGTAATGTCTGCTGCTATGCTTGGTGTTCATAATTCATTAGTAGTTGTGGAAATTAGATGAAATTAGAGGGGGATATATTGACAAATTTATAATATCATCATATTTTTTTTGGAGATAATGCGAAATTTGCATATTGAGTATACTGTCATTAATTAAAACTGTTAAAAAGCACTTCAAAAAGAGATAGAAACGTCTAATATAGTCCTTCATACAAGTGTGTAAAGCGGATTTGAGGTTAGTTTTATGTTTTGTGCAAGACATTTAAAGCCACATTCTTGATGCATTGTTAAAATATCATCTGATTATTGTTGGGGATAATGCAAAAAAAAATGTAAAATAAAAAATACTGTACTCCTTTTTGTCAATATCACCCCTCTAGATGAGCTAATCCTTCAAGTAACATCATGAATGACACGTTAACGGCCGCTCTCAACCCGATATGTTAAGTCATCATAGGTGTCACAGATTTGGTAGTTCGCGTGGTCGTACCTGTCATGCTGGATTTACTCCCGTGCAGTATATTAGGAAACAGTTTGTGGTGGGCTAACGTCAACAGCTGTGTGTGCTTATGCAGCGTAAAGCAAAGCGGAGCGTCTTTAAGTCCAAGCCCTTAACACGCAGTGGTCCGGAGCCGCCCGGCCATCAGAGCCCATTGGTGGAGAGTGTGGCTTACCGCCGTGTCACTGCCTGAGGTGTCTGTCTGTGCACGGCATGTTCACCTTTCAACTAGACAGGTTTTTGGGTCACTGGCATTAGATAACATGCTAAAATGCTGTATTCTTACAAACATGGATATCAGTGATTAAGATATATAAATGTTTCCCATTCATAGAAGAGACAAATCTGGTATTTCATGGTCTTAAAACAAGTTGAACAAAAGTTTGGCCTTACAAATGAGGCTTTCTGCTTTTGATATTGCCATAAACATACAAAAGTAACTATATTTAGCCTGTGTATTTCCTCTGTTATATTGGCTCTTATAATGATTCAAATATGGATCTCATGTGCCACCATCGTCTCAGTAGAAAATTTGTCAGAAACACTGAAAAATTTTTATGTTGTAAGCCTATTTCACTTTCTATTTAATATTTTTCATTTCTTTTTACGTCAAAAGTCTGTATAGACTGAGGAATTATCTTATAGAGTATGTGAGGATAGGTTTAAAATGTGAAAACCGTAGGACTGGCATACCTTAGCTTTATGTGGGTGATGGTTAAAACAACTTCAAAAACAGGTTTGTACCACGTCAGATTGAACGCAAATACCATGACTAACTATTTTCTGTGGTTGCTATTAGTAAGATTGACGCTTTCCTGCATGTAACTGTCTGTCAATAGCTTTCACACTAGCCAACAGCACTAAAATAGCAACTGTTTTCCTATAAAGATTGAGTTACTTACACTCACTTCTCCTAAAACCTCTTATATAGACACGTGTCAACAAGGTAGCTGTTTTAACCTCCCACAAGTGGATTTTGTGAATGGGGCAAAGTCAAATTGGCAAATAGGAGATAATTCTGTGGTCCATCTCATCTTGACTCTTTTTCTCCCCGGGCTCTCAGTAAACACGTTGAAGAGCAAACGTTTTTAACTTGGAGTGTTAGCGGCAGAGCTCTTCTACTAACTGACTCAAGCCAATGAAGGGGCACACATAACAGCCGGCCACACTGGCTTTTGTGAGCACGAGGGTCTTTACATAACCCACATAACCAGGCATATTGTCTAGCAACCAGTGCGCCGCTGAAGGGCCTTGTAAATGGAGGAGGGGGTCCGCTTGAGTGGAGGCCAGTAGCCGCTCAAGAGGCTGCAGTGCTAAGGCTAGCTCCAGATCCTCTGCTTGGACCATGGAGCCAATGAGCTTCCAAACAAATGGTCAGGTTATGCTAATGTCAAAAGTATTGGAAATCAGATACTAATTGATACTAAAACTAGTTTCTATCAACACTAAAAAAGTCACATTCACATGATAAAAATTAAACTTGTCTGAATAATAATCATTTAGAATGATCTGTATCAGAAAAAGTATAAGACAACATAGACTAGTATATGATCTGAGGGATTACACAGATATAAGGCCACATTGTAACATAGAAGAAAGTTTGATTTACTGGTGAAAGTGACATTATGGGAATTGCTATTGAGTATTGAGTCTATTCCTCAGTATCGAAATTAGGTTTGACATTTTATTATTGCGACAACTGCTGAGTATAGTATGTTTTCTTATTTTTTTACAGTTTGGCTCCACGGTGCATTATGTCATTTTTTCTGATGAACGGTCCACGACTTGCTAAATGTTAGAAGATGTTATTGCTTTATCTGGATTATCCCACAAATGGTATTGACCTTTATAAAGCCAAGCCGGAGTAACAGGTCGGTAGTCGTATAGTCTTTAAGTATAGTCTTTAAGCTATTGTGAGTTTATTTGCTTGCAAGACTGGCACCAAGGTTTAAGATACCAGATTAAGTTTTCTCTATTACACTGAATTCCTTGGGCACTTTTGCACATCTCTTCTCCAGTCCAGACTCCACAAAGCCAGGCCTTCTTTGCCCTCTTCTCTCTGTTTTGGGTTTGTGCCAGAATTCCCCTGGACCTGCCCAGGATGTTGAGGTATATTTTTCCTCCCTGCTCCTGGCGATTAGTTTTTTCAAGATGTTTTGCTTATGGCTGCCGAGAAATGTTTGCATATCTCCCCTATTGCAGCATACATCATACCCCTATACCTTGATACTATGTAGCCTATGGATCTTTCTACTTAGATTAGGGTCAGAGAAATGGTGCGCTATGAGATATTGGCTTGTTATTTGACATACTGGTTGATAATGTATTGCTATTTCCTCTTTTCTGTGCATGTTATTTCAACAAATTTTGAAATTTTGCTGTACAGTTTCAGTGTTTTGTTTTTTTCAACAATCTCAACCAAAATAATACAACTTAGGACTGCAGAATGTATTGAAATTAAATCAAAATTATAATTGAAATGGTCACAGTTAGCAAATGAAGTAACATAATTTCCTCTGCAAACAACATAATATCCTATTTTACTTATTTTTTTCAAACTGTTACCTTATAGTTTAGACCTCTACAAAAATGTTCTGAAATGTATGCAATTATTGTTTAGTTTAGCAGTTCATATGTCAGTCTTCTCTCAAATTATAATGTCCATAAAATTGTTTAAATTGTTGCTCGGGACAGAATCCAACAAAAACATAAATCACATATCGCAATAAATATCTAAGTTTGATTTTTTTTTTTTTTTTTTTTTTTTCCAGAATCATGCAGCCCTAGTGCAAATTATTCAAATGTTTTCCCACTAATTGCATGTAAACTGTCTTAGTAACAGTTGAGCACGTCATCACGGTTTTTCACCTGTAACTGTGACTTGGCCCTCGCTCATTACAAGCCCCAACACTTGGTCCAAGATCAGATGATAATGACCCGTTTATCAGCTACACAGGAGTCTGCTGTCATTCCTAACAGCCTCCCGCCAGGACAGAGGAAGCTTTTACAGCTACTCCTGAGATGTCCCCCCCATTGTCCCCCAATACACAAAAACAAGGTGTCCCGACGGCCCCGGTGCTTGTTGCAACTGCTGAACTTTCTCGCTATTGTCGAGCCTGCAGCAATCAGTGTGGAGGAGGAGGGAGGGGGGAGAGGTGTTGTGTGGGTGCTTTGAAAAGATGTGTGAAATAGGAGTATGGGTATTAGGGGGCTTGCAGCGGTCGGGGGTCTATTGTCCCAAATGCTGAGCCCCCCACTGGCACCCATGATCTGTCCCATTGACAAGCCATAGTCCCTGTGTGTCTCTCTCACCAGTCCTTGTGCCGTGCTTGTTTTCTCTCAGCACTCCTTTTGCTCCATAGTCAATGCCAACACATCTGGAGTGTCAGTGAATATATAGCACCCATACTAATGCACATAATGACTTTCAATTAGCGACGTGGTGTTTTGGTAACATAGTGGTGTAGTGTGTATGCGGGATTTTAAGTTTTGATCAGTAGTTGGGCTTGGTCATCAAACATAAAGTTTATATAGTCAGCAGATTTAAAGTAAATTGTGGGAAATTGCAACAAGGCAATCAATCTGGGATGGCTCTCACTGAAAGAGATCGGAAAACACAGAACGTCATGATGATTATTTGAATCTGATTGGTCAAAGTGTTACCACAGCGAACAAGCCAAAAAATCTAACTTTTGTTGCATTCGGTTGAGAAAAAGGCATATCTTTCTTGTTCACAAAAGCAGAAAGCGCTTACCTTCTGCACATTTTTTAAACAAAATAGTCCCTGTTGGCGGTAGATTAGGCAGAAGTATGTCTTTCGGCATCACTTGGCCTATGCTGCTCTGTGATTGGTCCACCCACTCTATTATACTTACAGCGGGCGCATGCCAAGATGGATTCTCTTGAGTTTGTGAACACACGAATAACCTGATAATCTTACTGTGCAATCTTAGTAATTGTGTGTAACTGTTTCATTATGTTGGCGCAAAAGTAATAATACTCCAATGACTGTGTGTGCTCTGTTCATGTGTAAGTGTGTGTTCATCAGTGTGAATGGTTCTTTGATTTGAATTACACAAAGAGGTAGAATTTGTAAAGAACGTATATTATTAATTGCAGTCATTGCCTTGCTGCATTTAGTCTGATCAGGCTTTTGACAGATTGTGATTTGGTGTGTACATACACCTATTTGCACAGGGTTATCCAGCTTGCGCGGGGCCAACAGGAGTCGTGCAATTGCAAATAGTACAAGTCTATAAAAACCTGTCATTGACAAAGAGAGAACAAACAGCTCCAGTTTGTTCAGGATTTCCTCCCAAACAGCTCACAAGACAGGGCCGGGGTCTGACTCAAGTATATGCACTCCACTTGGGAACGCTTGTCTGCAAACAGGAGTTACATCATACATACAATGTGCAAAGTCATTGTTTGTACGTGGTCAGTAAATGGGTTTGAGATTATTTTTAAATGTAAATATAAATAAATCTCTAAAAGATTTTATTTGAACTTAAATATAATAATAACAATAATAATAATAATAATAATAATAATAATAATAATAATAATAATAATAATAATAATAATAAAAATAATAATAATAATAATAATAATAATAATAATGTTGAACCGTGTATTATTATGAACTGTTTTTACCCCAACCTTAAATGTCAAATATGCAGGAGTTATTTTATGTCTTTGAAAGTTTTAATATAACAGAATCATGAACAAATAGTTTCTTAAGAATGATTCAGACTTAGTAACTTCTTCATTAAAACTCTAACCCTTTAAATACTAGTTATTCAAGACACTGTACCTGATCTACCTGGAACTGTCTTTAAAACATGAAAAACAAAACCAGTTTGTTTTAAATGAGTTGCAGTGGTTCAGAGTTGTTCCTCAGTAAGTTTAGAGCTTTTCACAACTCTCAGAGACCACTGTGGAGTTTTGCAGTGACAGTCAAGCTAACAAAAACTAGCATGCTAACAAGTACTTCCTGCTTATCGAACAATAAAATGATGCATATGTCACGCAGCTGACTTATTTTGACCTCAAGAGCTGCTTATACAATATAGTTCCAGGGGCAAGACACATTTTGCTCAGACACATCGGGAAAACATAATAATTCTTAATAAAGTATTAAGAATTAAGTATTATTAGTCTGTTTTTATGCTTTATTAAGGGTAAGGTGTAGTTAGTATAAAGCGCTACCAAATATTTGAACTATGTGAAACTTGAATGTATTAAAACTGTATCTTGTTTAGATGCAATCCGATTTCACACATTAATGTTCCACTATTGACTGCACTCTCCATCAGATATCAGCAGCTCTCCAAAAAAAAGCCAAAATGATGTCTAGCCATCTTAAATGTGTCCCTTGTAAATGTTTTCAGCTGCAGCAGTGAGCAAGACTGGGAGTGTGGGCAGGAAATGAGAGCGGGCCGTTGTAAAAGAAGCACGCACCACAAGTGTTAGAGTTTGCCTTGTCAGGAGCTACACGCTTCTGATTTCTTTAATTTGCTAATTTCAGCCAGATATTGTCCTCTCCTCTTAACTGAGTGAACGCACTTTGTTTGACCCTAGATATAGAGCACATTTTCTTGAGTAGTTGTGAGAAATGTGAATGACAACAGTGTCCCAGGTCGCCACTGTCCCGGGTAATAAGGTCCGCACAATGGGAGCACCACACTAGAGCCCTTATGCAAACAAAGTGTTCTTCAATGAAGGAGGTATTTTAAAATGATCGCTCTTCACAGGCAGAGAAGCACCTCCTCTCTCTGTCCTGCCCTCCCCCTCCTCCAGGATTTTGTCAAACTCCATTACAGTTTGTTATGTATTTTCAGGTAAAATCATTTCATATTTAAGTCCACAACCTCATAATGATGCACAAGTCCTCATATCTAATGAGGGATTAAAATGTATTTATTTATAAGACAATCAGCATGATTTTACAGAAATTGCAACTATCGATAAGTTTAGTAAATCCAGGAAAGTAACACAGCGCCTTTTTAAAGGGATGTAGTGAGCCAAGGAATAGAGAGCTTGTTAAGCAGGAGACAAATTTAAGGCGAAAGCTACACTGAGAGCTGAGAGCATAGAAAAAACTAAATGGGGGTAAGTTCGGAGGTGGAGAGGCAGTGATTAAAATTCATCCCACGATGCAAACAAAAGGAGGAATGGAAAAGGGGAGAGCGCTGCAGAACAGAACAGGGTTGGGGTGGGTAAGAAAGATTTGGCCTGAAAAGAAGATTGTAAGCTCCCCTCCAAACCTCAACCTCTTCCCAAATGAGCGCCTTTGACTCACTGCACAATTATCCTGTGACGGACGAGAGAGGGAGTGAGGGAGAGATGGAGAGATGGAGAGAGGACAGGCTTTTGCTCCATAGGATTTCTAAAGGCATCAGAACAGGGGGTCAACAATTGACTCAATTACAAGACAAACTCCGTGAGGGCCCTACAGGCCACTCAGCCTGGACTGCAGCTCTGAGCTGCCCTCTTCTCTTTGCTCCTAAATGTTTGCCCCTCTTCAGGTGCCCCTGGCAGCAGCCGCAGCTCCAGGCCTGGCCAGACTTTCACCTTTTCACTCGCTGACAGAAGAGAGAGAGAGAGAGAGAAAGAGAGAGAGAGGTTGCTTTTATAGCCGCTCATGAATAAGAAACATCTGGTGACCCTGCCATTACACAGGTGCAGTTGGGATACTTAGGTCAAACATTTCATTTTTATATGTATTACTAAATTATATAATTATTATTAATTATAATTATTATTAATTATATAATTATTATTTTTTATTATTATTATTACTAAATTCTGTTATATGCATGTATTATGACAGTTCATTATAAGGGACCACAAAATGGAGTATTCAATTTAGTTTGTCTAACTTTGCAAAAGAAGTAATTTAGCACCTGTTTTTTCTTTAGTTTCTTGGGGACAGAGTTATGGCAGTGTGTCTCATTGTTGCTGGTGACCCTGCATTGCTAAGGTATTGCTAAGGTGGGACAATACAGTGAGGAATGGGACCTACACAATGGGTCTGCAGTGCTTCTCTCGTGGGTCAAAAGGCCTGCTCATGCATAGTGCCGCTGCTCCCTGCTCTTTTTGTCCCTCTCTCCTCTCTTGTCCGTCTCTCCTCTCTCCATCCCTGCAATCCCCCTCTCTCCTCCTTTGTCCAGCAGTACGCAGGCTCTCAATACCACACACAGACTCTGAGGCAGTGGCTGCGCACATTTTTTCCATCTTGAGTGAATCACTGTTGTTTTTTGCTTTCCCCGACTTTACAGGAAGCCGGCTCACATTACCCTCCTTTTATCTGAGAGTTATGTTAAGCTAAAAAGACAGTGGAAACTGTGTGCTTGTTTAAGGATGACCCATCTAACTCAAAAAGGCCTGAGACATTTCAAGAGTTCATATCACCGAAAAATTCCTATACAGGTTGACTGGAAAAATTAGGTCTTCCTAAATTATGCAGGATTGAAAAATATGGAGGAAATATTGGGTTACTTTTTACTGATTAGACACGTTTTGTGATTCTTTTTTCTTTTTCTTTCAAAATTACCAGAAAATTGCAATGGAATGAAGCAGTAATCACAATTAAAATGCAATGAATTGTACTGCCATGAGGTTAGAGTATATGTATATATCTTGTGATCTTATTTAACTATTAATTAAAACAATTTATTCCTATGGGTGCATATATTAAAGGTTCCTTATTACACTATTCCTGATCTATGTTATAATGTTGTTTCCTCATTAAAAACATACCTGGAGTTGTGTTACGTTACATTCACACATGTTAAACACACAAATCTTGCATATTTAGGTTGAGTTCTGCTCTCAAACAGAAAACACTCTGTTCCACCTTGTGATGTCATGTAGTAATACAGGAAGTGCTCCTCTGTATTTTTAAACTCAATACATGTTCACTAGAATCATTTGGATAATTTCAGACCTGGTATTGACAACCTCTACTGAACTAAAGGTAAAAGTTAACTGTTAATTTGAAAATTACGGCCTCATGGCATCACAAGCTGGAACAGAACATTTTGAGCTTTGGAGATGTTACAGACTAATAATAAAGGATTAGTCAAACATATGTGAATGAAACAAAACACAACTCCAGGTCTGTTACATGACTTAAAGCTCACAGGAGTCAATTTTGTGTAATATAGGACCTTTAAGTAACAACTGGTTCACAGTTTTTCTCATATGTACTGGCAGTGCTGATT
The DNA here is from genome assembly GCF_009829125.3 of Periophthalmus magnuspinnatus. NCBI lineage: Eukaryota > Metazoa > Chordata > Actinopteri > Gobiiformes > Gobiidae > Periophthalmus > Periophthalmus magnuspinnatus. Next base: position 2,158,358 of record NC_047130.1, read on the forward strand.
ATTTATGACTATTTATGTTTTGATTTGTGTGGTTTTATTGTCTTTCTTATTCTGTAAAGCACTTTGAATTACTTTGTGTACAAATTATGCTATACAAATAAACTTGCCTTGCCAGTGATGAATACAAAGTGTTCTGTTTAACTTACATCTATGTACTACACTTCAGAACCTCTTTCACTAGGTACATGTTTTTATGCAGTTTACTACTACTACTACAGGATTTCTAGAATAGACTGAATGTTTGACTGTCCTCAAATGGAAACATGTATTTGAACAACAGCAATACAGCAGTCCCCGTTTATCCAAAAAATAACCCGCAATAGGCGAAATCCACAAAGTAGTCAGCTTTATTTTTTACAATTATTATATATGTTTTAAGCCTGTTAAACGCCTTACCTTACACTTTATACACTTTTCTCAGACAGGCATTAACATTTTGTCACATTTCTCTCTTGTTTACTTAATTAACAGTGGCTCACGTGTATTTCACAGTTCCTCTGACCGTGCCTCTTCGTCCTGGCACTCGAACACTTATGTAAATTTGTCTGAGCGCATTTTGTACTGTACAAGGGACATGGCATGGAGGAGAATGATTGACAATGGTCTACAGTTCCTTAGCCAATCAGGACGCAGAACACAATGCACGTTCAAATGCTGTAAAAAAAAGCATGTAAAATTGCACTGGGTAATATTTTTCCCCCAAAATATAAACCACAAATATCTATGCAATCTATACAAACCTTAAAAGCATTTGTGATAGTTTGAGCACACGTACATCTCTTGTGCGTCTGTATACAGATACTTAAAGGCTGTCCATAGCTAACAGTTGTGTACATAAGTTTACCTTGGGATGAGTGTTGGAGGAGTACATGTTTGGGTCTACATCACTGAGCACTGCACAGAGACACAGGAATGCAGGGCCCGAGCTGACAGGCCTCGCCCTAAGCTGCAGATAGCATCAGTGTTTACATGCACAAATACATCACTGCTCATTGCAAGCTAACTGCTCATGTTAGGAATGGGTAGCCCTGTCACGATAGCGCATATTGAAGTTTAATATATGGCTGAAGTAAATATAGACAATAAACGATTATATTGAAACGGATTTATGCCACTGACACAACTATAGAGCCGATCTAAATCACAAAAACTATTCTAAATCTACAATATTGTTAAAAAAATATGAGCTGCAATAAATAAACAGCAGAACTAAACACTTAAGTTCTTAGTTTGTATCTGCAATGAGTCATGGCGAAAAAATCTCATCATCCAGCCAAAAAATAAACAAAAATTTCCCAGTAGTACAAAGACAATGTGCAGTGGTTCCTCCTTTATCACGGGGGTAAAAAAAATAGGCAAATCCGCAATTATTATATATGTTTTAAAGCTGTAAAACCCCTCACCACACACTTTATACACTTTTCTCAGTCAGGCATTAACATTTTCTCACATTTCTCTCTTGTTTAATTAATTAATAATGACTCACGTGTATTTCACAGTTCCTCCACGTTTCATATATTGAACGATAAGTCAATTTTGTAATTTTGTAAGTGTTTATTAAGTGAGAGGGTGTCACTATTGTACATGTTTTTACGGTAAGAGCGACTGGAGCACCTTGAGAATACCACATGAAGGGAGAACACGGACTGAGCACCTTCTAGCCATGAGGCGTTAGCTCTAACCACTACACCACTGAGCCGCCAATCATATTTGCTGATAAAACCAAGAATGGGACGGCAAACTATGTCAGCACTACCCCCGAACTATCTGAGCTATTTGATATTATCTTTGTCCATATAAAAGAAACACAAACCGACAAAGTAAAAGTCCTTGAAAGTTACATGATGAATCAAGCAGCTGTAATAAACCAATTTATTGTAGAGACAGTGCAAAAGTGCGACTATTTACGAGGTACTGCTAAAAACTATGATACACTTCCATTATAATCTGAGTTTGAATTCTTCTCAGATCATTTTACTAACAAATGCTCAAGCCCAAACTTCATAAAACGCTCAAATATAAAAAACATAATAAAATAGATGACTTATTGTATGTTTTTATACAGTATCAATGCTTGCGTTTGTGTTGCTGTTGTGCTACTGTGTTATTTTCGCAACTATTATTATACTGTCAGTGTAAAAGTAGTGTGTACGCTGTTTTATATATGCTAATGTGTAATGTAAAGTATATTATTTATATGTACATGACTCCCGCTTACAAATGTTCTGACAATAGTTGCGTCTGCGTGTTGTTTATTGGATTCCGCCTGGCCCCTTCCCTCCTCCTCCACTCATCACAGCCAATCATTAGCAGATTTGTTACCTTTTAGTCATGGTAATGCCCCTTAATTACAGTCACGGGGGGGTCAGCGCATACAGCTCCAGAGCTCCAAATGTAGCGAGGCAGTCCCATTGTTTTGTGAAGCGAAATCCCCGAGCAGGCCAGCAGCCACCTGTTCTTGTATCAGTCTGCCTGTCCGCACCTTCTTTCACACTGTAATAAATAAGACGAGGCGGACAAAGATCAGGGCTTCTTCCCTCAGCTCCTCGTTGTGCCGTGAGGGTTAAAATACTAAAACTAGCATCGAAACTAGACACTCATTTAAGCAAGTTGCGATACTGAACAAAAAATAACCTCAAACAGTTTTATCTTGAGTTTTATCAGAACTATTGTAAGACTACTGTATGTTACTATGTCAGTTTTCTCCTATTTTTATATAGTGTGTATGAAGTCATTTGCAGATGTCGTCAGTTGGACATTTAAAAGCTTTCACACACTTAACCACTGAGTCACTGATCAAAAGTTAGATTTTTGGTTCATTTCTACCTACTACGTTTTGGTGGGGGGGAATACTATGCTAGAAATAATATATAAAATGCTGTTTCATTAAATAACAAAGTGGCAGTTTTATTACATTTTCATTACATAATATTGTACAGAGCTGAGTTTTCTTTAAAGTTCTCAAGATTCAAGATTCCAAAAGGCTGTTGTGCTATTATTTGTATAGCACAATTCGTATACAAGGTAATTCAAAGTGCTTTACAGAATACAAAAGTCACAAATCACAATACAACAAATCGAAACATAAATAATCACAAATAATCATCATAGGATTAACGTTAAAGGAGAAAAGTGCAGAATAAAAACCTTTCAGTCATATGCACAGCTAAACAGAACTTTTTTGAGCCTGGATTGAAACATTGTCAAAGTAGAGGCCTGTCTCACATCTTCAGCAAGACTGTTTCAGGTTTTAGCTGCATAAAACTGAAACACAGGTTCTCCATCTTTAGTCCTGACTCTGGGCATCAGCAGGAGGCTGGTCCCTGAAGTCCTCAGAGTGTGAGATGGTTCATGTGGGAGATGTACTTTGATGCTAGGCCATGGAGAGCAGCTTTAAAGTCTATTCTCTGAGCCACAGGAGCCAGTGCAGAGACCTGAGCACAGGACGCATGTGTGAAGTACTTCCTGGTTCTAGTCAGGACCCGAGCAGCAGTGTTCTGGATGTACTCTTCTGTCTTAAGGCGCCTTTGAAGAGGTCAGTGAGCAGGACGTTACAGTAGTCTAACCTATTGGAGACAAATGCATGGATAAGTCTCTCTAAGCCTGGTTTTGACGGTACACCTTTGATTTTTGATTAATCTGCAGATGTTATTGAAAAAGCACATAACTTGAATGACGGGGGAAAGGGAGAATCCAGGGATAGAAAATCTTGGCCAGATCAGTTTTCATGTCTCTTTTTGGCCATATAAAAACTATAACTTTCTGTCTTTTGATCGTCTATTGGACCCTCCTTTTCTGTTGTGTGCAGTGCATGTGTGTTTTGTGTGCGTCTCCTGAGTCACATGCTAAGCCCCACACCAGCCAATTAAAAGCTAATGCTAGCCCGGATGCCTCGGCCCTTACTAACATCTGGGTATTAAACTAAACGCCTGTAATATATTAGTTATGAAGTCAGCAGCTCGAAGGAGGACCACACACTGTACAATACTGTGAGATCCCAATAGTCTGTAATTTGTCTACACGTAATTGATGACATTGGGTTATATAAATGGAGTTAAAAAGCTGAAAGTCACGCCAGGTTCTCTAACAACGATTTCGTCATAAAATGGAAGATCTTATTTTGAAATGATGTATTCAGATCAGGGCTTTGAACACGGCATTTTTGAAGATTACATTTTCCCTTAGGTATAAAGGAGGATTAGAACAGAACCGAGCCAAGTCCACATCAGGCCTAAACGGTACTTTAATGTGTTTTTTATTCAATTGTTTTGTGATGTTAGTAGTGGGAGTTGTGGTTACACTGGCACAAGCGTACAATAAAAGTTAATAGCACCACTCTCACACTTTTATTCTGAAGGTCAAATAAATTATACTCCGCTTTATGCTACATTTATTTATTTCAATCTGCTTTGGATTTGGATCTAATTTTGAGTTTAAGTTTTAACAATAGGATTCTGTTCAGAGTGCACATTTTAATCATGTCCAGACTGAAATATGAACGCACAAACCAACACAACAATGCAATTCATAACATGTTTGTGCACATCTTAATTACAGGGTTAGTAGCTGTTTATGCAGGTTACGATTTTAAATGATGGTACTTGAAAAATTGCCTTGACGATTTGCTAATTGCGTCCATTAAACTTCCGATTGCGATGAATCTTGCAGCCTTACGTTGGATTAAAAAACAATAAAGTGACATTTTATTGCAACAGCTCAAAAAACACAGTAGCAAGTGATGACATAACGTGGTGTAACAATGACCTACGCACAGCCACACAGCAAGAGAGGGAGGGAAAAAGGAAGAGGCCGAGAGAGACGTGCACACGTGAAGGGAAAGAAAGAGAGAGAGGGAGACATACGCACACAAAGGGAGAGATAGAGTACGTCAAACTGGTTAAGACAAGTTTTCACAAGTGTCCTCAGCTGCTGGAGCCCGTTTAACTACAGTTTACATCTCGCGCACAAAGGCCATCTCAGAGCAGCGCGTTTGCTCATCTCAAGTTCGACTAATTTCATAATGATTATTCAGGATGTTCTGAGCCTAAACTGGAGAATTCAGAGCTACAATTATAGATTACTGCCATGTGGGGTTCAAAGAAGGAAGAAAAAGCCTATATGACTCATTATAATAAAGGTTTATAGACGTGTGCGCACTGTTTGGTTTGTTTCATTCGTTCATTTACGTTTGAAAGACAATTGTTTTAGTTCATGAGTTAACTACAGATGTGCAACTATGATTCACCAACCAGAAGTGGGCAGAAGGTAAATGTGGGAGTGAAATGATGACCTGAGGAAGACTGTACTGTGCTGATTATTCTGATCTGTACTTTACTCTTGAAAAATACCTGAGTAATTTACACACAGTTTGTAGTTTTTTACTGAAGTTGTTTTAATATCTCGTCATTATCAAAGAATGCTACATAACACAGAGTCATAGTGTAAAACTTCTCTTCCCTCTCTAAATCAGGTCCTGTCTCGTGTCTCTCTCTCACTCTCTCTCCCTCTGTCTTTCTCTGTTTCTTTCTCTCACATCCCTCTCTTCCTCTGTCACTCCCTCTTCCTCTTCTTTCTCTCTCTTTCTCTCTCTCTCTCTCTCTCTCAGTCTCTCTCTCTGTCTGATCCTTCTCTTCCTCTAGTGCTCCCTCTTCCTCTTCATCTCTCTCTCTCCCTCTGTCTCTCTCATCTCTCTTCCTCTATCACTCTTTCTTCCTCTCACTCTCTCTCTCTTTTTCTCTGTCTCTCTCACCTTCTTTCCCTTTCCTTGTTTCTCTCTGTCTTTCACTTCCTCTTCCGCCCTCTCTCTCTGTCTCTCTCTCTCTCTGTCTTCCTTTCTCTGTCCCTGCATGTCTTTCTCTGTCTTTCTCCTTTTCTGTCTCTCTCTCTGTCCCTGTATGTCTCTCCCTTTACCCTCTCTCTCTCTCTCTCTCTCTCTCTCTCTCCGTCTCTCCCTCTCTCCCTCTCTCCAGCTGCGTTATACACACCAGGAGTATGAGCAGAGGCAGAGCTGCTATAAATATCCCTGCCCACCCAAGACTGTTAGGATTATTATTTTTCTTATAATCACAGTGGTGGCTCTATAAAGGCAGCCGATTATTATCAGGTTTTTGTTCTCTAAAAGTGTCGGGCATCAGCGGTTACTGCCCCAGCTGTGACAGACTCAGAATTGGCTCTACATAATAGAATGAAACAACTGAAATATTATAAGCAAAGACTGTTAATGCTTTACTTTTACTGTTTTTGTATATACTTTTTTGTACTTCAACTCTTGTTTGAAGCTGTTCTATTTTGGAGCCGTTACTGTCGAGGAAAACAGCCTTTTCCTCTCATGTTCGTTAGTTTCTGCTAAGATGAAGAATAAACTTGAGACAGAAATAAAGTCCAGAGAATTTACTGAATCAGATATCTGATTCAAGGAGTCTGTGCTGACATTCCCATGCAGACACTGAATGTTTACGTCCATACAACAAGTTTAATGGGAGGCTGCCATGCTTTAGACTTGGCGCCTGTTCGTTGATGCACAGGGCAGCCGGCACTTTGCACCGACCAATCAGACTGTGACGAGCATCCTTCCAGGGTGTTGTCTGGGTAACACCATCAACATCAGTAGTTCTTGCCTTATTTAGTTAGTTTACTATTAGATAGATTAGAATGTCATGTATTTGTCTTGTTATCTATAACTCACAGTCCTTATCTTCACATGACCTCAGTGCAATAATGGACTAAAGCAGTGGTTATAGAAAATAGCAAAGCGCAGTTATTTATCCGAACATTACCCACACATCTCATTGTGCTTTGGGTGTCAACACTTCAGCTGTGATAGTTATTAAGATACAATATATTGGAGATAGACTGATATATCCATTGGCTGCTATTTGTACTTTTTAGTGTATCAACTATCAGCCTTGAAGTTCCAACATTGGCCAATATTTTGTTGGGGCTGACCACCTGACCACAAGAAAAACATGAAACCTTGACTCATTAACCACTTCAGTTCAAGGAGGGTATTGCACAAAATGAGATCACTCTTGTCTTTTATACACTGCCTGGCCAAAAAAAAAGTTCACACACTCTAATATTTCATTGGATCGCATTGTTTCGATAACCTTTTGCAACGTCACATGATTTATTTGCATCCAGTGTTGCATTAATTTTCACCAAGATGTTGCATTGATGATGGTTGAGTCTGACGCTGCACAAAGCTTCTCCAGCACATCCCAAAGATTCTCAATGGGGTTAAGGTCTGGACTCTGTGGTGGACAATCCATGTGTGAAAATGATGTCTCATGCTCCCTGAATCACTCTTTCACAATTTGAGCCCGATGAATCCTGGCATTGTCATCTTGGAATATGCCCGTCCCATCAGGGAAGAAAAAATCCATTAATGGAATAACCTGGTCATTCAGTATATTCAGGTGTCAGCTGACCTCATTCTTTGCTGAACCTAGACCGGACCAACTGAAGGAGACTCGTACTTATTTGCTTAGTTAAATCCAGGTGGCGACTTTTTTTTTCTGGCCAGGCAGTGTATGTTTATAATGATAGTGGGGGTTGTGGATGAAATAGTAGTTGTAATGTCCATCAAATGTACATTGATAAGTCTGAATCCTTTTTATAAAGTATTCTCTCTATAATGTTGAACTGTGGTGCTGTTGTGCTGAGGTGAAGAGGAGCGCTGTGTCCTGTCAGGGCCCTGTTGTTTGTACGTAAAAAAAGCGGGGGCTGGGTTTCAGGCTGTTTATTGACGGAGCATTTGTGCAGTCGCCTCCAGCTGCAGACCAGCTGTGTGAATCAGCTTCTCCTCATCTCCTCATCTGCTTTTGCCATCCCCCTCTCTCTCCCCCTCTCCCCTTTCTCCCCCCCCCCCTCCCTCTACGCACTCAATTTCCTCCAGTTCTCTTCTACATCAGTTCAAAGACATTTTTGTGGTCTGGAGCGACACTTACCTGGTGCTAATACTTACAGGAGGCTATAGGCAGAGGGGACAAAGTGAGAGTTTGGGGCAGACAGACAGTGCAGGACACTGGAGAGGGAGGGCTATGGCAGGAAACCACAGGTATGTCCTGGATGGAGGGTGGGTGGCCCGAGACAGGAGACACTGAAGAAACACGCTTAAGTGAATGGGATTTTATGTTTGGTGAAATGCTGTTTTTTTTATTTTTTGTACAAACACAATGATGCCATACTTTGCAAAACTAGATTTTTTATTATTTCAAGCCTTTTTGATGTAATGGCTAAAACATAATCAAAGTTCTAGCCCTTGTTTCAAGGTCTAAAAACAAATCAATCTTTTTATCTTTATGATTCAACAGTTATTTATCCAGGCTTGGGCCAGCACAGGCCATTAGAGTACACAACAGAAGAGAAAAAACATCCATTTAACAGCAGTGCAGTGCAAACCTTGTATGGCCAAAGGAAGTAAAACATGAGGAGCTGAAGTGAAATACTATTAGACTCAGACTTACTGTTGTTAAAACAATCATCGCGATGGTGCTGCTCAGATACAGACAATGACTAAAACAGTTAACTTTTCCAGTGTTAAAACTTTTAACTCTGATCCTTATTACATTGTTTAGTTTTATAGTTTTATATTTCAAAGGACTCAGCAAGACAGAAATGACAAAGAAGGGTTAAACTTGCTGCATTCAGGTTACAAATATTTAATTAATGGACATGGCTGTTTTTTTGGCAGATTATTATTTCTACACTATCAGAGTTGAGAGACGTTTTACAGTGCATACTCTGCTGCTTGTTGGCCCAGTGTCTCACTGCTCTGTAGCCTGCGTCTGTCATCGGTCTCTCTCCCAGTGTAGCAACAAGGGATCAAGGTTTCATTCTGTCATTTTGACAAGGTGAGAAGCCAGTGCACAGTTTGCAGCACAGGGATATGTGAGGTGTGAACCAGGAGGGCTCATCTGAGGTTTGTGTGTTGACTGTACTGAACCACAGTACCAGTAGTAAACAGGTGTGGAGTGAGGAGGAAGAGGTCTTCATCTTATGCAATGCTGATGTCAGATGATGAGGTGGAGTTAAACAAATTGAAACCATACAGTTACATCAGTCTTTCTGTCTGTGTAAAGCCGGTGTATATTGGGTTAAATACTCAAGTTATCGACAATGAATTATACAAGACAGTAAGCAGAATGAAATGGTAGTTGAGAGTGAGGAGAGACATTCAGCAAAGTGTTAGAGCCAGTAATCTTTCCTCTCCTCAGATCTCCTGCTTGTGTGCTGTGACAAAGCCTCTTGCAGCAGCACCTTTGTATAATACATTCTACACAGTCAGAATAACTACGCAAACTACATAATATGTATTTGGAAGTGGACAATATGCCAAAAAAATGTGTATTACGATCTTCTTGGAGCCATATTACGATTTTGAGTTTGTCATGATTCATGTTGGTATCTTTATGTTGTGTGAAGAGTCATCTGCTTCTTCTGAAAGTTGGTTAAATCCATCTGTCACTCACTTTTATTGCTGAGGCTGACGAATAGGAGAAGGGAGCGGAGTATAGCTGCATTCAAGAGAAAATTAGTGAATCACAATAGGTCGATATTACCAAAATAACATATTCTGTCACTGGATCGCACAGCCCTATATGTATTTGATTTGATTTGAATTAATGATTTAATTTGGACACATCTTACCGCAACCATACCAAAAGCAATAGGGTTACATTAGCAATAAGTTGTAACTCTCCTGGTGACTACATTTCTCCACAAAGGCAAATGAAATTGCACTGATGTAAAAGTTGAGTGGATGTGACAGTAATCTTGGGTATACAGCAGCTTATTGTACAGTACAGTGATGTCTCCAATCTGGTCTTAGCACCGGTCGCACCACGAGCTTCCATCACATTACTGCAGCCGCCTGGAATTCACCCCGTCTGGGCAAAAAGGGTAAAAACACAGGGGCAGCATGGGAGGAGGGGGAAGTCTGCTCAGGGTGGAGGGGACCGAGGAGGGGGAGTTACAAAAACAAAACCCGAATTTAAAAACAAAATTTACCACTGAGGCAAAACAACAGCGCTAGAAAACGTCAGCGGGTGAGCAAAGGAGAAGAAGAGGAGAAGGCGGGAGAAAAAAAAGTTTAGGATCCGAGCCGCAATTGGACGGAACGCACGAGGCCCCGCCCATTCTGCACCCTCTCCTGCCCTAACACAACAGAATCCCCCACAAGCCCAGCCACATCAGGAACGGCTGGCTACATTATAGCTGCCATTATCGTGTCTCAAGTCATAACAGCCCGAGAACACCCACCACGACTGCTGCGCAACGGGCGGGGGAGGGGCGAGGGAGAGGACGCAGGAATGAGCCCACAGAGAGAGAGAGAGAAAGAAAGAAAGAAAGGGAGGAAGGGAGAGGAAAAGCTGGAAAGAGTTCTACACTAAGAAACATGTACACTTTTTCTATTTTTTTTTTTATTAAAGTTGTCCAATTTCAGAAATAAATCACATTTTCAGATAAGAATTGAGATTACATGTGCGAGATATGTTTAAAAGTTGGATTCTGTTCAGAGTGTTCATTGTCCAGGAGCAATAACATTTGATAGATTAGTGAAATTTTGAATGCTAAACTAATACAGGAAACCCGTGCATTTCTAAACTACAGGTACAACCAGACGTTTCTATAAAAAGGATATTTTTACAGAGGACTTTCTATTTTCTACAAATTACAGCCTTTGCGATTTGACAATTGTGTCGACTCAAATTGTGATTTTGATTTTGACAGAATGTGCAGCCCAAGTTTTTAAATAGAACTTTTAGGCAAATATTTGTGCCCCTTGAACGTGTTTGATATAATTTTCTTCCTAACATTGTCACTTGCTTTCTCATTTTTTTGACTAAAGAACAAACCACGTAGAATAAAAGTGTCAAATTTGTGCAAATCAAAACACAGATCATTTTCAGTACCTAATGCATCCATGGGTTTCAGTGCGATAGATAAACGTTGGAATGGTCAAAAGTCCGTAATATGGCCCCTAAAACATTCTTTTTACATGAAGTGTTCTGATATACATTACTTGGGTCGTAAGTTTTCCCAGTGTACTTTAAGAATTGTTCTCGGCACACCCTGACTATAGTGCACTCTGGAGTCCAGCGCTGCATTGGTCACTCCTAAATGAAGTTATGAAGAGGCTGGGTGGCTCCGGTGGGAGTGGGGGGTTACATGTTTGAGCCGAGTTTAATGTTACACTGGGAAGAGAGAGAGGGAAAGACAGAGGAGGAGAGAGAGAAAGAAAGAGAGGAGCAGATCCCAGACCAGCCGTATTGCCTGACATGAGCAGTGACCTGTGGAAAAGTCTGCCCCCCTGGAGACCCCAGCGCACAGAGCAGAAGAAGTGATGCTTTATGGGAATGTCACAAATGGCCAAACCGCATCACAACTCAACAATGTTTGTCTTTGTGTAACGCCAACACAAACTTATCACCTAAGCAGTGAGTTTGGGCCAGTAAAGACGCCAGAGAATGATGAGTCTATGTGAAATCCGTGAAGCAAAACTATATAAATAAGAACATGCATTTGATCCTGTTTCAAGTGATTCGTTTAGGTCTGTCACTGTAAGTACTATTTTGTAGAGCTGCGACGATTAATAAACTGAATGTGGTTAGTGCACCGTGAAAGATAATCATAGTCGTATTTTGCTAATGGTAATCATTATCTTGACTATACAGACACTAAAACAAATATGAAAAGACTTTTTATAGCAAAGACAGCGGCATGAATAACTAAAAATGTCAAAAGGATTAAACAACTTTCATCAATACACTTTTAAAAGTCTCAGTGAACACTAGAAATAATGTTTTAACTATTTGACTAATCAAAAAAATAAATGCTGACATGTTGAATGCTGAAATAATTGTCAGTCCTATTATTTTGGTCCAAATATCAGAGATGGACAATATTATTTTGGGTCAGTATTTATTGTTTGCCTTTTATTTACACTAGTGGGAAACTGGTTAACGTGTATTGTAGATTGTACAAAAATCTACATATGCATGATTCATTTTAAATAAAAAACATACATTTGGGCTTAATTAATTGTGCTATTTATTCCTTGCAGCTTGTGTTATTTTCAATATGCAAAAGAAACAAATATAAAATCTGTTAACTGGACAAAACACTGTAGGAGTGTCTAGTTGACAGATTTTATATATTTTTTCTTTTGCTATGGATCAGAGCTACTAAGGGATTACACAGATATGATTTCAATATGATTAATTAAAAAAAAAAAAAGGTTTACTCTGGGATTATCATCGCTCTAGAAATGAGTGTCTAGTGTCATTTGTATAAAGTCAATATTACAGTTTTTATCTCAATATTTTTGCACCTATATTGACATGATCGTAGTTAGGCCTTGATGAATTCTTAACAGATCAGCGCTGATTTTATTTTGTAAGTATCTCACTCCTTATTTAAATTAAAAATGTAATTTAAAGTCAAAGGTTTCATGTCTGACAGAGCATATATAATATACTTAGGGGAAGTAATTTTATTTATTGGTGGTTTGAGATTTGGGTTTTGTAAGTAAGCTAAGCCTGGATGGAAACTTATGGAGCTAGACCACAGTCAGACGTGTTTAAGAGTCCGGCGATTCCAGTAGATTTTTCCAAGGCCTTTCTTTTGCTTATAACTGTTCCGTGTTGTGTTAGTCACTTTAAATGTGCCCTCAGATTTCAGATAATTGTATGATAGATTTGATAAAACTTGCTTTGAATAATACAATAAAGTCAAGAGAAAATTTTATTGTGCATGCATCACGCACAAAAAAGGAAGAAAAGAAGTAGACATATTGGTACTTTTTGCAGTTACTGACAGTATCGCTGTGGCTACAACTCATACTTGTACTTAGATTTTTTTTTTTTTTTTTACTTGAATCCATATGTTGATATTGTTTTGCATTATATTTATGTGGCAAAAATACTTGAGCAGACAAATAATGAAGAAATGTTGGGTTTTTTTTTGCTTGTTTTTTCTATATAGACTTAACTGCACTACCCTCTCTTCTCTTTTTACTGTTGCAAAAGTACTGCACTTAATAGTAAGTTCAGAGTGTCAAGACGTCCCATATACATCCCTGGACTCTGTTCCCTGCCCTGCCCTGGTCCTCACTGGGGCAGAGCGGGCTTGTTTAGTTAGCCATGTGATTTATGACCTTGGGGTTTTTAATTTGCTGTTACACTGGTCCTCTCAAAGCCAGCACCACAAAAATACACCAGGGACCAGGCTGCCTTGGAGTTTCTCACCAAATATTGACCTAAAATAGCACTATGCCACTACACCTGTGTCAGTGGGCTGAGCAGCCTACACACTAGTGGTCATACAAATGTACATGTTACTTGTACTGCGAAAGGGGGCGTTAGGTAATACAGACCTTAATGGCCAGTTTGTTAAAAGAAACAACACACTTATTTTGCGTTTCTTCAACTCAATGTAGTTTTAATATAGCCGACATAGACCAACTTTTATTGCTGGGTTGGATAGCATTTGTTTAATCAAAAGTTCAAAAGAAATTCACTTCTAAAGCTAAGAAATTGCGTCACCGTTTCTACATTTCTGAGCTGCGGCTAATAGAGACAGTTGCACATGCTGACAGACATTTCACTTTATAATGTTTCCAGTGCACACATAGTTAGTTACACCTTTACACAAACTCAGTCAGTCCTGGGCCTGCAGAAGCTGAGATTTTAAGACCAAGTACGCATTTAAACAGCCTCATATACATACTTTCTCTTACATGTACACACTCCCACTGCTTTTTATTCACCATCTAGTACAGTTCCACTCGTTCTTTCGGTGTTGCAAACTAGGTGGCCGTTGCCCTGTTGTGTTGCCCCCTGGTGAGACTGACAGGTGCATCAAGATCTTTGTACATGTGCAAAGAGCCAACCCTCCTTTTTGGGATTTATTAGTCCGAGGCAGCTGAGGTGTGGACTCTATTTAGCACTTCCTGGTGATTAATGCACACATTGCTAAAGCTAGCTCTGAATGTGTACAATTAGCCTGAGACTGCCCCTGTCATTTTGCTACTCGCTAACTTTACGTACCAAATCCCTGTGGTGGCCTGTGGGCTTAAATAGGTCCCCACTGCCCTTTTAACACTTGTGCTACTGCATAACAGTCATGGCAGCCGCTCCAGCAGACCACAGGGCTTTCATCTTCTCCACACCAGCGCTCAGTTTGGAGATAGACATTTGTCACATGAACAGTAGCTATGAGGGACTATCATTGGATATGCACACTGAGCTCTGGCTTTAAGGCTGGACATATTCTTATCAGCTTGAAATTTAAAAGGATAATAATTCAGAAAGCTATGGCAAAAAAATTAAGTCAAGTGGAATTTTTTAGAATGAAAAAATCTGCTTCTTTAAAACTGGCAAAGCTTTTTTCATGAGATACGTAGTGTTTTCAGTCTAAGTCAGTCATGCCCAAACTGTGGCCCGGGGACCAAATGCGGCCCTCAGACTAGTTTTTTTTGTCCCTCAAGCTTCCAGGTGAATTGCCCCATATTACTTTAAACCATACTTTTTTACTGTACATTTCTGAAAATGTACTTTAACAAGCCCATACCAAATATTTAATGTGTCCCACTGAGGATATAAGTATGAACAAAGGTCTAGTGTTTCAGTCTAACTTGTAATAATAACACAGATTTGAAGTATTCACTGTACTGGCGACGAGTCTATGGCCCTCAATCGGCCCTCAGCTTTGTCTGTGTTTTATATGTGGCCCTTAATGAGAAAAGTTTGGACATCTCTGGTCTAAGTGAACCTAAGTTGACTGAAGTTAACCTTATTTTTCTATGGATTTACTTTACGAAATCTATGGATTTCGTAAAGTCTATGAATTTCGTAAAGTCTTCAAAAAAACTCAAAATCGTGTCATAAAAGCAATGCGTTCTATCACTGCGTTGATGAAGTTATGAGTTATGAGCATTAGCACTGAATGGAAGTGCTGAAAAAGACAGAGTTCTTCTATCTCCATAAAGGAAAAATCTGATAATGCGTTTTTGTTAATGGCTGCCAACTATTTAGCTCAACCGCCAACACAGCAACTCAATGGTCCTTAAAGTCTCAAGAAGTAGTTTTTATTGTCAATAGTTAAGTTTAAAGAGACAAATGTAGAGTACAGATAGACAGATAAGGTTTTAACATGAATACGTGCTATCTTAGGCCGATCAGACCTTTAGCCACAAATATGGGGGTAGATTTTGTTTTAGGATTACTTTAGCCTATGTGGAAAATGTCTGAATAAAACGAAATAAACTGAACAGACGCTGAACAGTTTCGTAAATGATGGTGCGTATAATTTAAATGCCATGACAAAAGAAGTAGTGTTAAAATACCAATGATTTTTCAATAATAAATAAAAAATATATTGGTTTAAATTGGAATAATTGGGATCTGTGCCACTATAACAACATTTATCAACATATTTTCTAAATGACACACGTTTACTAGTGTACTTTTCACTACAATAGTACAAGTATCGTAGTTATGAGTATAATTCAGGCCATTACATGTTACCATTACTCAGTCTTATTAACAGCTGGACTGATGTGGTGGGGCGTAATGAGCAGGTGTTTGTGCTCCTAATGTCTCTGCTCCAATTACTACACACAGGCCGTAGTGTTGAAAGAAAGCCCCCTTAATATGACCGTGCTACAAAAGACACCTCTGTTACCTTGTCTTTTGACTTTTACTCAGAAATTTCAGCTTTAAGGTTGATCTCCTCTTTTTTCGCACATCAATAGTCACTTTTGAGGATCTGGTGGTCCTGCAGGTTTTCTGTCAGCAGCAATTGTGCACTATAATAATCACAGACGTAACTATATGTAAACCTTGAAGCCACCTGTTGTATGCTGTTTAGCTTTTCCATCTTTACTTTTAATGGACCATTTTTACTATGTGTGGGATTGACTGTTATTTTTTCCTATAAGCATTGGATTAGTAATATACATAGACCAGCTAAGAATGTCTCCAACCTCTCTCAGATTGCTTGTTCTACCCTTGAACTGTTTTGCTTGGTTTGCGTTGGTCTGTTATTAAAGTCCAATGTGCTCTTTTTGCCCAGCCACAATTGTTTTTGTGTCTTTGGTGTATTCCTTCTCATTGCTTCTAAGTTTTTGTTCAGCAGGGCAGGGTTTGTTTGGTTTTGCTCTAACAGCGTCCCTTTTCTGTGCACTTCAGGTCCGGGGTGACTGTGAGGGGAGTGCCGGTCTTGGGGTTCTGATGCCAGTGGACATGCAGCCGCACCAGGGGCTGTATCAGTACGAGAGCTCAGCCAACCAGCCCACCAGAGGGTAAGACGTCGCTCAACACATGCTCTGGCAACGCTTATGTATTTCTAGGTTTCATGAGTGATTTATGAAGGACAACAATTACAGAAAGTTTAAAAGTTAAGACACTTTTCTCAAAATCTGTTCACTCCATTTTATACAGGTGTACTTTGCATGGTTATGGGCGATAGGTGCAGCCCAAATTTATACACTGATGATGAAAAATGCAGCCTAAAGTAACTACGGCTTTCTACCCTGTTCTATATGATACTTTATTTAGTTCAACCATTTAAAGGGTAATTTTAGCTAATCTCTCCCCAAAACCATGTCAAACCCAAACTCCTATTTTCTAGTTGTATTAGTTGTATTGTGGACATAGTTCTGCCCTTTGCTCCGCCCCCGTCCGCCCCCGGCCCGCCCCTTTGCCACCCAGGTTGTGGGGTGGACTCGGCCTCTCTCTGACAGCTGCTAATTACAGGCTGACCAGGCCCCGCTGCGCTCTGCATGACTGCCCCGTGCTGTGCTCAGGTTACCCACAACCACCGACGCACTACACGGCTTCCACCAGGACAGGCCCAATGGTGGAGGGAGGAAGAGCAGGCAGGCAGAAGGGATGAATGAGAACAGTGTGAGTGGGAGGGGGCTCAACTCAGGGGGAATCATGGATTAGGGAGGACAGATTAAGCTCCTGTGTGGAATACACGTTGAGCTGAATGGTGTAAAGAAGTGAAAGGAAGACTTAGGAGCTACTGCACAGTTGTGTTATTTGGAATGGCTGCATAAAAAGAGTCTCAAATCTGCAGCTAAAACCAATGACAGGTATGACTGTCAGAAAATGTGTTCAAATTAGGCAAGAAGTTTGAGTGAAACTGCCCTGCTGTAGGTTGAAGAGGAAACCTCAAAGAGCATACAGAGGCCATCAATATAAGACTTTCTTGCCATCTAGTGGTAAAACATATGCATTACAACAACATAATGTAAATATGAGTTACTTTCCAGATGCTATATATATGCTGTGTCTTCTCTGTAGTCTAGTCCCATCAGATCAGTACTCTGAAGTGTCGCCGATGCGTGCTCCACCCCAGAACGGCCCGCCCCAAGACTGCCACACTATGTTCAACCCCATGACTCCCAGTATGACGCATGGCTCAGCACCAGGACAAGGATTTGGTCCCTGCATAGATCCATACATGAGACCCCCTCAAGCCCCACCTCCACATAATATGATGGGTCACCGGGGGATGCCACCACCAGAGAGTGAGTCATCCTCTCACTGCTTATATTGGTCTGCACCACAGCCTACCTGAATATTGCCTGTTTAACTGTGTTATTGCTGCTTTGTCTTTCAGGTGGCAATAGCACCCCCTACTGTAACCAAAATAACATGATGTCCTCCCATCACAACTTCTGTCAGCTGCCCCCTGGCTCGGACCCTAATGGTGGAGATGGTAGGAGAAGTTCTGTGTTTCATAATACACATGTTTGCTGTTGTTTTTGTTCATGTTATTTCTCTGTGTGTTGTTTAGGGTCACGGTACTCCACACCTCGCTCCATGCTGAAGCTGGGTAAGAAGAGAGCCTTGTCCATCTCTCCTCTGTCTGACGCCAGTGTGGATCTACAGACTGTGATCCGAACCTCACCCAACTCTTTGGTGGCCTTCGTCAATTCACGCTGCAACACCAATGGATCCAGTTCTTATGGGCATCTATCTGTGAGCGCCATGAGGTAAGCAATAAGGCGATATCATTATATTAGGATACAACTGTGTAATTATAACTCTTGGCAATCACAGGTTAAATGAAAGATGTTTAAATGCAAATATTTATTCATTAGCAATGGTTAATTATAAGTTCAAGTTTTCTTTATTAAGTCATATAAACTATTGCAACTTTACCAATACAATCCTTGTGAACACTATGCACAAATATTATCTTGTTTAAGCAACATCCACATTATCTGTCGTTCTTGGTAGAGTCTTTTTAGCTTGTGTCTTAAAATAATAAAAAATGTAAACAATTATTTGCATCCACAACATCATTGACTCATCCCAATTTCCTTCTTCACGTAAAATTTGATTCACCATTTTAATATATTGTTTGATTCTGATTGTTCTTCCTCACAGTCCATCCCTCAACTACAACAACAACATGAACTGCCAGTCGCGTCAGCACAGCTCCCTTTATGGAGGAGGTGGTGTGACACCTTTGGGTGGGCACACACCAGGACCATGTCAAGCTTCCCGTTTACCCCCCCATAATCCCCGGCTGCATGCTCCCCCCAAGCACGGACATGTAAGACCACTCACACATGTAAGACTTCTGCTCAAGACGGCTCAAAGAGGAGCATCGGGTGTGTGTCTGTACAGGCTGATTTGTAATGATTGTCTTTTGTAGCTAAAGACTGAGCCAGGCCTGGGAAGTGGGATGGATGGTATTAATGTGAAGAGCTTGGAGGAGCGGTCAGACGGAGATGTGGCCAGTCCCTCCTCCACTGGTACTCAGGTAAATGAATAATGTAATATTTCAGGCCTATAGTTCTTTGAGTACACCTGCTAAAATCATTTAAACTCTTAATTTTTCTCTTGTTAATCTTAATTATGTTTGTAAACTCCATGTTTCAGGATCCTCTTCTTGGTCTCCTGGATGGTAGAGATGATCTGGACAAAGAGGATGGGAAGCCTGAACCAGAAGCTGTCTACGAAACCAACTGTCGCTGGGAAAGTTGCAACAAGGAGTTTGACACCCAGGACCAGCTTGTCCATGTATGTTCTTAAATATGTATTATCTATTTTAAACCAATAACATCATGTAAAGTATACCAGTCTGACATGACACTGTGAACTACTACAGCATATCAACAACGAGCACATCCACGGAGAGAAGAAGGAGTTTGTGTGTCACTGGCAGGAGTGTTCCCGGGAGCAGAGGCCGTTCAAAGCGCAGTACATGCTGGTGGTTCACATGCGCCGGCACACGGGAGAGAAGCCCCATAAGTGCACTGTTAGTCTGTGTTTACTGTCTGTCTCAGCCCAGATCTGTCTGTTTGCACTGCAGCCCAGATACAGTACAAATACATGTCAAAGTTCTGAAGGGATGCGGTCCTATCAAATGTCACATATGACTGCACAGTAAGATAAGGCAGTGGAGATATTCATGTGTAACAGCTAGTGAAGTGCAGGTAGCCACAATAATACATAAAGTTTAGATATTAATGCTTAGTCTGGAATATTCAACAATATGGCATTTAACTTACATTCCTCCATAGAGACAAGCCATTCGGTCAGGATACAGTTTAGATCTGTGGAGATGTGATGCTGTTCACAGTTAGAATGTGTGTTTTAAGGTATTTTTGAGCTATAAAAATTCCAGAGGTTTACATACATCACATAAAAAGACACATACGCTTTTTTTTCTCACTGTCTGACATGAAATGAGACTAAACCTTTCTTGTTTTAGGGCAATTAAAATGACCAAAATTATTTCTATTTGCTAAATGCTAGAATAATTAGAGAAGGGTTTTTTTTAAAGACATTTTTTTATGACTTTCTTCAAAGTCAGAAGTTTACATACATTTTATTAGTATTTGGTACCATTGCCTTTAAACTGTATGACTTGGGTTCAACGTTTTGACTTCTACAAGCTTCTTACAGTAGATGGCAGGAATTTTGGCTCATTCCTCCAGACAGAACTGGTGTAACTGAGCCAAGTTTGTGGCCCGCCTTGCTCATACCTGCCTTTTCAGGTCTGCCTATACATTTTCAATAGGACTGAAATCAGAGCTTTGTGACGGCCACTCCAAAACACTGATTTTGTTATCCTTACACCACTTTCTAACCGATTTGGCAGTATTTTTAGCTCATTGTCCATTTGGAAGACCCATTTGCGCCCAAGCTTTAATTTCCTGGATGATGTCTTGAGATGTTGCTTCAGTATTTCCACATAATGCTCTTTCTATTTTGTGAAGTGCACCAGTTCGTCCTGCAGCAAAACAACCCCACAACATGATGCTACCACCCCGTATTTCACACTTGGGATGATGTTCTCAGGCTTGAAGGCTTCCCCCCTTTTCCTCCAAATGTAACAATGCTCATTATGGTCAAACAGTTCAATTTTTGTTAGGTCAAACCACCATAATATTAAGGTTTTTGTCCCTGTTTGCATTTGCAAACTGTAATCTGACTTTTTTATCTTTCTTTTGGAGTAATGGCTTCTTCCTGCAGAGTGGCCCTTCAGCCCATGTCGGTACAGTACTTGTTTAACTGTAGACTCTTTCCAGCTTCATCTAGCATCTTCACAAAGTCTTTTGCTTTTGTTCTTGGGTATACATATTTCGGACCAATTCACATTCATCTCTGGGACACAGAACCTGTCTCCTTCCTGAGCGGTGTGATGGCTGGACATTCCTATGGGGTTTATACTTACATATAATTGTTTGAACAGATGAACATGGCACCTTTAGGCATCTGGAAATTGCACCCAATGATGATCCAGACTTGTGCAAGTCCACTATTCTCTTCCTGATATCTTGACTTTCCCATGATGTTACACAAAGAAGCAGTGTGTTTCAGGTGTGCCTTCAAATACATCCAGAGGTGTGTCTCTAAGTAACTTAGATGTTGTCCGGTGCTTCATGTCATCATCATTAGTTTTTTTCCCAAATTGTTTAAATGCATAGTTATCTACTGTATGTAAACTTGATTTTGATGTTGAAGAAAGTAATGAAAAATTGTCTAAAAAATGTCATTATTTTGGCATTTAGCAAATACAAATAAATTTAGTAATCCTAATTGACCTAAAATAAGAAAAGTTTAGTCTGATTTCATGTCAAACAGTGAGAAAAAAAAAGCTTGTGTGTTTTTTTATGTAGTGTATGTGAACTTCTGGTTTCAACTGTGTCAAGCTATGCCAAAACTATACTACAACTACAGCTGTGACTGTTCTAGTTTGTTAATGTTTATGGTATGTTGTGTTAATATTCTTCTGTAGTTTGAGGGATGCAACAAGGCATACTCTCGTCTGGAAAACCTGAAAACTCACTTGCGCTCTCACACCGGAGAAAAACCATATGTGTGTGAACATGAAGGATGCAATAAAGCCTTTTCCAATGCCTCTGACCGGGCCAAGCATCAAAACAGGACCCACTCTAATGAGGTATAGATCAGAACAATGAACACAATGCAGTACATGGCAATAGATGTCATACGTATTACATAATTTTGTATTTTTACAGAAACCATATGTGTGCAAGATCCCTGGCTGCACTAAACGCTACACAGACCCAAGCTCACTGCGTAAACATGTGAAAACCGTGCACGGCCCTGAGGCTCACATCACCAAGAAGCACAGAGGAGACACCGGCCCTCGTCCCCCTAACTCAGCTATGACTCCTGGTGGCCAGAACACAGAACTGCTGCTAGAGAAAGAGGAACCACGCAGGGATGACTGCAAACTGTTGGCTCCTGAAACTGCCCTTGTAAGTAAAATAAATAAATAAACATTTTAGTGTGGTATCTAAAAGTGTCTAGACCTTCATACAAAAATCACAAAGCTTTATTTTTGGGTGAAAAACCTAACCTTTGAACCTTATGCTTCTTTCAGAAATCACAGCCAAGTCCTGGAGGTCAATCTTCCTGCAGTAGTGAGCGGTCTCCACTAGGGAGCGGTAATAACAATGACAGTGGGGTAGAGATGAACCTGAATGCAGCAGGCAGCCTGGAGGACCTCACAGCGCTGGAAGATGGGGTGACAGGAGCAGGAGGGGAGCCAGGAAGTGTGGGGATGTCGGCACAAGCTCTGAAGAGGCTGGAGAACCTCAAGATTGACAAACTGAAGCAAATCCGAAGGCCAACTCCCCCCTCACGCTGCAACAATAACAAGCTGCCAGCCATTCCTGGTAAGTTTAAGTGTAAACTGGGGATAGAACAAGACACCCTGTTCCCTAAACACAAGATGAGACACAAAGGATTGGGTCCATCAGAATGGACCCATTTTGTCTTATATTTTTACATTTTCATTGTAGAACTGCTTTCTACAACTTTGACATCTCATTAGACGTAACTGACCAGTGCATGATCCTTTTTTGTCTCTGCCAAATGTATGCAAAAAAAAAAAAAGAATATAATTTTCCACATGTGTGCACAATCTTGTGTCAATTTTGTCTTGCGCAATCCTGTGGCACAAGATCTTGTGAGTCTGACAAAACAAAACTATCGATTTATTATAATTTGTTTTTTTATTCATTTGATGATTCAACAATAAATATGTTGCTGTAACTTTCTGCATTATTTACAACTGTATTTGCCAGTAACATTTTAAACAGTATTTTTATTTACCACAGGTGCTGGTGAGAACATGGGGATTTGTGCACCATCTCCCCTCCTCTCAAACCGGCGGGTGATGGAGCTCTCCAGTCATGAGGTTGGTGGAGGCGCGTCCATGGGCTGCTCTTCTGACCGGCGAGGCAGTGGCACCAGCAGCCTCAGCTCCGCCTACACTGTGAGCCGCAGGTCCTCCATGGTGTCTCCGTACCTGTCCAGCCGGCGGTCCAGCGAGGTGTCCCAGATGGGAGGGGGCACGGCACACCTCACGGGCCCGGAGCAGAGCGCAGGAGGAGACGCGCTTTCCCCGGAAATTAATCGAAGAGGTCCTCCTTGTCCATCGGGTGGACTACCAGGATTAGCCAATTTCACCCCAGCTCAACAGTACAACCTGAAAGCCAAATACGCAGCAGCAACAGGTGGCCCCCCTCCCACTCCTCTACCCAACATGGAGCAGCCCGGGACGCCAGCAAGAAGAGCTGGCATGCTTGGTGACTATCAGGGGCAGCCTTTGCCTGCTTTCCTTCAACATGGTGGTCCAAGAAGGCACAGTGCTAACACAGAGTATGGTACTGGCATAATCTACCCTCACCAGGCTCCAGGGAACAACACCAGGAGGGCCAGTGATCCGGTTCGGTCTGCAGCAGACCCACAAGCCCTTCCTAAGCGCTTCAACAGCCTCACTAATGTGTCCCTGATGAGCCGGAGGAACGCTCTCCAGCACCGCGGCAACGACTCAAGCATGGGCAGACACATATACTCTCCTCGCCCGCCCAGCATTACTGAAAATGTTATGATGGAGTCTATGGGAATGGAGCATCACATGGGTCCTGAGAGGAATTACATGGGATACCAGCAACAGGGCCTTGGTGGTCCGGTGTCGAACCAGTTGTCACCGGGTCATGATCCTCTGGGCTGCACTGACCAGGGTTATAATCAGGGGCATTACCAGCAGGCCAGAGAGGTCTCATCCAACACCCTTCTCCAACAGGCAGAGTACGGGATGAGCAACTGTCAGCTCAGCCCATCAGGTCCTCATTATCCAGCTTTAGGCCAGGGAGGTGACACTGGTGCGGGGCCTTGGAGCCAGGACCAGAGAGGCATGCCTTATGCAGATCCCAGCATGCAGTCTCAGCCACACTACAACAACAATCAGCCTACCATGTACAACAGTGCAGAGGGCACTCACAAACTCACCATTAAACCAGAGCAGTTCCACCCCGGTATGGGGGCCGGGGAAGCTTGTCAGAGTGCAAAGCTCCAACAACAGCAGCGTATGCATTTACAGCCAGGCCAGAGCTACCCCACGGGACAGGCCATGATGAGAAACACCAACAACATGGGCTGTGATTTCCAAAACCAAAGCCCCTTTCCCAGTGGAGGCAGCATGAGCCTGGGTTGCGCTGGTAATGCACTTTCTGAGGGGCAAAGGTCAGAGACGCCTATGATGCAGGTAAAGGAGATGATGGTGAGGAACTATGTACAATCTCAGCAAGCTCTCATGTGGGAACAGCAGAATGAACACTCAATCAAAGGCCCTCCTCTCTCTGACAACATGGATATGAGTGGACAAATGATGCAGCACAGTCCACAGCACCAAAATCAGAATCTCTACCCTAATCAATCCTATCCTGCTTACTCCAACCAAAACATGGTCCTGAGTCCTCCAGCCCACAGCAGAGGTGCAATGACTCCTAAAGACCAGCAAATGGCAGGTCTCCAAGCTGCCTGCTACAATCAGGACATGGTCCCTAGGCCCCCCCCTGGCAGGAAGCCTCTGAGCCGCCAGAACAGCCTGTCCCAAATGGGAGGGGCATATCTAAACAGCCCACCCCACCTCAGCCCTGTCCACTCCACTTCCAGCCCAAGACGAGGAGTCCGACTTCCCCCAGTCCAACACCCACAGGGGCCTCAAAATGAGATGTTTTCTCCTACAAACAATAACATGTATTACTCGGGTCAGATTAGCATGGACATGGAGAAACATATAGACCCACAGAATGCTCCCCTCGCTCCTTTCTCTGAGCCTGGCCCCATGTCCAACACTTTAGAGAACCTGGACTTGGACAATGCTCGAATAGACTTCACCTCTATCATTGATGACACAGACTCTCCTTCATTCACCTCGGGGAACGCTGCCCCAGGACAGTTAGGCTCCTCCTCCCAGGCCTCATCCCGCCTCACGACCCCCCAGACCTCTGTGAGCCTGGCTGCAGGTTCAGGACTCTCCAACATGGCGGTGGGGGACATGACGTCGATGCTCACCTCACTGGCTGGAGAAAACAAATACCTGAACACAATGTCCTGAAGACTGTTACACTTTGTTTATATGTATCCACCAGCTGGACATGCTATGTAGTGTTGTCTTTTTCAGCTGATTTTACTATCTTTGGGTCAATACTTTGAATAGCCAATGATTCTGCACAATAATGGTACAACAATAATCATGTGTACTCAGTTTTTGGTTACCAGGGGTGTGTTAATAATCCCATTAGAAACCAAAGGTGCCTGACCAGTTTGCCTTGCTGTTTTGATAATTTTGGTACTTATAGTTGCCTTAATGTAAGACACAGAGCCTCATGCCTGACTCATGTTGAATTGTTGTTTACAGGCATTCCCACCACACTTGGCTTTGGAGCTACGAAGGACCTGTACATAGATTTTATATACATTATATCTGTTATAACATATTTGTGTGTCGTAAATGTACATGACATTGGGGCAGTAGATAATCATGCTCTGTGCTGTCATAAATGTTTAAAAGCTCTCCCAATGGAGCGTTTTAAAGCTGAGCTAAACATGTGCTTGTAGTAAGAGAGCTTTTCTCGGTGCTAGTAAATAATATTTTGTAATCATGTTTTGCTTATCACAGCAAGTCTTCACCAGAGGCATATCAGTATTTCCACAGTATGCACATTTACTTAGTATATTGTACACAGAGACACTCAGGACTTTTGTGGTCTGACGACATGTTTGTTCAAATTGCCTTCTCGAGACAAACCGATTGCACTCCATTTTTACTGTAAGCCTTTCTAGAGCAGCTTTGAATTTATATATTATATTTTTTTCTCTTTTATACAAAATTGAAATAGCTAAGGTACATACAAACGAGTAAATTCATATAGTAATAATTGGGCTGCTGACCTTTCCTCTACATTTTGTCATTCACACTCCTCTGCAGTGATAAATTGTAATAAAAAAGGTATCATTGTATTACCTTGTCAAACGTTTTTCCTTAATTCCGAAAAAGGACATGTATGGAAACTAATCCTTTGTCAGTTGTAGGAAATACTATGATTCCTTAGGTACTTTTATTGCTGCCTCATGGTGAATCCAACAAGAACAAAAACAGTATTTGTATTGTCATGCTGAGAGTTACAAAAGTATTATGACCTTTCTATTCGGACTGTTAGAGCCAACCAAAGACGCCTTATATGACTGAGGAATCGACACACAGGTGGAATTTAACACTAAACCTTAATAGGACATTGAACTTTGACTGACATTGCAGGTTTAGAATGTAAGAGATTTTGTATAAATGTTTTATAATAATGAACTTTATGGATGTTTCTTCTCTGTGTGTGTTTTATAACTGTCATCCTCCATTCGGACTTTTTGCTGGCAAAAGAATATCACCATAGTAACAAAAAGCTATCATGATAGCGTTAACTATACTAGAAAAGTGTTATATTTTATGTACAATTTTCTACATTTTTATACAAATGTCCTATATTTTACCAGTTTATGAATAAACATTTTCTGTTTGGATGCAAAACTAATAATATTTTTTATGTATTGTCTTTTGTAACTATTAATGCAATGACAGTGGTCTTCCAATAGAGTGCAGTGCAGCCTGGGGACAAGCAGGGCTAAATCTTTTTTTCTGCTCATAAATGGAAAAACATAATTATATTCCTGTACTTCTCATATGACAAAGGGTAATTAACATGTCGCTGAAAAGATAGGTCCAAAACATATGTTACCACATTCACCCGGGTAGCAGTATTAATTATACCCCCACAGTCTCATTAGGAAAGTTTGTTTTGGATGACCCATGTCTGTCACTTGTGTAGAGAATTGAATGAAGACTGAAATAGACTGTGGTTTCTCATGGTGACATAAGGCCCTGGACAAATTTTCTGGAGCGACTGTGGTCTGTTCTGGGGCCAGAAGTACTGTGGAAAGAATTGAATTATCAATACATCTTGATCCTCTGCTTCATAGACACATAACCCCCAATTTTGAAAAGCAAAGATATGTAAATAAATGAAAAACCAAATGTGTTGAACTTTTTCAATTTGACACAAAAAAGTTGAGAACCGAAGGAACAAGAAGCAGGAATAAACATTGACACTGAAAATTACAGTAAGATGTCCGTCTTGCTTCAAATCGTAAGGACTTTCAAAGATACTGCACTGAAAACATCATGATTTCAATTGACTTTAGTTTATTTTCAAAATGCTCCGCAGCTGTTTTTATTGTTGTTCCTGAATTTCCAAATGTTGCTGTAATCACGAACTGACAAAATATTTGTATGTTATTTTAGCATTATTTTTAAAATGGTAAGATGATGCCACTGGGTTTGATGATTTCACTCATCCACAGCCCCGTAACATGTTCCCTCTAAACTGCCCAGTATGTCTTCCTCCATTCACATGTTAAAATAACTAGTGGTGTGTGGTCACTAAAAGCTACCTGTCATTTATTCCGCCTAATTTAACATGCTCATAATGTGCCCTTCTTGTGCTTTTGTTGTATTTTTAAAATTGTTAAGTCATTACTTTTTACAGTGTTGGCTGCTTCGAGCTCCGGGGGCCCCAGACTATATTGGCGTTGTGGTGTTGTGGCATGGCACAGTCGGCTCGCGGCGGCCGCTCCAGCCTGGCACACCGCTGGGGTTGACTCATACGCTCCGAGCAGAAAAGGGAAGTTTTCTCCTGATGGACGGAGGCCGCAGGCTGCTACTCCAAACAATAGCAGTGACTCCACAGCAGGGTCAGTGGTGGGACTATGGCTGTGCTGTGTATGAGCTCACAATCACAGTTTGTTTAAATCCTGCTATTTATTACTTTTACGAAAAAAAGTAATAAATAGCTAGTTTTTTTTATGAAAAAACACTTATTGTTTTGATCCGAATCAAGAAGGTTGTCTTACGATGTCACTTCTGCAACTCGAGTAGAATAGACAAAGGGATGTATGATTTATGATGTATTCATGGGTTTCAGCTTGTTGGTATTTGCAATATTACGAGGACTTTTTCCTGTTCAAAAAATACAATATTTAATTAAATTGTTAACATATGTGGCAACTGTCCTGATCTTTTATCATTCTGAAACCCAGTGATAGAATTTACAACAATGAGCAGATGTTTGCATTGATACATATTTTATGATGAGAGTTGGACTGAAAGAAACTACCAAGATCATTTACAAAAATATAATGTGGCCACAGTGTTGCTTTACTTAATAATAGAATACAGTTGAATTAATTTATAAAGACAATGACTTATTTTTTTTTAATAAAAGTGACAACTGAAATTATCTAAATGAGTAGCTTTATTTTTAAATTGTGTGTCAATTATCATTTATCACTCACCAAAAGATTAATTTTCTGAATTACTGTCTAGAATATGTACTGGATTTGATTCTATATTAATCTCAGGTGATTTTAATATTTATGATGATAAACCCAATGACAAAAAATCTAAATCTTTTAGTGACTTGCTAGATGCATTTGAATTTATACAACATGTTTTGGTGCCCACTCACAATCAGGGTCTTACTCTGGACTTGACTCTTACAAAGAGCCTCAACCTGTCAATATATTTCCGGATCTCACTGTGTCAGATAATGTTTTGTATTTTCTATGATGTTTCAGTGTAGCCCCTAACATTTATTCACCGATACACTGTTTCTGCAAAATCCTTTATTGACCTTCACTGTAAAACTGTTAAAAACATCGCCCGAGTAGAGAACACTATATCTTCCACTGATACTCTCGCTAAAGAAATATTTTCAGATCTGGACTCAATTAGTAAAACAATTTCTAGAAAACAAAAGGCTCGCTAGCTTAATGATGAACACTTAAGAAAAACAAAAAGACAAGCTGAACGTAAATGGAGGAAAAAGAAACATACGCTCTAAATCCATCTTGGCATTTTTAAGGAGACTCGCATGAACTACCACAAATGTTTCTTTTACAATATAATAAACAATAATATTAATAATCCTAATGTATTGTTCCCCACTGTTCACAGACTCAATAATCCACCAGTTTCAACTCAACCTGCCGCCTTTCAATGAATCGGCAAAAAAATATTAGTAAAATTGCGACAGAGACAATATAAATGTATCTTATCCTGATGGTCATGAATGTTCCTCCTTCAATCCAAAGTTGTCCTCTAGTATGTCATATTTCTCCTTGGTGGATAAAGAGCAAATGAAGATGTTATTCTCAAACTGAAGCCCTCTACTTTCTGTCTCAATCCCCTCCCACCACTTTCTTTAAATCTATTTTTAGCTGTCTTCATTCACAAATATTCCACTTTATTAAAACATAAATAATTCTCTTCCATCTGGTGTTTTTCCCAGTGCTTTTAAAACTGCAGTGGTAAAATCCTTGTTGAAAAAATATATCCTGGACCCCTCAGTCATTGGCATTCAAATTTACTTTTCTTCAGCAAAATCCTACGAAAGTTATTCCTCAGTCACATCAGTAGTAGTTATAAACAAATGATCTTTTTGATGTTTTCCAGTCTGGTTTCAGAACATGTCCTAGCACCGAGACAGCACTGGTTTTGTTTTAAATGATTTTCAAACAAACATAGACTTGAAAAAAATATCCGTGTGCTTCTGGATCTCAGTTCACCATTTGATACTGTAGCTCATGGGACTAGATTTGTCCAAAAAAAGTGTGTGGGACTATCCAGGCCAGTCCTAAAATGAGAGTTTATGAGATACCTTGACTTGAAAACAGAGACATTTTTTGTTTCTTTTGGCCAATCAGATCCCATATATTTAACACGACCTGCGGTGTCCCACAAGGCTCCATTCTAGGTCTTTTGTTGTTCATCTTATACCTACTCCATCTAGGGCAAAACATAAACCAGCACAAATTACGTGATCATAAATATACAGATGATACACAAATCTTTATCCGTTATTCAACCGATGACATGAACCCCACTGGAACAATTACCAAGCGTATAAAAGATATTAACAATTGGATGAGCAATAATGAATAATAATAAAACGTAATATATTTTTATTGGACCTAAAGACAAAAGGCAAAAAGCACTCAAACAACCAGACCCTTTCAATATCACGCCAAAAGAATTTCTTAGAGATCTTGGCGTCATCATATGTGCAGATTTAAATTTAAACCATTTGTTTTGTTTTTTGTTGCTAAAAACAGAATTTATGCATTAGTTACAAACAGATTCGATTTTTGTTATAGCCTTTTTTCTGGTCTTACTCAAAAATCAATTTAAAAGTTGTAATTAATCCAAAATGCTGCTGCACATATTCTTACTCAGGTCAAAACTGATTCCCCAGTCTTAAAAAAAAAAAAAAAAAAAAACTCCATTAGCTTCTTTTTCAAGCTCGAACTGACTTCAAAATATTACTGCATGTTTGCAAAGGTCTAAATGATTTTGCTCCTCACTATTTTAATGAAGTACTTGTACCTTATCCCCAGTACAACTCTTAAATCCTCAACCAACAGCCGTCTCGTTGTGCGCTGTGTTCTGTCCAAATCTGGTGTGGCAGCGGTCTGTCACTGTGCTCCCCTCATGTGGAATACTCTACCTAATGATATTAAATCTGCACAAACAATCAGCTCTTTCAGAAGCAAACACTCATTATACTGTTTGTAAATGATTTTTGTGGTGAAAGTAGGCTGCTTTTATCATTTTTTAACGCACGTAGTTATATTTCTTATGTATATTTTGTCTGTAAAGCACATTGTCTTGCATTTTTTAACGAAATGTGCTCTATAAATACATGTACTTCTTCTTCTTCTATGTATAATATCTTGGATTAAAATCATGTAGGTACTTTTTAACTTGCTGACTAGGTAAAGTACTTCTTCTTCAAGTATTCAGCACTCATCTACCAAGCACAAATGTATAGTAGACGCATACTTCCAGATTGTTTTGTGGGTCAGTTGGAGAGGTACTACTAATTTCAGTCAAATGTGCTTTTATTTACTTAATGTTTTAGTAGTACTTTAGTTACACCTCTCAGCACGTTATTACTTCCAAACCCATCCAAATCCGATCTTAAACATGTGCTTGTTAGTGCTTTCCACATCTGTATCCCTTATCCTGTTTATATTGTCATAAAAGTGTGTGCGCAGAGGCCCCGCTACACGACACTATCTGCGTTTTTTAGTATAGCGTCACAAATGAAAATATCCAAATAAGACGGGGCACTTTTTTAGATGCAAACAAGTGGGCAGCATAATGACTTTTCCCTTTTCTTGTCCTGCCATTGAGGGTAAAGCCTTTCTCTCCCCTTTGTCACTTAGGTTGGCATATAATTAACTCCTGCTTAATATGCTGTTTAAGAGCTCTCCTCCCCATGCGAGATGCTTTGAACCCATAGACCACAGACAGGGACAAAACCCCAGTGGGACAGCTTCCTCAGTACTCCTCCTTTTGCACGGGACTTATATTTGTGGAAGGAGTTGCTTTAACAAGACAGTAAAAGTTATACTGTTGCCGCTGCATTTTTTAAAACTCTTTATCTGCCTCCTAAAATTAAACATTTGTAGGGGATAAAAAAGATGCATGTGTGAATTTATGTAAGCTTTTATCTTTTTATTAGACTCATTTAAGCAGGTGCAATAAAATTCTCCGCACAGTTGTCTATGTAATTTAAGAAACCACTTCTGATGAGTGCCAAAAGCGCTATACAGGCAGGGGCACATTTGATTTGCAGTGATTGAAGGTATAATGAGTATAATGCTTAGCCCGTAGCTCCCAGGACCTCTGCTGCACCTCTGCACCTTGGTGACCTCCATCGGCAGCTGAGTTTACGGCCCCCTCCCCTGCTCTCCTCTGCCCGCCACAAAAGGCCCGGGATGACCCCTCTGTCCCCACCGAGCACCCCCAACAACCCCCACCACCCCACCTTCAGATCAGGATGCTTTCTCTTCCACAATCCATTAAAAAGGCACAAACCCCTGGCTGTCACTGACATGGCAGAGCTGGAGGGGGGTGGACTATGTTGTTTTTCACAGTTTGCTAATATAACTAAACAACTACTGACAACTGATATGTGCGTCGCTTGAGGAGATACTTTGGGAAAGGTTAAGTGTTCCTCAATCTACTCTGAATATGTTAGAGCTGTAGGTTTCATTCATTTGGCATCACAGCATTGAAGTGGTTGGCTGTTTAGTGTCTTTTCTATCAGCATAAACAGACAAAACATATTTACAATAACTTCAGATAGTGGTGCTTACATTCTACACCAAATAACATGATCGTTCCCGGTTGAAAGCACTTGAGTTTGCTGATCCAGGACCAACCGATACCAATAACAACTAACTAATGATAAGGTTCAACATTTGTGGATCATAGGTTGGGATATTTCTTGCAAAAACTGTGAATCAAAATCAAAATTTAAGTCAAATTCTAGTGCATTACATATACAATGGTGATATACGTAAGTTGCTCTTTCTTGTTCATACATGTCATAATATTTTTGCAGAGTGCACTGAAATATTGAAAAAAAAAAAAAACAAAAAAAAGTGTAATAATAGGTTACATTTTAATTATTTTTTTTAACTTTATGACAAAATGGGTGAACACTTACTTTGCCTAACGACTAGAGAATTGTACGTGTGCTGTGAGAGTTGGTGGTTTTCAAAATCTAGACATTTTTAGTCATTAAACAAACAGAAATCTGCATTTTAACAATATTCATTTTAGTTGCCCATGTCTGTATTACATAGTATTGTCCTATACAGTATGTGGTGATAACAATAACAATATTTGGCTATTGCAGTTTTGTCTTGTCTAGTTATTACAGATAACTATTTTTTGCAATTTATCAAGAATCAGAATCAGACTTTTATTGCCATTGTCAGTGAACACAACTAACAAACTAGGAACTTTCTTCGGTGATAAATGCAACATAAAAGACTGAATAATACTAATAATATATATAAAAAAGTAGAAATATAGTAATTAAATTAAATACAAATAAGGGCACGCATATAGTAAAAAAAAAAGGATGAAGAAAGCAGGAGCAGCGTAACAGAGTTTAAACCCATAAAAGATGAATATGTGCGTTGAGGTTTTAGTCATGAATAATCTGTATTGTTGTTTCAGTCATGCTCCATTGTAACTGAGTCAACTTAATGGTATATCTGTGGTTGTGCCCTGACAATCACTGAAAACTCACATATGAGACCAGTCATGACAAAAAAACTTACAACAGGTTATGGCAGAACTCACTCATTTTAGGACCAAACTACAAGTCAGGAATAAGTGAGAAATGAATGATGTTTTAATATGTAAATGTAAAAATGAACAGTAGGTGCACTAAAATGCTAATGGCCCCAGGTGACTCAGTTGTGTAAGCTCAGCTGCAGTTTCCCTCAGGGGCATATGGCTACTTTCACATTCTGTAATATCCTTATGGGGTTAATCTGTGCTTTGGTCTTGTTCACGCGGATTTAGGTGGAAAGTTTCACTGAATACTCGCGCTCTTATTCTGTTTCCAGTCAGGTAATCTCTCATTCACTTCAATAATCTCCTTCACTGTAGTGCACTAGTCCTGTGTAGGCCACTCCACATGAGCAAATGCATCCCCTGCTCGCTTTTATTATCCCTCTAGGTTTGAGGTGAAAAAGCCAAGGTGGGGGTCCTGAATGCCGTGTTAGACTTTTATTTCGGATGTTTTTTTCAGTTGCAAAACAGATTACGGTCCAGGTTGCAACACAATGGGGCCGTGAATGCACCACTTCCTACAGCCATCCAGGGGAGAAAGGGGCGCGCGGCGGGTTCCTCTGGAGGGGGGGGAGGGGGGGCTGAGGTGGCAGGTGGACGCGCATAACACATGGGCCATAAAACCTACGGAGGCCAGGCGTGCACGAGGGGGGAGGGAGGAGGCTCTACCTGTTGTCATTAACCTGAAATGCTCTCGTGGACATGTAGCGAATTAACTGGGCAATTCACACCCTTTTTAACACGTCCCATGGGAGGTGTTGGAGGGTCAGGTAACATTTGGACACCTATGTCAAGAGCCTCGCAGAGAAGTGTGCACGCGGCTGTTAAGTGTAGGATGCATGATTTTATTCAATTTAAAAGAGGCTCGTCTTCATGAAACGACCAGTAATGTAAGTTTAAATGAGGTTAAGTTTAGAAAGCTCTTCGTATGAGGTAAACTACAAAACGTGTGCTCTTAAAATGTAAAGCAAAGGTTTTAAGTGTTTAAGTAGTTGCTTTTTATTTAAAGAAATGGCCTCTCTCAGTTGTTCTCAATCGGACATCATAGGCACTACTTTTACGCACATCCCATTGGCTCTTCGCGATCATTTCCCATACACTTTTTGTGCAGCTCGGGTTCTTCTGGTATTTCTGTTTTATTCTTCCAATTCAGCGCCCCTAATGTTAAACAAAAGAGTGAGCACTTCACATGAGAGAGCGCGGAACATACACCACGTTTGTCACAAATAACAGTTTAGCCGCGCGCTTTTGTTCTGTAGGTGTGACTCGAGGCATTACATGGTCGTGTGATAAGGTGCAGGAGTGACCCGGGTCCTGCCTCCTCCGCTGACATCACTGCTCCTCACCAGCAGCAGCAGCAGCAGCAGCAGCACCTCCATCACGCACGGAGAAGAGTGTCCCGCGGTGACCGAGGGGCGATGCGTTCACGCCATTCATCCTCTGACGCGCACTCAGGACACCGCCACACTCGCACCGGGACAGCTTTTTGAGAAGGAGCAACAAGAGCCGAAACAAGGATGACAGAGGAAAGCAGAGGCAAGCGAAGGAAACAAGCCAACCCCAGGAGAAACCGAGGTAAGAGACGCGCAGCGGAGAAAGTCTGGACAAGTTTTTACGACTAAGTAAACCATAGGAGGATGCAATTTTACAAAACGACAAACATAAATGCAACAGGATGTATTATGTGTTATGAACCGGCCGTACTTTCGCAAACTTTATAACAGAAACTTTGGACTTAGCGATTTTGTGTTTAAATGCCTCGCAGCGAGGGACCGTTATGTTTGGTCATGTGGCCTCTACATGACACAGGCCACTGCAGTGAAGTCACACAAAGGTGCGAGCTAATTTGTAAAATTCCATGACTTGTAAAGTATAAAATATCACATTTATCTCAGAGTCAGAGTTAAAGTTTCGTTTGGAGAAATGTAGCCAACGTATCTTTCTGTTGAAGGAGAATTTTAAGCAGCACTTTTCCACCACCACAGTGAACAATATAGTGACCTGCAACAACTAGAACAGACATAATGTGTGTATGCATGTGTGTGTGTGTGTGTGTGTGTATATATATATATATATATATATATATATATATATATATATATATATATATATATATATATATATATATATATATATATATATATATACATTTTATTCTTTTAAAAAAGTCACTCAATAGCAAATAAATGGCCGATAAACAAATAAAAAAAGCTGATAACTTTTGCACCATGAAACAACATGCGAGTAAACTCTAAATCTTGTACTAACCTTCATAAGTGTAGTATTTTTACATCTCAGAAATGTTTATACTCTGTCCATAAAATTTTAGGGACTGTAAATTAGTGTTATATGGTGTCCTGCCTTGAACTCTTCAGCTCAAATGAAATGGGCATGTTACATTTGCGCACACACATCACTTGAAAAGCGCTTTACAATTTTAGATGATGTCAGTTAAACCTATCAGTTGTTGTCAAGGCACTTCCTAAAACAGCTTTGAGAGGAACTTGTAGTCATAATAAAGTCTTCCTTAACTTTATGCATTGGCTTTAAGTCGTTCAATACGCCACAGTAATAGAGAGAGTGCAATGTTTCGAGGTGCTTTGTAAACATAAAGTTTAGTAATGACACCCTCCTTGTGCAAAGAGATGCTTCTAAACATTTATTCTGCTGTACCACTGATGTTAAACTCAGATTCTGCAAGTCTTCAATTAACCACCATCACTTTTTACAACTACTGATTTAACTTAGTAACCATTTGTGTATCTCTGCAAATCCCCAAAATTAAAATGCTCCTAGCTGTAAAACAAAGAGGGTTAGGGATAATGCTGATCATGTGTGAGCTGCAGTTTGCATTTGAAAGCAATTGTTGAAGCACTGAATAGGTTTGCTCATATTGACTTAGAGGATATTTTGTCTGGAGGAGCAGGGCAAATACAAATCCACTAACCCTGGCTTTCATTTCCAGGAGCCTTTGCAAACCACACAGCCGGCGTGTTTACTTGTCATCTGCCAAGCAACTGCCACTAAACTATTTGCTGCAAAGGCAATCGGACATTTGCAGATACTTTTTTCCGTTTGCGGCGAGTGTTTCCTCATTTTCATTGAGCGAGGTGTGGAGGCCTGAAATGTCACCCGGGTTAGATCCTCTCACCTTCACGGCCATGTAGCAGTTTGTCGAGCGTCCCCCAACCTATTTCACAAATCAACGGTGTCGTGCCGCTGTGAAAGCTATCAGCCCGAATGTACCCTTACTGACAGGGACGTGCCACTTATCAGGCCAACGGCATGACAAGGCCCTGAGCACCCAAGATTAGCTGTATGTAGTTTTTTTTTGCAAATCTTACACTCAAGTTGAATCTGACGAACACACAACTTCACATGTTCACATGCGCTTGAGAGCAAGGCGGTCGTCTTTCCTGTCTGCTTTTAGTGTGTGGAATGTTCTGTGCACGCTGAGGGATTCCTGATCAAACCTAATCATTAAAACTTGGAATTTTGATTTTCGGTCAAAATTATATAAGAGAAAATTCAAAGTTTTATTCACTCACATCGCTACCTATTAATTACGTATCCCTGTTGTAATAAAACTACATAAAGATACAAATCTGCAAGCAATTTCTGGAGTAGTAACAGCCAACACTGCAGCAATATTAAAGTAGAATAAATGACTCATAATAATAACAATTAATAACTTGCAACTGCCTTAGTCACGTCATTTTTCAGCCTCTCAAAAGGAACCGTTTTCGATTCACAGCCTTATCTAACAGGTGCAGTTGACTGATTAGACTAAACCTAAAAATGTGTACCCTTGATTGACACTTCCTGCTGGCTCTTGTGGTCACTCACTGTCATGTTGTGCTGTCGTGACTATAGGAGTTTGGTCAGTGGTCAATGTGATCAAAGATAAAAACGAGGGTTAAAATTGGAAAGTCATCAAGTTATGCTAAATTTAAATGTAGTTATTTCAGTATTTCCTGTCTGATCAAGAATGCGCCAAGTACCCAAGCTTTAAATGAACATATTGCCACCAGGTGTGGTCATGAGCGAAAGGAAATCACATTTAGATGCAGAGTTTGATGGCGTTTGTCATTTATTTGATGTGTTCGCTTTGTGTTTGCTGTTGCTTCCAAACTCTTGGCACCTCAAGCAGAACACCGCTCCACGCTCGGACCGTAGCGCTGGAGTCGGGCCCATTGCGTTTCATAGGCACATTCATAAACATGCAGTCACATTATGTTTTTGGTGATCAGCCTTTTTGTCAAGCGCGTTCTCTCCTTCTCCGTGTTTCTCTCTTTCTGCATGTTCTTCTTTTTTCAAGTGCCAATTTATTTAAACTCTTTTCCCCTTTCTTCTTTCTCCTTCATTGATTTCCAAACCCCAGTCCTTTGTATGCAGCTGGGGCCCAGCTGTGTGTCTGTGACTGTGAGTGTGTGTTTGTGTGGCTTTTTCTGGCACGCTGCTGCCACAGTGAACATAGCACACTGTACACAAAAGACTTGAACAGGAGAAATGAGAGAGAAAGGGGGTTATCATGGATGGGTCTTACTTGTAGTTGTACTGTACAGATAGAAAGGCGGGTTGGGCCTGGTTTAGTGGCAGATGTATGGGCGCTCTGGGATGAGGGTGGGGAACGCGAGACAGCAACGCACGGCCCAGGCTCCACACTTTATTAGCGGGACTCTTCAAGGGGCTCCGTGGAGGCGTCAGAAGCAGCGGGTGGGAGGGTCCCGGGAGAAGAAAGGATGAGAGAGGTGGGGAACTGATGGGGCTGACAGGCTGGAGACAGTTTGGGACCAAGTTTTTTTTTGTTTTGTTTTTTCTCAGCGTGAGAATGGAAGACATGGAGGTACTTTCAGTGTAGAGACAGTAGGACGGGTGACAGGGAGAACCGAGAAGTTTCCTGATTGGTTCCTACAGCTCGGAGTGTCACATGTTGAGCTGCTTTAACGGGGAATCCCTCCATCAAGTCCCTCTGCTCCCCCACATGTTTAGTCCATTATTGCCCGTTCGGATGTTTCATATGCAGACAGTGGGGCAGGCCAATGGCTTATGGAGGCACATTTGGACTTAGTGGTGGCCACACTGTCAGGGGAATTATTCGGAAAGTTTTGCGGTGCCATTGCAGGAGTGGGACAATATGAGGAGGCTCCCAGTTGTTAACTTCTCTATGAGACCATTTGGAATTGCAATTTTGTTTTTTTAATATTAAAAATGACACCTTTGCCAGCTCTGGTCATCAACAAAGGGAAAATAAGCGTCGCAGAATTCATATGAGCTGTGACAAAATGTACATTTTTGTTTGAAACCGCAGTGTTGGAGAAGGCCAGATTTCTAACCAACGATCTGATTTCATTCCTCTATTGGATTTGTACAGGGATTACAAGTGAGCCAGTTACAGCAGCACCTAATATAAAAATGTATATAAAGTTTCTCACTCACAAAGTCATTTTGGAACATATTCAGAAATGTAGTGTAGTTTTGCATGTAAGTGTAGGTCAGTTTTGCTCAAAAAGCTGTTAATAGATATCCCAATAGTGGACCATAGACTTTTTTTTAATTAAAACTCGCTGTAGGATCACACTCTCTTCAGATGTGTGAGATAAGAGTAGTAGTTACATTTAGTGTATGTTTCACACCTTTACCGTCAACTGTATTTTGGCAACTTCTCACTTGTGTATAAGCATTTCCATTCAGAAGGAGTCGTTATGCTAGAAAACATTAGCATATTATTGTACTGATGACTTGCAGTAACTAAAAATACACGGCCATTAAGATTAGATCAACGTAGTCTATTTGTTACATGTCATTTTTTTGCGCACGTCCTTCATCAGACAAGTTAATGCAATCTCATTTCTGATTCATTTCTTGAGCGCAGATACAAACCCCGTTGTTGTATTGTAGATGTTCCTTGCAGAGCGGACAGCCCCAGCATTGTGCCTTTAATATGCTGCACATGTGTGACAGAAGAAAGCGCTTCGAACCATCCCGATAGACAGGCTCTGCGCTTCACAATTTATAGATATGTGCTGTTTTATCACACCTCGCATTAAATTGGGAGAGAGTGCTTCAGCTGTCATGTATTACAAGGCCCAGATGGGTGGCAGAGAGGCGGAGAGCAGGCAGATAAGTGTAAGCAAGAGATGTCCGTGTTTGTTCACAACCTGCTGAGCTAAGTTAAAAGAGGAACAAGATGTGCAGATAGAGTGGCATTAAAGGTGCAATGTGTAACTTTTCTGTCTGTCACGTGGTTGTCTCCGTGGAGATGTTATAGCTTTGCCTTGAATGCTCCACAGTATCATCACATTAAAGGTATTTTGAGTAACAATTTTGAGTAATCGAATAAATGCAAGATACATAAGCGTAATACAGTGCAACTTCTCCTTAGAAACATTTCAAGAACGTTTCTAAGGAGATAAACCGGTGCAGACTACATGAAAAGTTACACTGTACACCTTTAAGCGTACTTTAATAGCAATTCTGTTTTACACATTTGTCCTGTGCTATTGCTCTGACCCGTTAACACTATTTGAAGTATTTCTTTTCTCTAAAAACGTCATATTTTCATTTCGTATGTGCCTAGGTTGGAATATTTCATTTATTATTCATTGTTAGACCATTCTGCCTTTTATTTAGGATTCAAACTCATAACACAACACGGGAATTCTTCTGATTTCTTTCTTCCTTTCTGATCTTTTATCTCTACTTCACCTGTTGCTAGAAGGAGATACTCACCCCATACGTTCTCCAATAAACTTACTATATAAATTACAATATGCCCCAGTAATTAAACTTAACACGAAAGATTCACACTTGACACTGTAATGAAGATGTTTTTGTTGAGCTGAGTGAAACTGCCAGCTCCTCACAGCCTGTACCTGCGATTACCTGGTACCTCCTTCACATACCTTGCACATCCCACGCGCTCACTGTTTACCTGGGAGGGACTACACATTCCTAAACTTTTTCTTTTCTTTTTTTCCATGTATTGAAAAAAAAAGATCTTATTTTTGAAAGCATCCCTGGCTTTAACGCTGCTGCTGCTTAGAATTATTATAATATTATATCACACAGTTTGATTTACCTATGCGATAAGCTAACATATATCTTAGAACGGATGCATTTTGTATTGCTAAGGAAGCGATTCAAATACACAAAGTCCAAAGTGACTAATCTCTATCATTTATCAGTCCAACGCAATCTGATAGACACACTTATCTTCTGTTTTCTCAAAGGTTTTCTCATGTTACGTGGCAGGTTGTCATGCATTTAAAGTTAGTTAGTTTGGGGTATTTTTGTTGGACAGTTAAAAAAAAAAAGTGTAGCTCAGATAGTTTGTGGTGTAGAAATGTTGCTTAAACTTTGGTTCAAGTAGCAATGTTTTTCTCGTTCAGGTACTCATATTTGTTTATATTTTTCAGTCTTTTATGAGATCTGGTTTAGTCTTTTTATGCCAGTCTGACTCAACTTTAGATTTGTATCGTTTAGACCTGTCTTATCCTTAGAAAGTTCAGTTAAGGCAGAGGAATATGACCAAAAAATTAATCATATTTTTTTCTGTTAGTGCTCAATCGAAATTGTCAATTCGATTTTCTATTCTGTCTAAACAAGTACAACACACACTTTTAACCATTGCTATTTAACACAAAAATAGTCAAATCTCTTCTTTCAAAGTCTGTTCCAAGTCACAAGTTTGTAGTGACATAAAATTGACTGTAAAACTCTCCATTAAAAAGACCCAAGCTGATCATTAACATTTATAAACGACCAACTCACGATTAAAATTTGATTAACTGCACTAAAGCTGCACTGCCCCCTAAATTCAGACTGAGTTTAATCCAGGTAGGTGGTACTCATTATAATATTTTCAACTTTGTGTGCAAGTTTGGAAAACTCTGACTTTGTGGATTCTGCCGAGTTATACTTTTAAGATGAAGGAAAGAAAGTCCTGTAAGACTTTTTTGGCAGAGAATCACAGAAGGTAACGTCATCGATAAGTTTAGGTGTGAGCCGTCTTAAAAGCACAGCTCAGATGTCAAATCTGTAGGCCGTACTTGACCGTGTGCCATCTCTTTGTCTACATAGAACTTCTTCTTCTCTCTAATTGTTTCTCTATTGTCTTTTATCTTACCTCCCAAACTTTTTTTTTTCACTTTCCATTTTTATCCCCCTTTCTTTCTTTCCCCTTTACCATCCATCCGCCCCCCTCTTTTCTTGTACGGAGCACCTCCCCTGTCCCACTGACACCACACGCCGCTCCCATCCCCCGAAAACCACTTCAAACGGGGTGCGCCATCAAAGCCCCGAGTCAGCGAGGCAGGCAGGCAGTCAGCCAGTGCTCCACTCCACTCCGCCAGGCAGCCAGCTCTGCTTCGACTTAAAATTACTGTCGTCCCGAGTCGCCGTGCCGCTCTCCTCCTCTGATACACATCAAAGATCCTCTTAAAATCCCCAAGTTTGCTTTATAAACCCGGCGTTTTGTTGAGCCCTTTATTTTAAATGCATTATTTCACTCATTGAGGTTTCACTCACTCCTAACTGGGCCAGGACGGCAATGACAAACACACACATACTCCAACTGCGGTTTTGCTGCCTTGGCGTTTTTCTTCCTGACTTTAATTAGTTGCTCTTTAAAGGCGGTGGTGACATGCACATCACACACATGCGTTCATACCTAATCGCATTCGTCCAACCACAACGGAGCATTAGAAGTGAGTCCTCTCTATAGTTTTGTCTCCCAGTCCTCGTAAAGTGTCAATAGTGGATACAGGAATGTGGGCAACAATGGGAGGGACAGTTACACATTGGAAAAGTATTTTTTCTATGTTGTTTAAAGCTTTCTTTGAAGG
The DNA here is from genome assembly GCF_009829125.3 of Periophthalmus magnuspinnatus. Classification (NCBI taxonomy): domain Eukaryota; kingdom Metazoa; phylum Chordata; class Actinopteri; order Gobiiformes; family Gobiidae; genus Periophthalmus; species Periophthalmus magnuspinnatus. The sequence goes on from NC_047130.1 coordinate 2,200,252, forward strand.
TCACATGTGGTCACTGTGAAGTATGCTTTTAATGGTGCCATGCAATGTCAGCTTACACCAGATGATGGCGCCCTTTATGTATGTTAACCACTGGCATAGCTCATGTGATGCATATATCAGTTACATCTCATATGCTCATTATAGAGACTCTAAACTTGTATTCTACTCTGTAACTTTGTGGCTTATTATCATCACCTCTAATAGGAGAAGAACAATTGGACGAGCGCAGTTCTGGTTTGAAATATTTGGATCACCTTCAAATCAAAAAAGCCAAAATCCCACATTGTATAGCCGTTAAAAGCCAAGTGCGTTTTTATTTAGCATGCGTCCCTATTAAAAAACTTCAGAAACCTTTGTGCTCACTCCGAGAATGTTTTAATATTCAAAAGGAGCCACTATTGTGCGGTTTCTTGCGCCAAAGTACAAAATAAAGAGCCACATCAGAGAGCTTGGAACGGTCCCTGAGCATTTTCATGTGTTCGAAAAAAGAGGGAAAACAAATTTGGAGGGGGAGACGACGGGGGTATTTATAGAGTGGTGTGAGAGGCTTTGCAATGACAGGCGTCTAATGAAGTGGAGTTTGGGTTTGGATTGGCAGTGCGGTGATCAGGGCATAACACCAAACAACCAGTAAGACCAGCCAAAAGGGGCATCGACCTGGGCAACCGTAACAGCACCAAGAGAGCAGGTGAGCAAACTGCAATGAACAAAAGAAAGGTATGGCAATAGATGAGTCAGTGACACCTCAGATGAGTCACCCTTCACAAAAAGGGAAGTCTACAATGACATGGTGTTAAATGTCAGTGGAAATTTCAAGTTTCAACTCTCGTCTTGTATTTTTCGTGTATAAATCCATATTAAAAGAGATTTATTTTGCATCAGTTTGTTACATTGTCAGCACCGGATGACGATACTGCCATTAGCTACAGTATATGCCTTGAAATATTTGCTTCTTTCGTAGATAGACTATTCCAAGAAGTCAGCAATATATTTCATTACAACCTTACAACCTTTAACTTACATTTTGTTTCAGATTTTTTGCGATTTTTGGTCAATCAAAAGGTTAAAATTGTTGCAGACAGCGTTACAGATGAATCATTTGTAGGCACGTGGTTGAGTTCTCTATACTAAATTGTACTCTTTAAAGAATAAATACATAATTTCATGTCAAATGAGGCAAATGAAACAGCTTAGCGGTTGTCCGCGGCAACAGGTGAACACGAAAAGCACAATTGAGGCAGCAGCTCTACAGGAAACCACAACACAGCACTGCACACCTCTCCACTCTCACCTTGGCCCGTTAGCCCGTTGTGCAATGACAGAAACTGATTGTTGTTTACGTACACTCCATCCCGGCAAATGCGCAGACTATTTCAAAAAAACCCTATTGCGAAGCACGGATGGAAAACTATGGTGCACCACAGAGGAGATAGACAGGCTCTTATCAAGCACAAAAGCACTTAGATTTAGTCACTGATATTGACATCATAGCGTCATATAGTAATATTCAGTTAAGTTAAAATGACTTGTATTAAGAACATAGTATTTTGATTGGAGTACATTTTAAATAATCTACCGATAGACTTTTTTCTTTTTTTATTAGGCTAGTTCAACTCATATTATGATTATTTGTGAGTTTTATTCATGTTGACGTAACTGGATAGTACAGTGAGGGACTGGAGAAAGCAGTTGCTGATTTGATAAAAAAAATTGAAATCAAAGCCACATTTTGGTCTGACTGACAGCAGCATACTACTTACTAATAGAAATGATGTTAGTACAACAAGCAGTATGTGTCAAGCTGTTAAAAGTCTATTTGAAAATAATATTTAGAAGGATTTAGCTAACTAGTTTTCCTCAAAATAAAAAAATATAAAATCAATATTCAAAATAAGAATAATTGCATTTATTCTCGTCTTCATTTACTTATTTAAAGTTTCACGTGTCATATTTTCTGTTGCCAGGGTCAGGGCAGGTCTCCTCTCACCATATGTGGTTCGGAGCCCATAGATATGTTGTTACGAGATGAGAAGAGCAGATAGATTTTCAGATGTCTAAGACTTCACATAACATCACACATGTACACAGCACTACAGGCCATCGCTTTGATTGGCACCCGTGCTCTACGCTGCAAATGATCAACAACTAACAACACAAATACGGCTTTTCTATGAGTTTTATCAAAAGATCTTGGAAGCTTTAGCCTGTAAGCTTTAGCCGGAGCGACTTAACATGCCCTTGACAAATATAAGAGACCTTTTTTTGTAATGCGGGGGTTCAGATGGCACCACTGCCCTGGGACCTTACGGGCCTAGGGATCACGAAGTCCTGGTTTAGTTGCTATGACGACTTGTCCCATAATGAGAACACATCTAAGCCTGTCTATATCTATCCTTAGCCCATTGATGCCTTTAGGACATTCACACTTTCTTTACTGTAAATGGAAATAAAATACATGTATCGCTTAAGAATTCTATGATTGAATATGTTCTTGGAGCCAAATCTAGACTTTATTTATTGATCTGCTTCTTCTAAAACTACACAATACTCCGCCCTGACGGTTAATCCCAGCTGTCAGTCACTCCGAGGAGCTGACCAATTGGAAAAGTGGAAAGGACAGTGTCTTCGTTTGAGCAGAAAGGATCCACATTACCTTTAAATAGAGAATTGATGAATCACAATATGACCAAAACAGCTGATTGCCATTACAGATTAGATCACAATATCTCAGAGTTGATTCATTTTCTAAGTTTTCTAAGTAATTAAACAATAAGTAATGTATGTCAAGTGTTCGACTGCTATACACATACAAGCCCATTACGATTTCTAACAGCTTTTTACTTGCTGAACAGTTCCCAGGCGTCTCTGTTCATAATCAGTGCTGTCATCTTGTTTCTCCTTCACTGCTTCGAGACCTGGGTTTCCCCCTGTGCAACTGATGCCATTTAAATTTGTCCTTTACCTCGATGTCCATTTCCCCTGAGTTTCACTGACTGCATAAGCCACTACAGGAGTCGCCTTTGACCTTTTACCACCCGCCTGTCACACTTTCAGTCTCGCTCCTGCACTATACCCTGCACCCTGCTTTTTAAACTCCGTGCAGCTGAATGATGACTTTCATATCGAAATGTTAGCAGGGTTTTTCTTCAGCATCATTAGACAAGTATGTGCACTCTTCCTACTTACTACCCACAGAAATGCGACGCAATTACAGCACGGCATCCCATTATCAACATTCCTATTGGTTAGCGTATAATTCACTGCATTTAATCCTCAATTTACTGTCAGGAGTTGTATGACATTTGATTTAATGTCTTCTTAAATTGGACTCAAAATTAGCTTGGTCACACTTAATAACACGCGAAGAAAGGCGTAATTCATGATGGTATGATTATTAATAGTTTACAAAGAATGATTAACCTTAGGAACTACTTCAACTACTTCATATCTTCCTACAACTCTAATTCCTAACCCAGGGCTGTCAAACTCAATTTCACCTAGGGCCACATCAGTAAAATGCCCTGAAATTTGCATAGATGGAAAAAATATGACTGTGTAACTGCATATCTCCTGATAAACTGACATTTTAAGACAGTAATACATTTTAATTTACCTTGTCACGGGCCACATGAAATGATGTGGCGGGCAACATTTTGCCCCGGGGCCTTGAGTTTGACACATGTGTTATTAAGCCTTAGATTATATCCTAACCCTCGTTTCTAACCCTAAACCCAAACTTAAGCCTGAATCATTCTTAATAAACAATTTGTTCATTTTTGATTTCATTTTCATTAAGACTAATGAAGGTGTTTTAATAATAAAGTATAACCGCATGTGTTTCTTCTCTGAGTATGCCGTGCGCTATAGTGGCATATACAGCGTACCTAGTGGGGTCAGGTGGGAGGTGCATCTGTGGTCCTGCCCTGTTCCTCTGTTTTGCTATGGTGGTGTTGTGGTGGCTGCAGGTGTGAGCAGCTGTTTCCCTCATACACTGTCAAGATAAATCAACTCTGGGATAAATGTTGTTATGGACGTTCTGGAGTCTTCTCTGTCCTATGTTGAACTGGGTGATGGACTTACCTCGTCTGTGAGCAGCTCTGTAGGTAGAGTACCATCATCACACGTTGTATAGTCTTCCTGCTCTAGTTTTCAATCACAGCGGTGACTCAGTATGACAACATTTTCTGGTGATACGTTATTGTGAATTGTTTTAAATGTTGTTAAGTATGATTCATTTCAGCTGTTACCTTTTTTTGAAATTGTAGCTCTGTGCTGGGTTTAAGTTCCCACATGAGATGCTGTAATGTATTTGTACGCTATTGTTACATTTCGCTATTATTATTATTAGTATTATTATTATTTTTAGTAGTAGTAGTATTAGTATTATTATAAATTGTACGCATAACAAAAATGAACATTTAACAACTCAATTTAGTAGTATTGCTCGCATAATTTAACAAAGTGTATTCAAATTTTGCTAGCCGCTTGTTGCCCTTTAGAAACCACAGCTACATCCAGATAATTAATTTACCAGTGAGTCAATTGCAGATAGTACCTGTAAATACGCATCTTTTTAATGTAGTTTCCTCTGTGTGCAGTTGTTTCTATTTGAATAGGTGATGTTGTTTTGTTTGTTTGCTTTCCATTCACCTCTGTTCAAGATGATTTCATTGTGCCTGGAAATAGGAAAACCTTGATCTGAATACACAGTTGTTAACCCGAGCGATCTGCATAGTCAAACATGATGCAGCATCTCTCTCATAATGACTCACTGCCTCCCCACGCACTAAATATGCTAAATAACAACACTTTTTTATTTGTATTTTTCACATAAATAATTGTCACGCTTTAAAAACATTAAAAGGAAGAAATATGCACACTTCAAAGATTTAAATGCACTCTCTGAACAAATCCTTTTTCAGAGATGTGTCTGCGATCCAAATAAACAAGTCAACAAAGCAGATAATCAAAGCCATAAGAACACAGCGCGCTTTTAATGACAATGCATATCGTCTCAGTGTCACTCACTCATGGCAGAGAAAATTACAGCCAATTTGATGCTAATTTAAACCAGATTTTGTTCTTGTTTTTAAAACTTGGTGGTATGCGCTATCATCCAAGCAACCTTCTTTGTCCAACCTTAGTAACATCATAAAACTTCATAGGCATGTCCTGTCGGGATGTTTGATAACCAGTTTCAGCTTAACGCCCCTGCTGAGAGTCATTCACAGAGTAAATCAAATTAGTAAGGTTGCATGAAATGCACATTGATATAAACATGTGTCATGCATTTTGGTAATTGTTACAACGCTCAATCGATGTGTCAGTATTTCGGGTGGGCCCCTTGGCGAACTGAAGTCCTTTCGATTTGACTGAGTTCTAATGAGTTCTACATAGGTTTCATAAATATAAACTTTGTTAATACAGAAAGGTTGTCAAGTGTACAAAGATTTTACATTTTTTACTCTGAAAACAAAATTAAATAAAATTTGTCTTCTTTTGATTCTATGGAGACGTCAGCACAACTTTTCCAAAACTGCACCAACAGATTGTGATATAATAATGTTGTGAGGACAGTGGAGTTGGGAGTTTGTTTATTACATTGAACAAGCTGTGAATCTTCTGTAGATTTTTATTAATGAGCGTTATTGAAAGTAAAGCTGCATTGCTAATTAAAAACACTACAGCGCGGAGACAAGAAGATGAGTTGGCCTAGCCCTTAGTCTTCAGTGCGCTCTCTCTATGACAATGGCTTTGTTTGATGAAAGCCACTGGCTGTATTCTCTGCTCTTAACTGGTCATTACTTGGTTGTGATTAGATATTGCCAATCAGCAAAAGAGAAACAGAAAGTCCTCAAAAGAAGTCGGGGTAACCGGAGCCTACAGCTGAAATCCAGGGCATGTGTTTGTGATTGCCATTTCTTGTCTGTGCCATGGGAAACAGTCATGTGGCACTGAGCGAGCACTTCAGTCCGGCTCAGTTTATGAGTGCTTTTATTGGTACACACTACACAGATAAGTGCAACACACAAGCAACCACATCCACCTATGTGCTTATAGCTTTAACTAAGGGGAAATCCATATGTATCTGATGGAGGTACATGACATATTAATAGATCAAATATGCATTTAAATATGACTATTTAATTGCCCCTATATTTATGGTGTAAAACCCGTGTGCACAGCGCGGTTGGTTGGTTTGCATTTAGGTTATTGTTTACCTAAATAATATGAAAAACACATGTGCCATGCTTTATGAAAGAGGTTTTAAAGAAAATATCAAATACATTAAGGCCACAATAGATGAAAGACACATGTTTGTTTAAATACTGTTTCATTCTTCTGTGGGACACCAAAAGGTTTTGCATGATTTTTCTGACCTCTTATTGTTCTCTTGCAGTGGAGGCTGATCAGGTGACCTCCCTGGGATCGGAGGGGGAAGATGAGGTGGGCATCTGGAGCCTGGACCCCCAGGAATGCCCAGAGAGCCTGGACAAGGCAAGCCTGACGCCCAGCGAGGGCACAGAGGAGCCGGGCAGTCCCCTACGCTCTATACAAGGGCAAAGCCAGAGCCCTTCTGTCACTGACCCGGCTGAGGAGAAGGATGCAGGTGAAAAATCCCAAATATAATTATGCTCTGTTCATCTATATTATCAATTGTTGATTGGTCTTAGAATGGAATCTTTAGCGACAGAATCAGAAACTTGTAAGATAAAAAAATTAAAAATGAGATGATTAAGACTTAAGTTTTTCTTGAGAGATGCTGTTGTTATTACAATTTAATATTTAATGTTTCTCTGTATTGTGTTAATAGTCTCAGCGACTACCTTGGCCAGGTTTCTCTTTTAGAAGTTCTTGTTTAAATAAAAGTATTAATAAGTGTAAACATAAACTTTTTCCAAACTTAAAACAATCAGCGTTGTTTTATTATATGGTCACAGTTGTTTTTGAGAATGCTGCGTCGGCCTCTACAGTATGTGTAAACAAATTTACAGTGTTTCTGATGCAAGCCGCTCCCGTGCTCCAAACCGCTCCTTACACCTTCATATCAGCTCCTTGTGAAAGCATGCCTTCCTCAGACATGGCTCCTTTTCTCTCTCCTCTTTGAAAAGGCTGCCTTCTGAAAGCATGACAAAAGAACTCATCCCACACAATGTCACAATATTTCCATGCATCAAAGAGGTGACGTTACGGTACTGAAATCAGCGCGCTGCGACGTGAGGCTTTCCCTTTTATTTAGAGCAGATCAAAGGCTCACGCGGCTTGCCTACTAACAATCACTTAGCTCCCTGGCCTGGTGTGATTTGGCCTGGCCTGATGAAGGCAAAGCTGAGTTTTTACAACACTAAACCACACAGGCTCTTCCCATTGCCACATTAAAAACTGCTCAAAATATGCCAACATCTGCAAACATTTGAAAAATCTTCCTCAAAGTGGTTGTAAGCAGAGCTGACTGGCGCGGCTAGTGATGGGAGGCGCCGCATGTTCCTCACATACATGTGTCTCCTGCCTGTCATTGCGCTCAAGGACACAAGGAGGAAACCTAGGAATTCAGTTTTACATGTGGCCAACAATGAGTTCACACAAAGTGGTCTATCTGTCAGACCCAAAGTCAACAATGTAGTGGCATTAGATTAAATATGCAGTACGTGCCGTGGATACCTAAATAAGCACTCATCATAAACTCTCACATTTCACATTCACACAGATGCGGCTGAACCACAATGACTTATCAAGTATCTTCAGCAACTTCAAATGTTCACTTTTTCAAAACCACAACAGCACGAAAATGGAAAACTTTAAAAACCTACCTGCATAATAAAATCTATTCTGTAATCACTAGATCACAAACATCAATTTATTATTGTTATTATTGTTGTGTAAAAATACTACATATTTATTACATTATGCCAAATAATAAATGCTATTCAAATTAATAATAATACTAATAAAGACAGATTTGGACAATTGTCAAGATATTTGATACTTATATGTATATACATGTATATATTTTTTTTCTTTTTTGCAGAAAAGACCTCAGATTCTCAGAATGCCTTGGAGGACTTGGCACACTTTGAGTTCTTGGCCCAGCTGAGGAGGGCTTCAAACTCGACAAGTATTTTGGGTCATCTGACACAGAACAGCAGCACGCCACTGTACCATCAGAACAGTAACCATGACGACCTACCAGCCGCCATCTGGTCCCCTGGAGCGCAGCATCGGTCTCCTGATGCAACAGGTAGATTTAAACTTCATTGATTTCACTGTCAAATAATGTCTCCAGAATAATGCAATATAAAGGTTCACGTGACTAAAAACATGCAAATTAGAACAAATAGCTAAAGGGTAACTGTATAAATATATTTGCCACTAGATTTAAAAACTAGAATTAAGTAACAAAAGTGTAAAACTGTTTGCAATAATCATTCTTTCTTGTGTGTTTGTGACTTTTTCAGATGGTGGAAAGAGTCTACAGGCGTGTCCTTTCTGCCACAGGACGTACCCGCGCGCCGCTCTCAGGGACCACATCAAGTACTGTCAGGAGCAGGACGAAGGGCCCATGGTCTGCCCACTCTGTGGATACACTGCCACCCTCAGGGCACAGATGGAACGGCACCTTGCACTCCACAACCAACTTCAGGAAAAAGTAAGAATCTACAAAGCATTTCTTATTTATTAGTGGTTTAAGTGACAGAGCTTTACACAATCTTTTTAACGCCACCACAACTAATAAGGTTTTTTTTGTCTTTCAAGAGTGCTATAACTTTTGAACAAGGCCCAGAGACGAGGAAGTTTAAATGTCTTCAATGTGGGAAAGCATTTAAGTATAAACACCACCTCAAAGAGCATCTCCGAATCCACAGTGGTAAGCTGTAATCATTTTCCCTTACCCATAGCTCTTTATTGCTTTCACTAAATAACTTTTACACTCCATTGTGTTCGCCTGTGCCAAGCTAATTAGTTAAATAAAACAATGGAGCATGATGACGAAGAAATAGAAAATACGTTTATTATTTGGTTTACAATATTTTGAAATAATTTGCACTTTTTTCTATTCCAGGTGAGAAGCCATATGAATGTTCCAATTGCAAGAAGCGCTTCTCGCACTCTGGGTCCTACAGCTCTCATCTGAGCAGCAAAAAGTGCCTTAGCAGTGGAGGAGGGAACACTGGAGCCGCCGGTGCCGCTTTGAACGGCCACAGCCCAAATATGTTTCAGGCCACGTTTCAGACCTCTCCCTCTGCAGGCGGAGGGAGGGGCGCTAATGACAAGCCAGAGGAGAATAAGCAGCTTCACAAGGGCTTCCCCAGGCCTGTAGACATGGGGCGAATGTGGGACCCTCAGTCAGAGCTAGCACTGAGAGCTAGCATCCTCAAAGGCACCACCCTCCTGCCTTATCTCAACTCGGGAACCAAATTTGAGCAGGTGCTGCAGAAGATGCTGAACAGGGAAGTGAAGCGAGAGCAGGAATTAGATATAGATGCAAAAATGGAGGAGAAGAAAGATGTTTACAATGGAGAGAAGGAGGGGCTCGGGGTCTCCTGTCGCTTTTGTTCTCAGCTTTTCCCAAACGTGGCCGTCCTCTTGCAGCATGAGCGATACCTGTGTAAAATGAACCGAGAGGAAACGGAGAACGGGAAACCGCACGAAGTCGCCAACGGTATTTCCTCAAACAAATCGCCTCCTCAGAAGTCCAACTGGCACTCTGTCCCTCAACAGCTTCTGGTCGCTATGCACTCCCCGCCGCAGCTGTCCTCCCGACCGTCAATTTGGTCCGCACAAGAGAAAGGAAGCCCCATCCAAATGCTTAACCATTCACCTAAGCTACAATCTCCTCAAAGCAGGAAGAATACAGGTGGTTTTGGCTCTCCTCCGTGTCTCGACCTCACCAACTGTCCGCCAGAACTCCTGTCTCCCAGAAACCAGAGCGAACCACTAGACCTATCCATGCCTAAAGAGAGCAAAAACAAAACCCCTAATGGTATTTCGAGCAGAGGAGAGAAAAGGGAATACCAACAAATCAGGAAATTGAGTCCAACGCACCCTTCGTTTGTGCCTCTGCCTCATCACCCGGCTTATGCTGCTCCCGGCGCACCCTTGTTCGCCAGCTCTATGTATGGCGCGTTCCCCGTCTTTAACCAGTCTGGCCTGGGACATGAAGGCATTGCTCCGCTTCCTTTTGGACAATCAGCTAGTAGTCCTGTGTTTCTGTCACCAATGGCTTACATGATGGAGAGTGAAGCAGAAACAGCTCTCAAGAAAATCCACCAAGAGAGACAAGCGCTAATGGTAAGTCTGAACAAACCAGAAACCCTAAATTGTATTGGAATTTATTTTAACAAGCTTTTGCGGGGTTTTTTTTAGGGTGAGATGATAAGCCGTGGTGGACTGGACTACCTCTCCCTGATGGACGATGGGTTTGACGGTGAAGTAGGACCGGGCAGGAAAAGACTGAAGAAGACCGATGAAGGACTGTACGCCTGCGACATTTGTGACAAGACGTTTCAGAAGAGCAGCTCGCTTCTACGGCACAAATATGAGCACACAGGTTTGTATACATGGAAATAGCATTTATTTAATTATCGGAGATAGTTTGTGGAGTTGTGTGGGGTTGTTGTTATTAAGGGTGGGCAATACTGATGACAATTTACATGTGATGATAATATTCAGACATTATTTTAACAGTGTTTGTATAAAATGTGTCTGCAAATATCTTAGTTGGGGTTCAAGTCTAGCATAAAACATAAATTAACAATAAAATTAACCACAAAACAGCAGAAATATCACTGTATACTCTTGTTTGGGAGACTACACTTAAAGTTTCTGTCTCTTTTAAGGTCATTTCTAATAGTTTTAACTAAAGCCGATACATTCGACATTTCTAATTTAGCATATTTCCAAAACAATCCAAAAATGGTGATATTACCAATTTGTGATATATCTCCCACTTCTATTAGATTAGACAGTAATAGCAATATGACTAAAACATGAGTGAACAGGTGAAAATACTGTATACTAGATGTGCTTACAATATATTAAGATCTAGAAATGAAACTATGTAAAGATATGATAAGGATGAATTGAGTCAAATAATGTCAAACATCAACAAGTATGTATAGGAAGATGCTCAAATATACAACATAAAATACTTTTCTGTTTTTTTATTAATTTGAACTTATTATTATTATTTTTTTTTCCCAGGCAAGCGTCCCCATGAATGTAAAATCTGTAAGAAGGCGTTCAAACACAAGCACCATCTGATTGAGCACAGCCGGCTGCACTCCGGAGAAAAGCCCTACCAATGTGACAAGTGCGGCAAACGCTTCTCCCATTCGGGCTCCTACTCCCAACACATGAACCACCGCTACGCCTACTGCAGCAAGGACCAGGACCCTGACCACGACCCCGACGAGATGCCCCTCACCATGGCCGGCGGCTTCAGCGGACGCCTGGGGGAGTCCGAAGACCCGCACATGTCCTTAGAGGAGACCCAAACGCCTCATTCGTTTCTCAGCGATTCAAGCCTGGATGGAGCTACAGAAGGAGCGATGAAGGAGGAGGAAGAGGAGGAGGAGGAAGAGATGCGCAGCACGGGTGACACAGATGTTCAACAGTCACCATCAGGAAAATGTGGGGAGTCAAATGACATAGACAGTTGTCACGTAGAAAGCAATACATGGGACTCAAACGGAGCTATGGACAAATGTGAACTGAAGTTAGAAATGACAGATTCACAGTTACCAAGAATAAAAACCTGAAGTGACTTTTACCAAGCAATTTCAATGCATAAACTGTACATATCAACTACTTTTACATGTTACACTTTTTAAACAACCAAATGAAGCCATACAATACAATGTGATGATGCATCTATGTAAAGGAATACTATGCCAAATATGACTTCTGCAGTGTCACCAATCTCACCAATGTCGAGCTTCCTGCTAATGTCAAGCTTCCTGCCAAGTCACAAAAGTCTATGAAAAGCAGAATAAAAAGGAAGGAAATATATATTTATTGTTACTGATGCAGTGCATAATAAGTGGCATTTCTATGTTAAGTAATCAAATAACTTCCATAAAAATACACAGGGAGGTACAGTATTTCAAAAGCCATTGTTCAAGTAAATCATGCTGTGAAATTACTATGTCAATTATGAGAGTGGTTGAACCCCTTAACATACAGTGTTAAATATGCTTATTTATTTTTTATACGCAGTCAGGGATGGACTGCCACTTTTCAAATATTCATAGCAGTATTTTCAACAAGCTAATTTTGTCTGCAAATAGACTGCTTTAATACTTTTATATATTTCTATTGTGAGCATTTGAACACTTGTAGCCACTAGTAAGTTGCACATTTGATACATTTGTCAGTTTGAACTTCCCTTTTGGTGGTTGTTATAGTAAAAAAGTGCCTGTGTATGTGCCAAGAAGAAGACACTGTGAGTAATTGGACAAACCTTTGGTATAGAGAGATAAGATGTGGCGCCTGAGGTGTGACTAAGCTTTAGCACTCATGCATAAGACCACTAGAACAATGCAACGCACGAACTGCCTTCTCTGCACAGTGTCTCACATTTTGTACCAAACAGTATTTTTTATCAGCACAATGCAACTTTTGGATGTTTTTATTGATTTTGTATTTTTTGCATGTTGTCAATTTTGTAATAAAATTGTACATAATTTGCCATAAGAACTTTATTTTGAACTTTATTTTAAATGTTTTATTTTGACTTAGTGTGATGTATGTATGTGTTGTTATTGTGTTGTGTGGAAGAGTAAGATAAGTTCATAGATACGGCAATTATAGAATTAATTGATAAATATTTAGAATAATCTTTAATACTTGAGAAAGAGGTTTGTGTAAATACAAGCATAAATATAAAATGTAATAATTAAATATTACAACGTTGCTTTACCAGTATATATATTTAAATACTGCTTATGGGTGTAGTGTAGAATTGTTAAGTAACTCACTTTCAAATCACTTTACAGGAAAGTACCCTTGCCAGTAGACCACCGTAAACTTTCATTGGTGCAAAACCTTCGTCTTGCAGCTCTGCCTGTTTTATGATGAATCTTCTGTGAAAGGAGCATCACAGAGCTAAAACCACCTAATAAAAAAAAAAAATTAAATAAAAAATAACCCACATCTATAACACATGTCTGATATATTTGAGAGATACATCTTGAAGTGTGTGTAGAATATAATCAAAAGGAGGGCGCAAGGATTTGAATTAGGAAATCCAAGAAATGTACTTGATATTTTTAAAGCAAAACATTTCCCCTATAAAATACAAACAAACAAGTAATATAAAACCATGTCAGAGATTAAGACTTCTTAGTTTGACAATAAATACTCTACACACACAAAAATGAAACAGTTTTTTGAGTTGTAGTAAGTGCACGCAGATGCAGCTCCGATGGTTTTGCAGTGACGTTGTTCTGTAACGTTTCATCAGACCATAAATCACAAATCTGTTGTTGTAAGCAAATCTCTTTATCGCTCCAAGTGCCGCCGCTCCATTGTCGGCATCCCACTTTACATTTCCTTACATCATCTCTCATTACAGATTGTTTGCTATCAATTAAGATACAATTAGTGCTTCATGATTAAAATAACACTATGTTAATGAGGTGAGAAGAAAGAGGGGAAATGCACTGTGTTGTAATCGTGCACAACGCCAAGCAGACTGATTAGAAGAGGAGGTTTGCTGGAGCCTATTTATAGCAGCAGTCATTTATAACAATGCAGCTCAGGACAAAGAGAAAGTTAGATTTTTCTTATTTACATTCAAAACATATGGACATAAAAAGTGAAATAATTTTTTTTATGAAATATAATGACTTTTCATTTCATACTGCCCCCCCGACACAGATTGCATGTTTTGATGATGGTAAAACTTGTACCATGTGAATAAAACTTAGATCCAAGCATCAGTCCTTTTCCAGCACCTCACGTAAAGCCTATAGTTGCGGATTTTATGAAGGAAGCAGGAGAACAAATAATGTAGCATAAAAATATATTACTTTTATTGGTTATTCCATTCAACAAAGTGAATGATTCCAAATGTTCATGTTACGTGAATGGTTCTGTATTACACATACGCCGTGTTGGACAGAATACTTGTATTTAAAAATGTATTTATTTATGTATTCTCTTTCAGGGTCCATTCAGAGTACTGCATTCTGAATACTTCATACTTTTTTTTTAAATTATCACTGAATTGATACAGAAAATTCACACACACACACGCGTACTCACAACAGCTGTGTTTTCTATTTTTCTCACTAATACTAAGCAGTTTCAAGCCAAAATTGCATGAAAAAAGTATTCTGCGGTAAAAAATACCTTATTATTAACAATCCAACAAATGCATGAAGTTTAAGTCAATGTGCGTAATGTAATATGATTAAAAGGCAATGTGAAGTTGAGTAACATTTCTGCCTTAAACCATATCTAATTCTCACGCCTGGGACACACAGCTGTAAAAATACACTCATTCGTGCATTACTGACTGACACATTCATGCGAAAACTCTAAGCTAACTTCATAGATCACCATGGACAATCTCTTGGATCAAATTAACACATGTGGTCGCACACAACTCGGTTAAAATTATAACTCTGTCAATCAAATCCGCGGATGTATCAGAGACGCACACAGCGATCAAAAGTGCTGCCCATCACTCCTGTCCTGGCCGCTCACACTCACACCACCGCGTACATAAAAATGAATAAATACTGCTAATAAAACTCAGCACAATCTTCAAGCCTTTTCTTCCCTGGTGCCTCTTTTCTGATCTTTTCGTCTCCTGCCAAACCCACAGTCAATATAAAATTACCCAGGCCGCAGAGTGAGAGGCTTTTGTTGAAAAAAAGGGGGGAAGTCCACATTTTTGAAAACATATGCATTTCCAGTTCCTCTTTTGTTCTCTTATTAAAAGCAGCATTTGCACCAATCACAGGGGATGCCTCGGCCCACAGAGTCTCCGAGGGCCACATACCTCCACACTTCTACTATCTCTCACGCAAGCCGCTCCCACTCTGCAAAACAAGGCACAAAACAGCACAGATGGGGTTGTTCACGCGGGTTTATTGTGAGGTGAACAGTGCAGGTAAAGCCTATGTACACAGTTTCAATATTATTTTCAACATCACTGCCACACAAAAGGTGCTAATAGGTCGTCATATTTCACATATTTACAACATTAATTTATCATAAAGGAATTTGTACAATACGGAAAAGTGATGGAGGTCCACAAATAGTGACTAGTTTGGTTGAGGAAACGTCTCCGCCCGTTGGCACAATCATAGTTGTATACTTTAAGTCTATGTACACACCCGGTCTGCTTCCTGCTGGCTTTTTTGCATATTTCACTGTATATTCAGCCACACTGACCCTGGAGGTGTATGTGCTGGTGAGTTTCACAGTGCAATGGTTCTGCTAAGTTTAGATTCCACCTTCACCCATTTCTATGATTTAAAGGTCCTATTTTGCATGTTTTTTTTAAACTCTCAAATGATCTTGCCTTTAGTCTTAAGCATGCTCCAATGAGCTTCACTGCTTTAAGATAAGATAAAGATAAACCTTTATGTGATTAAACTGTACAGGCAGCTGGATATGGCAGCAACATCCACCTGCTCAGTCAACATTTGGATTAGTGGTGACTAATCAGATATAGAGCTAGTTTGATCCTGTTCCCTAATCCCAGTCTAGTCCTGGTTTAGTTCATCTCTAGTTCCAGCTTTAGTTCCAGTTAAACCCAAATATACTGCGGTGTGTACACAGGTGTGAACGCCACCACCAAAGCAAAGGCTCGTGGTTTTATTCCAGCTTTGGTGGCAACACACTGCCATTGTGTCCTTTGGCAAGACATATGGTGGATCTTGTGTATGGATAATAAAAGGACATTGACAAGCTAAGTTAACACATAGAGGCAGAATAAATGGCATTGAATGGTGATGAAGTAACGGAAAGCTATTTGACCAGACCTGAGGGGTAAACGTATGGCTTTAAAAACTCTAATCAAGTTTGATCCATGGAAAGATGAAAGGGGAGTGACAAGGTACAGTCTCTTCCAGCTGTAATGTCCCCACAAACGCAGCAGCTAAATTTAGCATGTTTTTACTATTATTGTTTTAACATGACTTTGTATATGGAGACCAGATGTCATGATTAGCAGCTTTCTGTCCTGGTTCTTTTTCACCCCGTAATTATCTTTTGATGTTAAATCCATTTTACGCCAAAGGAGTCCTCGGTTAGAAGGAGGTCAGATACTGCTCTACTTGTGTTTCGGCTGATCGCCGAGGTCCTTTCATTTGGATACCTCGTAACATCAGGAAAAGCCTCGTGTCCCAAAGATGTGCTCGTATTCACTGAGTATGAGCTCCACCGCCTGGTTTTGGTAGACCATGTTGATTGCGATGTTGCCGTTGTCTCGTTCGGGGCGCATAAGGGTCGGCCCGAAGACTATGCCGATGTTTTGGGTGGTCATTCGGTTGGAGTCTGTATGTTCCAGCACACTGCAAAAGAAAGATAGTGTCATTCAAGCACTTTCAAGAATAATGGTGTTTTATTGCACTTTTCCTATGTATCGTATTATCTGTATGTTTGTTTTGTTGTTGACTTTTGTGTTATTTTAAATGAACTGAATTGAATAAAACAGCTTTTGTGCATTCAAAGTCTTGGTTCAATGGGTGATAGTGTTAATATGTCAGGATTAAAATCTGTTTTGGCTTGAAGAAAAAACAAAACAAAAAAAACCCCAACAATTTGGCAATCTAATACATTTTCAGAGAAGTAGTAGTAGAAGTTGTACACTGTGCATAACAGAGAATCACTTGGTGGTTTTGTAATAAAAAATAAAATCACATACAACAGGAAGAATTTGGCATATCATAACTGTTTAGACAATGATACTTTGTTAACCACTGAAGACAAAATGTGTCATTCAGCTTTGCATCCAAATTATAAAACGCATGTGAAACTAAACAGGGACATGGCAATGTAGTAAATTTGGGAAATTATAACAGCTGGAGGGCTGCAATTTACTATTATTTGTGTAATCGACTAGTCCAATGATCATTACTGTTGAATAAAGTGTAGTATTGATGAAAATTCAATCTTTTAAAATTGATTTTGATATTTTGATTTAAGCAGTGATCTTTGTTATGAAAAAGTGTTTTCAAGTGTTTTAGAGACTGTGTAGTTCAGTTCAGATGTTTGATTATCAAAATAAGAGTAGGATTATTTTTTTGTTGACTTGCCGATTAATCATTGCAGCCCTAAACAGCAGGTCAAGAGGGTCTTAAATCAAACTCATGGAAAGCTGGTTGAAGGATGTACAAAAAAAGGTGTGGTTCACAACATATAAATCTGGTGCAGATTAACAGTATATATTTGCTTAAAGAAAAGTGAAAAAAGGGATTGTCAATTGGCCCTTGTTAGACATTCAAATACATTTTAGATCCTATTATTATATCTAAAGGTACATTTGGGAATGGTGAATGATTTATTTAACACTGACCAATCAAAAGTGAGTACCACTGACCGACTGAAACTTTGTGGGAGGGCCTAAAAGACAGACATGTAAAAGCCCCTGTTTCATAGACTGTATGTAATTATGGCAAAGGAGGAATATGTATCTGATCTTGAACCATATAAAACTATTGCGGCACACCACCAGACAAAATCATTAACCTATAAATAAGAAGCCTATGGGGCCCTAAATGTCCAAAATGGCCCTGCGTGAAGGTTTAATTTGCAGGTTTGTTTGTCCCAGGTTTCCGTACTATTCCTGGAGCCTTCCTCAGCATGAACATCTGCCTAAATGTGTGCACGTTCAAGTGTCGCACGGCTATACTTTACAACCCGAGATGTGCTGCGTACGTATCCACCTACAGTACGCGGTGTGTGTGATTTGCGATTTAAAAGAGGGGGGGCCGGGGAACGGGTTAAAGCCACAGCATGAGGCATTCTTCTAAAAATGCCATTCCCACCAAGCCACAGGGGCAGCCAGCAATTGCTCAAAACTTCCACATTAAAAAGAGTGGAGGAAAAAAAAAAAAAAAAAACGAAGGGAAAAAAATAAGCGAGGGACAGGGTTGAGAGAGAAAGAGAGAGAGAAGGAGAGGTTCCAGTGGTGGCGGCGGCGGTGTTGGTATGCCTTCCAGCAGACGAACCGCAAGGCTCCCATAGGACCTTCGAGGCAAAGAGGGGAGAGCCACAGAGAATGAGAGAAAGGGGGGACGTGTATAGGAAGGAAATTAAGGTGGCAAGTTAGCAGGAGACATGGAGACTAGAGTGATTAAGCCCGAAGATTAAAAAAAAAAGTGATGCACAACTTGGGAGGGGAGGAATGACTGTTAGTGGGGGGAAAATAAGCGAAAAGACACAAGAGTTGACAAATTCATGGCCCCTTCCACCTCACCCTGGCACCAAGACAGGCCTGCAAACACGAACACTCACCCCTGCAGTGGAAGGAAAAACCAAAGGCAGTAAAAAACACACACTTTATGTACTGTAAAAGGAACTGGCTTGCAAAACTTTGTACATCATTCATCCTCCTCCAGCCTTTTCATCTTCGCTGAGAGCATGGGCTTAACAACAGTGTGATCCCAGAACAGAGCTGACACACGTCCAGAGCCACAGACAGAAAGGGCTGAGTAAGACGGGGAAACTGCCCCCTCTTGTGGTCACATGTTTTTAATAACTTTTTCAGCAAGAACTTTGGGGGGTAATGTTTGAGTTGAATAGAATGAAAAAAACAAAACAAAAAAACAACAACTATATAACTGTCAATAACTGTTCAATAGTCAATCTCCCTAAAGGTACTGCATGCAATTTTCTGGGGGTCATCTGCATGATCCCATTGAAACAGACAGTTAAAACCATACTTTGGAACATTCTCCATGGAGATAGATTCATTTTATGCCAAAGGAATAACATCTCCATGGAAACAAATAGAAGAAGGCCCTCCTCCAGGCCAGAAAGAGTCAGGTTTGAAGGGCAAGTATGTTTTTCAGTGCAGTCCCGTTCAATGAAAAAAAAGCCTTTGTTTTAGTGGATTTTTTCATTAAAAAGTTACATACTGTGGCTTTAATAAAAAACAATGCACATAAATGATAAAGAATTTAAGTAACCCATTCAAGACCCTTCTGGTTGAGGAAATCATGAAACCTTTTAAAAGAAAACAATATTTTAGACAGTAGAAGAAAATTATCTGTGAACCAAAATACAAAAATACAAATATCTAATATGTTAAAGTTGTGCTTTAGATTAAAAGCTTTACCGTTTGAGATGGCGACACATGAACTGCAGTGTATCATGGTTTGGTGGAGGCATGTTCAGCACCAGACACTTCAGACGATCCACTTTGTCAATGTAGTCTGTCATTTCTGTAACATAACACAGCACAGCCAGCGTCAACATGAGCGTGACAACTCTTAATTTATCAGTGTCACAGCCCCACTTAATATTTGCACTGATAACACTTATTATGTTCTTACTATCTAATCTCATGCACTGTTGAGCCATTTTCTACTGTCATCAAAGAGAACTGAACAAACGATAAAACAGTTTAAAAAATATATTTATCACATCGATATGCAAATCAAATTATTATATCTGTTGACGTGATTGAAAATGGGATAAGAAAAGAAGATTAAAAGGCTCAACAACTGCACTTCAATGGGAGATTCAAATGTATTTAATGTTTTCACGTCATATGGGTTGAACTGTGGAATACAATTTATGTGTATGCATTGTACTGTGAACCTTTAAGCTGCTTAAGACTTGACAGAAAAATGTATGCTTTTTTGTAAGCCCTAATAACAGGATAAGCACGTCAAGACACTTTTATGGGATATAAAGCAAACATTAAAGTTTGTAAAAAAATATTTTACGCAAAATTCCCACTCAAACAATTAAGTTTAAAGATGCAGAGTTAGTTGGGTGCATAACATGCTGCAGATGATAAGAGAAATGCAGTAGAGTACAGGTTTATTGATCATTTTGACTTGGATTTAGGTCACTCACTGACTGTCTCCACGATGTCGGTGAAGAAGCCATAGGGGACTAATGGCTCGGGAAGCTCTCGGAAGAAAAGTTTCAAAGCCCCCGTGATCACATGGATGTCCTCCCACTCACTCTCGTCCAGATTGAGCTTCTCCTCTGAGACATAATTGAGAAGAGACGACAGTGAGGACTGAGACGTTGACTTATGAGGAGCTTCCAAAAGACAAGAGTGGAGTAACAATGTAGAAAAACATTCTGACATAAAGAGAAATGCCACAAAGAGTTGCTATAAAGAAATTATTAAGCAATACAACATTTGAAAAGTTTTAGAGGGGTTTGAAAAGAGACTTTTGATGAAAGAACTAGATTATTTTTGAGTTTGAATTCATGTCTGGACTCTTTTTGCCATAAACAAACCCCAAAAATACTATTATATTTTATGTTGTCATAATTTGTACTGATGAATCCTGTCTGTATGTCCTGTATGTATATATATGTACGTGTGGCTGATCTGAGCTAGTGAAGCAGGTAGCATAATACATTAGATTGGCTTTTTTTGTTAATAAAAGCTGTCTAAATTAAGTAAGATCCACATCACTAATATAAATGATGTGTGCATATGTATCATGGTTGTCAGCTGCTATCAAGACCTTTTTTCTGAGGCCTTTTTTCAGATTTTTGTCTTTATGTTGTCAATAGTCAGATCTATACTGGTAATTGACAGAGAAAAGTACACAGTCACAATAAGAAGCTTTAGCAAAACGCAGCACATAAAAAGCAGGCATATACCATCATGTTATTCGAGTTTTGTCCACTTGGTGGCGACAGTGAACCATACGACAGCTCTACACAACCTGCTGCTGAGTTATTACATCAGAAAACTTAAAGCAGAAATGCCTTAGGGACACACATACACACACATTAAGCAAATGGTAGCACAACCAGCGAAGACATGAGAGAGCGGTGCTTCATCTCCCTCTGTTTGTCAGTCTGTGTGTGAGTTTGGACCACGCTACTTTTCACATTACGCAACATGTAATGCACAAAACAAGCAGAGTAAACATAAAGGTGCTTTCTGTCTTTTGTTGAACAGTGAGGCTCTACCTTGTACCAACTCTGAAGGGAACATGTAACGTCCGTCAGTAGTCACTGCTCGCTCTGCAAAAACCAACAGTGTCTTGACCCACATGATAGAAGAACTCATGGAAGCTTTGTGTGCACATGTCTGATTCAGGTATTTACAGAATATTTTGGGTGAGCAAAATTTTCTCAAACCACCTTTCTCTAGTTTAATACTCCATTGAGCTTCAGTTTAACTTTAAACATCAAAGTCACTTACCATGGTTGACCTTAAAGCGTAGTTTCTGAATGACTGCCAGATTCCCAGACACTCTGTAGATGCCGTCAGTGTCCAATCCTGCAACAAAACAACACAAACAAAGATAAGCATCTGTTTAATATACAAAGAACAGATGAGGACTCGTCACAGAATCATATTTTGAAAACCTTTTCTTGGCTGTAAAACATAATCAGATAGTAGGATAATGATAATCTAACTACCTTACAAAAAAGACCTTATGCGTTGATGACCTAATAGGTGTATGAGAACAAACTATATTCATTATTATCATACACATATCACACATATTAGTAGCATTGTAAGCTCATGTGAAAACCTCAATGATTAAGACAAAGAGGAGAAGACACTTCACAAGGTGATAAACACTGATGCCACTGTGTTTTCTGTTTGTCACGCTGTAGTCATTCTTTTAGACTAATCAATAATTTACTCAGCCAAGGAAGTTTTAAGTTGCATAAGCCAAGAGAATGGGGTTGAGAAAAACACCATCCTGACACTTTGAAATAGCAGAAGCTACTGTAGAAAGAACACGGGTATGTGATGAGGCGCACATAAGCAGGTTTAAACTTCCTATTACACTGTTAGCCTGCAGCTCAACAAAACAGCTCCTGCTAGAGAAGATTTCTGCCTTTTCAGCATGTTTCATTGTCATGGTAGAAGAACAAGTTGAACTTTTGTTCCTTTTATTATGAAATATTCACAATGACAATGACAAGTGCTGCTATAACGCTCACACAAAGCACTTATACAGCTTGCAAAATCAAAATGGATTTGGTTACAAGAAGTTCTTAAAAGCCCTAAAACTGGAGAAATCTTGCAGAGTTTTACACACCAGACCAAAGTGCAGAATTTTGTCCTCTGTATTGATACTTTGCAGTGACATCACACTGGGGATTTTCTGCATGTATTTCTCCATCTTCAATTTATAGCACTATGACATTTCAGGGTATTTTATCTTCCTCTTATAGGGAGACAACCAGCTTAAACTTTCTGAAATATCTTCTGGCAGTCGAGTTGTACAAAAAAGGCTAGGCATATTTAATTCATCAAACCTAGGTTTTAAAAGCTTTAGTGGTCAAAAACAAGAATAAAATCCCTGTGTATTAAATATTCATCTGGAGCATTGTTTCGAACCAATTTCAAAACAAGTCTATTTTCTCTCATTTGGATCTGTCTCTGGGTTGGCAGCTGTCATCGGGTTCTTCTCTAAATTTGTGCAATCATAAACATTTCTGTGAGATTTTGTTGATGACTTCTGTCACACGCTGAAAAGAAGGTGCAAAACTGTTGTCATGGGATACAGTGTACTGCCTTATGTGTTGTTTTTTATATTTAACCATATGTGGAAGTGACACATGCTGTTACGCTAGTCAATGAGTTTAGTTGAGGTCAGTTTAAATCTTAAGTATATATTAGTTCAGTAATTTTACTTAAACGGAAAATGTATGCAAAGTCTTTAAAGGGCCCTTATTACACCATTGTCTGATCTACTTTATAGTGTTGTTTGCTCATCAAAAACTTACCCCTAGTTTTGTTTTGTTTCATTCACAAACAGTCCATTTACGCTCACTAAATCTCTATTGGACAAAGGCTAAACCTCATGACATCACAAGGTGGAACAGAGCGTTTTGAGTTTTGAAGGTGTAAACAGATAATAATAAAGGGTTGCTCAAGCATGTGTGAAGGAAACAAAAACACTCACATCGCAAAGGTTTTGATGGAGTAACGATATTCTAACATGGCTTAAAAATCACAAGAATCCATTCAGAATAATATAGGAACTTTAACAACATAATAATCAGTTTGACACTTATTTGCTTTTCATTAATCATTGTTGTTCCTCGTGTCCACTGTAAAATGCAGTGCAATAATATAATGTGTCACATGATCACATATTACTCCTTCTATATTAAAATCTGACATATGTGGAATATTATGTTAAATTTGTAAACCCCACATTGATCTAAATTGGCTTATCAACAGAAACAGGTCCAGTGACTTCCTGTTTTAAAAAGAGACTCATAGTGAAATTTTGCAGTACCAAGCAACTGTGTTCTATTTATATGCTGTATGAAAAATGTTCACATGACTTTTTAACCCTACCCGTGTAACCTGGAGTTTGAATTTCTGGGTGGAGAAAGGAGGTAAATGGAAACAGGGCATCTCAAAGTCAATTTTACACAAGTCCCCTCAGTATTTTACTAGCTCACACTGATTTGTAGTTGTATTCTTTGTTTAATCTTTACTCTCTCTGTACCTCTTCTCTCCACTGCCTCGGTGCAGAGTCGGACAAAGCGAGGGACGGTGCTCCTCTCTCTCTCACACAGCATCTCCAGACAACAGCCGAATACTTGATCTACAGACACACAAGCACATATATAATTTAAACTACGTCTTCAAGTGACATTTTCCAACAAAGTCATGATTGAGAAGTGATGAGAACTTTAGTTAGAGGCAAAAATGAGTGTCCACTGAGGTTGCAAACCTCTATGTTCAACTGCAGTCCCAGCAGAAAGCTAAAACACCTTTGATGATGCAATGCGCCTCATGGACTGTACGCTTCTATAGAGTGATGTTATAAAAAGCATCTAGCTCAGAGTACAGTCCTTCATATCATCACATACTTTGGTCTACTCTGGTTTGGAGAAAAATCTGACTTATAAGAATTAGAATGTTTATTTTCTTTTTACATCATTGAATCATTAAACAGCAGAGCGTTTTACAAAAGCATCACAGTCTATAGACACTTGGTAAAATGGCAAACTGATGATCTGAAACTTGATACAGTTTGGGTTACATCATGTTTTCTATGTCAACGGAATCTAGTAAAGGTCTCAAAGGACTGCACAGAGGTTTGTTCTTGAAGCTCATGAACATAACATGTGAAATTTATAGAGTTTGTCCTCCTTACCATGCTTCACTCGGGTTGATAGATAGTTTCACTTTCAGGGTTGTCATAGTTAACCATTTGTCAACCATTAACACCAGTCGCACAACAGAAACACAGGACTCTGAACTCATTTCACCTGCTTAGACCATGAACAAAGATGCTAACCTATTATATTATAAACTATTACAATACCCTTCATAAATATAGTGTTGTAATACTGGAACGTAGATAGAACAAAAGTCATTATCTCACCTTTAATCAGCCCCTTCTCCTGCAGGGCCTGTAGAGGAGGTCTCTTCAGGATCAGCTTCTTGAGTCTGGACTTGACACGTTTCCTCTCTGTATTCTCCAGGTTGGACGAGGAACGAGGGACTACAGAGGACAGAGGAACAGAGGAGAGAGCAGAAGAGGTGTGGGTGAGTACGGGACACCGAGCTACGGGGCGGAAGAACAGATGAGAGGGGATAGTTGTGAGGATGAAGAGAGGCAGAGCGGGACGGCGCCTCAGGTGGGACAGCACGGAGGGAGGGATGACCTGCCAGGGGGGCTGTGTGAAGATGTACACGGGTTGGATGGAGCACAGAATGGAGGACAGGACAGAGGGGTGAAAAATACCTGTGTGGAATGTCACGAGGAGACTGAATGAGATGAATAAGACATGATCGTGGTTTTGTGAATGGTGAGAGAAAATGTCATATCCTCACAGTAAACACAAAAGCATTTGAAACCAGAAACAAAATTCAATAATTCACAGCATTTTAAGATTATATACTGCAACAACTGCTATCATAGTGGCTGAGTAATGCTCGTTTTTATGTTTCTTTTAAAAAATGGTAGTACATCTAGGATAATTAAGGACCTGACCTTGAATTACAAATGTTCTGTGAAGTTGTTCAATGAGAGTTATTAGTAATACAGTTGTAATCTTGCGTTAAAATTAGAGTATAATATAGGAACATTTTTATAGTCTATAGCTTCTCATGTTATTAATTAAGCTATCCATGATTACATACAACATACTCTCCCTCAGTATGTCTGTATGCCTTTATGTCTGACACGGGGGAGTATTGAAGGGTTGAGACTTACAGGACGATTTTCTCTCGTCCTCGTCTCCGCTCTGGTCCAGCATCTCCACACTGCCCGCTCTCCTCAGAGAATACAGCAGCACATTGTCCATGGGGTTTTCACGGTCCTGAAGAGAGCACAGTGATTCATTAAACACAAAAACACAAACTTTTTTCTGTATATAAATGTTAGTACATCTGCTAAATATCGCAACTGGTAAGTAAATATGACCTGTTTATAGCGTAAAACTATTCTACTGAACGCTGTAACTCTCAGATAAAGAATTTATATTTCAACATGCATTTTTTATCATTTGCAGTCTATCATTACTATATGGTTACATTTAGGTTGTATTAAGTAGCAGTAATAATTTAATGTTTAATGTAAATGTTTGTATCCAAAAGAAAATAAGAGATAAGAGAGTATTGAGATACATCTGAGAAAATAAAATACTATAATGGACCTATAACACTGGCAATGTACGCTACAGTTTAATAATGTGGAATTTGAACAGCACTGATATTTGTAGACTAAAAAAATCTGACTCTAACAGATTAAAACATCACTGGTGATAAGAATGTAATGAAATCCCTGTATGGAGGTGTATTACCAGGCGTTCGATGACATTCTGAATGGTGTTAAACCACTCATTGATCAATGAGTCCGTCTCTGATTGGAGTAGAAACTCATTGCCGGTCACTGTCCTCAGCTGAAACAGTGAAACATATATAGATAATGTTTACCGGATATTTCACCTTTCTCTGCTTGAGGAGTTGAGAAATGTCATTTTTGTTGAAATTACAATGAACTAAAAGTCACATTATTATGTTTGATGCTTCCTCTTCCATTTTGAAACTTACAATGGGCTTTATTGGGTTTCCCCATTCATACTTCCCATATTAATTAGAATTGTAGTTTTCTTTAAAACACTATTTATAACCCAAAACAATATTATTCTCTGATTATTCTCACCTTAAATACATTCTTTTTGCTGGAGAGATCATTGGCCCACTGCAGTTGTGCTCCTCTTAAATCCATGCTACTTTCAGGTCTGCTGTTTCCTGGTCTCTAAAAGAACATTTCAACACCAACATAGAATTATATTCTCCACTTACATACACACTGTTGTATACAAATCATCATATTAATCTAAAATAGCACTGTAATGACGAGCATCTCAATCTAAATAGTCTACCCATGACTGATTACAGTTTTAGGAGCCTCATAGTCTCAAGTTTTTTAATAGAGAACAATTTAATCTCATGATACTGGCAAATTGCATGTGATGCCAATCGTGGGTTCTCCTTATTAATTATGGAAGACCTACAAATAATAATATTGAGAATTATACAAGCAAAATGAATTATATATAGGTTGTACACAAAAAGTAAACATTTCGATACAGAATGTGACACAGGGGCAATCTATACCGTGTATTCTGAGTTTAAACTGATGCTCTCAGCTCCCTGGTAGCATCAGCTGACTAGAGACTCTGCAGGCTTTATCCCAAAATAGGAAATCCATCAAGCAGAAAAAGTGTTATGTGCCTCATGCATGACAAGAGCTTTTATAATCAGGAAATGTACTCGCTCACCAGCTTTAACAAAATCTTTTTAATTCAGCTTTCTGCGTTTCCACACCACTTACCCAGCTGGATGGTGTCTGTGATTTGGGATCTTTGAAGAAAACCAGGCTGTTTCCAACCAGCACCACCCAAGAAGGACTCCAATTTTTCCTGCAAACAAACTATAATCTTAAACCTTCCTTGTTTTACAATAATTATCAAGTGTTTTTTAATTGTACCTTAGCTTTCTCCCTCCTTCAGCAATTTTGGTCTTATTTAATAGCCCAGCTTTCTCCAACTCCTGCAATAACACATTACACATTGACACGTCTGTCTGCGTCCTCACCAATGTATAACATAAGCCGTGAATAGTTCAAACAGTGCATGTAAGCATAAGGCTTTCCTTTTTGTAACAAACAGCATCCTGAGGAGAAGAGGCATTTAACTTTACTCTTGCATCATTCAGAAAAACATGAGGGGAACTGCTCTAAACTCTCCCACTGCGGAGTGGCCCCATTTAAAAGCAAATTTAATTGTAAAAAAAAAAAAAAAAGTTTGAAATACTGAACATAGAAGAATGATCAGGTTTTTCAACAATAAAAGAAAAAATCATTTGCAATAATGTTTTCATTGTATATAATATCATAAGACTCTTAAAATCACAGCAGGGTGTGTTTTTTAAACACAGATGCCCTTCCTCTATTTAGTATGGCTAAATTACTATAAAGCACATTCTCTTCTCATATATTTCAGCAGCTCTTTTCCCTATAAAACCTGTGAAGCCAAACAATGCATTTTCCACCTGAGTGACTGGTATCATCTCAATACAAACTAAGCAAACAGGTTAAACACAAACATGGAACTGCCAAATGTCATAGTTTCTAAAACTATTGTGTATAATGTACGTGTGGCATCAAATGTCTTGGTAAACAGAGAATAAAATACATAGTACATTTGAATTATAAAAAAAGAGGAGAAAAAATGTTTTGCTTTATTTTATCAAACCTTTGCTAATTTACAACAACCCAGCCATTACTCTGAGGGTCTTACCGGTGTGCAGCTGTCACTGTCTGGGGAGCTGGCTGGAGAGGGGGGCTCCACCACAATGTTGGTCATGTTACACGAGTAGTCTTGGCACTGCTGTATGAGCTGAGGAAAGACAGTTAGCTTTAGCAGCTCTTAGGTAGTTGTGTTGTATATTTGTGTGGAGATGCATCGGTACCTTGCCATTCTCAGGGAGAATGAGAGACTGTGAATGGCTGAGCTGCTGCTTAGACTCATTATAGTTTTGACTTTGAGACTTGATGTATGTCATGCTATTGAGGGTGTCTGAGGAGGAGGCTCGAGGCAGGCTCTTCACAATAAAACGTATGTTCAGGTGAAAGTTCAGAGGGCAGGCAGAAAACAAAATGCATCATTAAGACATATACAAGCAATTCACATTTAGCGTAAATGTGAGCGGTACTTTCACTAAATGAAACTGAACCAAACGGTTGGAAGTTGTGTGACTGTCAACACTGGAAAAGTTATGCATCTCAATATGATCAATTAATATCATGACACACAAGGCATGTGCTCACTTAACTTTGCCACAGCAGCATTCATAATTGAATACCTTTGTAAATCCCTCTAACCCAGTTTCAACAATCAGACTAAACATCCTTCCTCATGTTTGCCATCTCTTCATGTAAGGAGGATTAGTACTGAGTGCCAAATCTGCTCCTATGCTAAGAGCAGGCCTTTAAAAGGTCTTTAAAAGGCACGTACCCACACCCCACTGTGATGCAACATGTTGCAGTAAGATCTGCTTGGGTAATAGCCTTTCTTTTTACACGATGAGTTGTTATTTCACCAACTTAATATGCATAAATGCTGATCACTGGGAATGTGAAGCGCGTAGCTGGCATTAAGTTAATGAATTCTACCGTGAGACTATGCAGATGCAGTTTTTGCAAATCTAACTCCAACTCACTGATTTTAAGAGGAGAATCCCACATTTCCAAAGAGCATATAGTGCTGACACAGTACAGACTTATCTCCCATTCAAGCAAAACAGTATCATGTAATGCAGATTGTGTATTGAAAATGGGCGGCAAAAAAGTATGATGAAATAACAGGAATGAACAAAGCTTTCAAAATATGTATCGCTTTGCAATAATTCACTGACAAAAAATGTGCATGTTTGAATTTTTGTGTGGATGTACATTTACCTTAATAACCATGAAATGTGTTATTGTTTGAACTATTAAGTTTGAAAATAACATAAGCACCAATTGCTAATATTTAAATAATGTTTTATAGTGTTAGTCACCTGAGTGATGTCCCAGTCACTGTCAATGTTTTTGTCATGGGTCCCAAAGCTGTAGCCAGGCGACAGCTACGAGGAAAGACACACAAAGTCACATGAAAAATTATAGCACAGTTTAAATTTAACCTAACCATAATGAACAAACAGGATGTTGGTATGTTCATAACGGCCAGCTAATGCTCACACCAGCTCATACTTACATCCTGTCAGAAAAACAAAAAAACAAAAACTAGAAACTGAATCATCACCATAGCATGTGCACAATCGCATATTTAATTTTTTCCCCAAGTTTTGTAGGGAAGCAGGCAGCTCTTTCACCTCCTTGGATGAAGAAGCTAAAATATTCACAGCACAGATCTCTTTTGAGTCATACATGCAATTTTGAAGCATTTGGACTAAGTCACATCAGTAACAACCTTCAAATCACCAGACAAACAATAAAAAAAGTAAATTAAAAAAAAGTAAAGTAAAATCTACTTACAACAAACGCGCTCATGACTGAAAACTGAAAATAATAATCCAACTTGTTATCAGATGAAGTTCAGATGGTCTGCTCTGTTTTGCACATCATGGCTGAAGTGTGACAGTTTAAACCATTACCGGTATATCTCTCCCTCCTGCTAGTCCACACATACTTCCCCATTCTAGGGGGAAGCAGGTTTATCAGCCTGCACCATCAGCCTCGTGTACAGCAGCTCAACCAGGAAGTGCTATGCTCAATTATGCTCAATGCTTTACCAGAACTCCTACCTCTTACTGACACATCACCGGACCGTGACCTTGTCTTTCGAGTAAAAAATTGGCAATGACATAATGCTCAATTATAAAACACTTCATTCAGCCATAAAAATACAACATTATATTGCAATTTGTTTTGTGCAATTTAAAAACAATAACAAATCCCCTCCCTGAACCGCCACCTTAACGTGGTGGAGGGGTTTGAGGACCCGAATGATCCTGGGAGCTATGTTGTCGGGGGCTTCATGCCCCTGGTAGGGTCACCCATGGCAAACAGGTCCTGGGAGACGGGTCTGACTAAGAGCGGTTCAGAAGCCCCCATGAAGAGTAATCCAACAAGGCCAGTTACGTCGCCCGGACTGGCGTTACCGGGGCCCCACCCTGGAGCCAGGCCTGGGGTGGGTGCTCGGCAGCGAGCGCCTGGTAGCCGGGCCTTTCCCCACGGAGCCCGGCCAGGCCCAGCCCGAAGGAACGACGTGGGGCCATTCTCCCGTGGACCCACCACCTGCGAGAGGAGCCATGAGGGGCGGGTGCAGGGAGATCTGGGTGGCAGTCGAAGTCGGGGACCTCAACGACCGGATCTCTGGACATGGAGACTAGCTCTGGGGACATGGAATGTCACCTCGCTGGGGGGGAAGGAGCCTGAGCTTGTGCGGGAGGTTGAGTGCTACCGACTAGATATAGTCGGCCTCACCTCCACACACAGCTTGGGCTCTGGAACCCAGCTCCTTGAGAGGGGTTGGACTCTCCATTTCTCTGGCATTGCCCGCGGGGAGCGGTGGCGAGCTGGTGTGGGCTTGCTCATTGCCCCACAGCTCAGCCGCCACGTGTTGGAGTTCACCCCGGTGAACGAGAGGGTCGCGTCCTTGCGCCTTCGGGTCGGGGACAGGTCTCTCACTGTTGTGTCGGCCTACGGGCCAAACAGCAGTGCGGAGTCCCTGGGAGGGGTACTAGACAGTGCGCCGACCGGGGACTCCGTTGTTCTCCTGGGGGACTTCAATGCCCATGTGGGTAACGACAGTGACACTTGGAGGGGCGTGATTGGGAGGAATGGCCTCCCCGATCTGAACCCGAGTGGTGTTTTGTTATTGGACTTCTGTGCTAGTCACAGTTTGTCCATAACAAACACCATGTTTGAGCACAAGGGTGTCCTCTAGGTCGGAGGTCGATGATCGACTTTGTTGTCGTGTCATCTGACCTCCGACCGCGTGTCTTGGACACTCGGGTGAAGAGAGGGGCTGAGCTGTCAACTGATCACCACCTGGTGGTGAGTTGGATCCGCTGGCAGAGGAGGAAGACGGACAGACCTGGCAGACCCAAGCACATCGTGAGGGTCTGCTGGGAGCATCTGGCGGAGCCCTCTGTCAGAGGGGTCTTCAACTCCCACCTCCGGGAGAGCTTCTCCCTGATCTCCGAGTGGGCCATGTTCTCCACCTCTATTGTCGATGCGGCTGCTCGTAGTTGTGGTCGTAAGGTCTGCGGTGCTTGTTGCGGCGGCAATCCCCGAACCCGGTGGTGGACACCGGAAGTAAGGGATGCCGTCAAGCTGAAGAAGGAGTCCTATCGAGCCTTGATGGCTCGTGGGACTCCTGAGGCAGCTGATGAGTACTGGCGGGTCAAGCGTGCTGCGGGTCGTGCAGTCACAGAGGCAAAAACTTGGGGTTGGGAGGTGTTCGGGGAGGCCATGAAAGAGGACTATCGGAGGGCCTCAAAGAGATTCTGGCAAACCGTCATATGCCTCAGGAGGGGGAAGCAGTGCTTCACCAATACTGTTTACAGTGCGGGTGGAGAGCTGCTGACCTTGACTGGGGATGTTGTCGGGCGGTAGAAGGAATACTTTGAGGATCTCCTCAATCCCACTGTCACGTCTTCCGAGGAGGGAGCAGAAACTGGGGACCCGGAGGCGGACTCGTCCATCACCCTGGCTGAAGTCACTGAGATGGTTGGCAAGCTCCTCGGTGGCAAGGCTCCGGGGGTGGACGAGATCCGTCCTGAGTACCTCAAGTCTCTGGATGTTGACACGTCTCTGCAACATCGCGTGGCGGTCGGGGACAGTACCTGTGGAATGGCAGACCGGGGTGGTGGTCCCTCTGTATAAGAAGGGGGACCGGAGGGTGTGTTCCAATTACAGGGGAATCACACTCCTCAGCCTTCCCGGTAAGGTCTATTCCAGGGTACTGGAGAGGAGAATCTGACCGATAGTCGAACCTCGGGTTCAGGAGGAGCAGTGTGGTTTTCGTCCTGGTCGCGGAACACTGGACCAGCTCTATACTCTTCATCGGGTCCTTGAGGGTTCATGGGAGTTTGCCCAACCAGTCCACATGTGTTTTGTGGACCTGGAGAAGGCATTCGTCCCTTGTGGTGTCCTTAGGGGGGTGCTCTGGGAGTATGGGGTCCGGGGCTCTTTGTTAAGGGCTGTTCGGTCCCTGTATGACCGGAGCA
Organism: Periophthalmus magnuspinnatus; assembly: GCF_009829125.3. Lineage (NCBI taxonomy): Eukaryota > Metazoa > Chordata > Actinopteri > Gobiiformes > Gobiidae > Periophthalmus > Periophthalmus magnuspinnatus. Next base: position 2,232,638 of record NC_047130.1, read on the forward strand.
GGAGCTGTGTTCGCATTGCCGGCAGTAAGTCAGACCTGTTCCCGGTGCATGTTGGACTCCGCCAGGGCTGCCCTTTGTCACCGGTTCTGTTCATTATATTTATGGACAGAATTTCTAGGTGCAGCCAGGGAGCGGAGGGGGTCTGGTTTGGGAACCACAGGATTTCATCTCTGCTGTTTGCAGATGATGTTGTCCTGATGCTTTCTTCGAGCCAAGACCTGCAGCAGGCACTGGGGCGGTTTGCAGCCGAGTGTGAAGCGGCTGGGATGAGAATCAGCCCCTCCAAATCCTAGGCCATGGTTCTTGACCGGAAAAAGGTGGCTTGCCCTCTCCGGGTGGGTGGTGAGTCTCTGCCTAAAGTGGAGGAGTTCAAGTATCTCGGGGTCTTGTTCACGAGTGAGGGAAGGATGGAGCGTGAGATTGACAGGCGGATCAGTGCAGCATCTGCAGTGATGCGGTCGCTGTATCGGTCCGTTGTGGTAAAGAAGGAGCTGAGCCCAAAGGCAAAGCTCTCGATTTACCGGTCAATCTACATTCCTTCCCTCACCTATGGTCATGAGCTCTGGGTAATGACCGAAAGGACAAGGTCGCGGATACAAGTGGCTGAAATGGGTTTCCTTCGCAGGGTGGCCGGGCGCACCCTTAGGGATAGGGTGAATAGCTCAGTCACACCGAGCCGCTGCTCCTACACGTCGAGAGGAACCAGTTGAGGTGGCTCGGGCATCTGCTTAGGATGCCTCCTGGACGCCTCCCTAGGGAGGTGTTCTGGGCATGTCCCATCGGGAGGAGGCCCCGGGGAAGACCCAGGACACGCTGGAGGGACTATGTCTCTCGGCTGGCCTGGGAACGCCTTGGGGTCCCACCGGAGGAGCTGGAGGACGTGTCCGGGGTGAGGGAAGTCTGGGAGTCCCTGCTTAGACTGCTGCCCCCGCAACCCGGCCCCGGATAAGCGGAAGAAAATGGATGGATGGATTAATAACAAATACAAATTATAAATGGAACATTTTAATGCTGACTATTTGGTCCTTCCCCAGTGAATAATATAGGACTGGTTATTTTATAAGTTGAAATTATAATGTTAAGAAGACCAAATTCCACACTTAAGCCATTAATGTACAAATTTATCCCAGAAATGAAATTATGAAATTCATTTGTAGTACTTTGGCGTGATCAAGTTTTGTTTTTTTTAATGCACATTGCCAAAAAGTGCCTGAAAGTGAGTTTTATGGTTGTTCACACTTGTGACAGGTGGGCTAAACATTGTATTGTGAATTATTGGTGCCATAGAGCTTAATTTATTTTTGGATTTTTTAATTTAATGTAAAAATACTCACAGTTTTGACTTTAGTCAGTGAGATAATAGGCATAATGACATTTTAACGTAAAAAGTATTGGGCATCATTCATTCAAGTTTTCGCAAAAATGCTCGGAACTTCCTTTTTAAGAAGATGTTGCACCAGATTCTGTGTTCTGTGCGCCTAATTCGCCAACATCCAACTACAAACATCACAACAATCATTTACATTTTATTTACAAAAAACTTAATATGTATTGTAGGATTTGTTCTTCCAGAAGAACATTTTCAGTTAAGAAAACATTTTGTGAATGTCAAAAATGTTCGTAAGAAGGCCTTAAGTACAAATTTGTTCACGAGAACGCTTCATAAATAAGGCCAAATGTTTTAAGTTTGACAGATTTTGCAATTCATATAATACAGTGCAATTATTCTTCAAAATGAGAAAAATGCTGCTCTCAAATATAAATGATGGGGTATACCGGTAATCATTTCTAAGAGAATTTTTGATGTTCTTCAGACTTGTTCCTATAATAGCTAAAGGACCCTAGATGTTCTTCAGACTTGCCCATCATGCAGCTAGAGAACCTTGGATGTTCTGCAGACTTGTCCCAATAGCAGCTAGAGAACACTGGATATTTTTTCAGATTTCTCTCTACGTTCTAGAGGACTTTGAAGAACATCCAAGGTCCTCCACCTGCTATTGGGACAGGCCTGAGTAACATCCAGACTTGACCCTATAGCAGGTAGAAGATCTTGGATGTTCCTCATGTTATTCAGACTTGTTTCTATGGCAGCTAAAGGCACTGGATGTTCTTCAGACATGTCCCTATAGCAGTTAGCTTATCTTAGTGTTTCAGTAACTGGGGGGTAATAGGGGTGGGGCTAGTGATGGACATTATCAACGCTTTCACCTGACTCCACCAGGGCTCTATGATGTATTAAACAACCTGCTTCCTCTCACAGTCTATATTGGGCATATATCAATGAGGAATCCAAGTTCTAATTTCTAGTAAAATTACTTAGTTCAGTACTTAGTGAGATGGACATCACCTTCATCCAACTTAGGAATTTCCCTGAGGGTGGATATAAACCAATCAAAAAATGGAGATAGCCATCACACATTTATTATATGTAAAGAAATATGTGTGCTCCTATATATACTGGCCTATACTGTGGTCCCAGCAATCACAATTGTGACCAGTAATGTGTTTTAAATCATGCACTCAGACCAAAATAAAGCTCTGCAATAGCAAATGCATTTACTTTACATGATAGAATTCTTGGTGCCATCTTCTCTTCAAGGTGTAACTTTTACAATCTGCTGTAAACATGTGATATTGCAGACGTTTCATCCTCACCCTTTATTCTTTCAGAAAATAAAGAAAATACATAAAAAATACACAAAGTAACAAATTTAGAGCTTCAAAAGTACAAGATGTTTGGGTGAGCACAATTGTGTCATGATCTGTGCCGGTCCTGCCCCTTTTTACACCTCCCCACTCCCTCCTGTGTCCAAGGCTGAAGCTGGACAGAGATTTTTGGCTCCTCCCATGCACATCTGGGGCTAATCACCAATCAACCACACCTAGGATGGATAAGAGGAGCCAGGACCTGACACCCAGCGCCAGATCGTACGCGTATCTTTGTGGTACTCCTTGCTTGGCTCCGTTCTTGTTTTTGTGCTCATTGGATTTTACTTACTGGCTATTCTTGCTCCTCACCAGATCCTGCTCCCCGGACCTGCTCTGCCTTCCCGTTTCCGACCCTGCTCTTCCCCACTGATACTGCCCGCCCTGTCTCTGACCCTGCTCCTCACGCTCTCACCTTGGACCACGGCACTCTCCCCGATTCACCGTTTGATCTACCTTCGTTTTGCATTTCTGTTGTAAATAAACACTGTTAAACTATTCCCCGAGTCCTGTCTTTTTGGTCCCCCTTGCCCGTCGTTACAACAAATTGTGACTTGTGGTCTGAAATGGGTTAATATTAGTAAGTTCTTGATACTATTATTCGCAGTTGGTGGTAGAGGGATTCAAAGCAGGTTACTGGCATATGATAAGAAAATAACTAATACACATGCACTCACAAATACATTTCCTACAGGCATTTTTGATGTGGTAAGTCATTTACATTTGAATGCCAATGTGGAGAGTGCCATAGTAAAACGTAGAAGATCATGGTGCAGTTAATAACTAAAATGCTTTATAAGTGTAACTAGTACAAAAGTCTAACATGCTACTACGGGCTTACAGATCAGAACATACACTCTGTTTCAGCATCAGTAAATCATACACTATGCATTGGTTGTCACTGCATAGTTCCCGTATGACGAGACCTCTGAATTGAATTGAAGGTGGCACATATAGGTCATCAGTGCGCGCCTCACTCTAACCTGATGGGGGAATCACTTCTTTGATCAGGAGTGTATTTTTTGATGAGCTACATTAAATTTGAAACACTGACGCAAGGATGAGGCAAGCCTGCTTTCAGATGCAAAATGCTTATCTTCCACAATCTGGATCACACACTGCTGTAACAAGTCCGTGTCGTCACTCATTCTATGGATGCGTCCGTTTCAGTCATTCCTGTGTTGCAGAAACGCTTTACATCATAACCTTTGTAGTCAACAGGCAAATCCCTCCTCAACTGCTCAAAGTTTACAAAATGAAGGAAAGTTTCGAAGCGACATTGGCACATTTAAGTTGCGTAGTTTAACAGAGTGGAAATAGGAAATGTAAATGATTAAAGAATTAAACAGAAGAAGTACATGAAATTTACTAAAACTGGAGCTACGTGTCTTCAACTTCACTATTAAATATTTTCCAACCTCTTCCAGGGTTGAATAACAAAGTATTTATTACTATATATTGGATAAGAATATGGGCTACTATGATTTTTTTTTATTCTGTCATAGAATTTAAACAAGTTCCAACATAGTTTACCTTATATCAACATCAATGGCTAGAACATATTTTTTGCTTTTCTTTGACCATGTTTATCTTCATATAAGTTGAATGTGGTTGGATTAATACTGTGCTGTCCTGTTGGTCCCTGCTCAACTGCATCACTACTAGCTGCCTGACCTTGTTATTCCCTTAAGGATTAGACCAACCAAAATACTTTTTAGATAAGGCCAAGTGTATGTGATATTTATGAGTCGTATTTGTATAATCAAATGTTTTAATTTGCCTGGTCACACACACATTTGTGTTTTGATTGTTTGATTGTATCTATTGTTGAATTTGTTTTCCTGAGAATACCTAACAACACTAACACTAATTAGGACTAGTGAACTGGTGCGGTACTTTTGAGGTTAACCCCTGGGTTTTTTGTACCAGAAAGAAGAGATAGTTTAATAATTTTAATGTTAAGGTCAGTGTTAAAAAGAAATTAGAAAAAAAAAGGGACAGTAACTGCACCTGTTCCTGTTTGTGGCTTTGCAAATGAGGGCGGAGAAAACCACAGCAGCAAATGACTATTCAAGTTAGACTCAATAAAAGGAGCTGTCAGTATTTCCATCCTTACCTTGTACATCGTCCCATTACCCGTAGCAGGAAGTGTCAGAGTCAGGTGGCTGGTGTCTCTGGGTAATGTTTGGGCTTGAACCACACTGGGCTGAAACAGAAACACATGCATATCGTTCATTTAGGCGTTTAAACTGGATGCCCTTCCCCACCACTTTTTGTTCTATGATTGAGACAAACATGACTCCTTGTGGATTGATTTAACAATTGCACTCAAATATCGAATTAACCTGAATTACTTTTTTGGCTGGTACTATTTAAGCATTTTGGCAACTTAAGTTTTTGTGTTATAAGCTTTTTTAATGTAGAGAAGTAAATAAATAAGCTGATATTTTTCTCTAACACTTTAACCTTTAATGTAAACAGAACCAGAGGCTGCAAGGACTACAAGAAGGAGTATGTGTGCGTCTGTATGTGGAGTTCAGTTGTGATAGATAAATTAGGAATGCAAATCAAGAAATTATTTTTTAAATTCAAAGCTAAAAACAAAGAAATAACTTTATTACCGTACAGTGCAATAGGATGAATTTAAATATTACACATAGTTGTTATTGTGTGTATTCTTAAGGTCTTATTAATGTTATCCATAAATATGGATCTGTACTGATAATTCAAATATATTAACTATATATTAAGTGTTGTAATTATGTTTATGAAAGCAACCACTTAATACCTGTGCACTGGGGGTGGGAGAAAAAACGTACTTCTTGCCACTCCATTTTGAAATTTATTTATTTTTTGTCCTTATTGTAAGCGCACAAATGCCACAGAAAAGTTTAGTTTTAAAAGTATTGTAATGTTAAGTTGTAATAGTGAAAATGAAACTAAAAAACAAGTTCAAAATAAATG